>NW_005054345.1:5122914-5126088 GCF_000277835.1 Geospiza fortis | reverse complement strand
CCTGCTGGGTAAAGTGTGTCCATGTCAGGATTTTGACAGGATGTCTGGAACTGACAAGTCTGTAAAATAAGGATAATCCTACAAATTCATCAATTACAAACTAACTTAGAGTTCCACCTCCTGAACACACAGCGGCTGGAGCTGCTCTATGGCGCTGAAACAAGTGAATTACCCAGCCTGAGCAATCACCAGGGCAGATTCCTATTTCACTGCCTCTCTCCTCTCCTTTTACTCTCCCCTCCAGGATTTTCCATGCCCGGAATTCCCCAAAGAGCAAGGCCGGGGAGCGCTGATAACTCAGCTGCCCCCGAGTCCGTGCTCATTGCCTGTGAACTATTACCAGAAAAAAAAAAAAAAGGAAAAATAAAAAAATAAATTTTTAAAAAAAAGAGGAGTTTTTGGGTTTTTCCTTGGAGATTATTGCTAATTCCGTGCTGGAGCTGGGATAAGCGAGCAGGAGCCCACGGCCGCACATTCAAGTGCATTATTTCAATTAGCCGAGCGCTCTTTGTTGCAAGGTGAAATCATTCACTCCCCGCGAAAGCTTTTTTATTGAATGCTTTCTAAATACTCGCATCGGGCGCGTCGCCTGGAATTGAGTCTCTGTCACTTGTGTTTCTGCGGTGACTTTGACCAGATCAATGACTGGAAAAGGCATTCAGGACACATTGATACGGCGGGGTAGGAGCCGAGCGCGGTTTGGTGCTCAGGAGTGAGGAGAAGCCGATAATGAGCAGATAAACGGCTTTTCTTAACCCTTGGCGTTCTCGGGAGGCTTCGGAGCTCCGCTGCCTCCTCTCCTCTACCCCAGCTCTGTGGCTTGATGGCAGCCGAGCGCTGGCAAGGCAAAAATCCTTAAATTTGGGATGAAATGCGGCCAGAATAACGAGAAAGTCTTTGCTAGGGCGGGCGGGGGTGAAGAACCTGCGGCCATAAAAAGTTCCGGCTCTTGCAGAATTTCGTTTGTGAGCGGAGCCGTGGTGCCGGAGTGAGCGAGGGAACAAACTCTGGAGGCGTTTGTAATTGCAGATTCCCAATCTGCAGTTTCCCAGATTATCCTGAGCCCAGGACATCGCTCGGGATGTGGCGGGCGCGGAGCCGCTCTGCGAGCCCCGCTCTGAGCCCTCTGCAGCCTCGGCTCTTTCGCGTTCTCCTTTGCCGAGCAAAACCAGGACTAAACGTGTCACAAACCACTACCTGAGCCCGCGGGGAGATGGATTTATTTTTATTTTCCCCCATTAAATATTGGCACTTAATAAAGTAATTACAGATTACTGAGGGTTTGGGGTTTTCTCTTGAATTTCTGCCATTTTCTGGGCGCTGGGCTACACGGACTTTCCCTCGTCCGACCCGGGGATCCCAGCCCGAGGGATGCTCCGAGTCCTCGGTAAAGCAGAGCAGGACCTTTCCTTCCATCCTTTCCTGGACAGCAGAGGTCGGGCGGTTTTCCTGTGTCCCGGTTTTTCCCTTTTCGCTGAAGCTCAAGAAAACCGGGATTTTAGGGATTTTATGGCACCTGGAGTTCAAGGACTCTCTCTCTCACATTTTGCCGTCTTAATAAAGTCGCACGGTTCCATCTTCCTCGGCTTGCTTACCAAATCCCGGATTAATAAAGTTTACTTAGTTATTTAAATAGATTAAATGTCACATTTTAAATGGAAGGGGAAGGTTCTACCTTCCTGACCTATTTTTCATTTCTGATTTAGAAAAAGGCAAGATTAGCATGGATATTGCATTTTCAAGGACCTCGCCACTATTAAATAGACTGTTAAGTGCATTTTATGGCTGAAGAGTCTGTTCCCAGTTCAGTCTGGAAGACGTGCTAAGTTCATCTCTACCTGCTACATTGAACATTCACTGACTAAAATACTTCCTGTGGATGTAATACCTATGCTCTGTATCTTTTAAGTACATAACGCTTAATGTTTTAGGACTGGTAACACGTAATTCAATAAAAGCCCCCGGAATCGAAGAGTTGCCTCTCAGGGAAGCTGGATGGCGGGTGTTTGCCCGGGTGCGGCTCGGAGAGGCTGCGGGGATGGATGGCACGGACGCTGCCGGCTGCGGGCGGAGGTTGAAGCGCATCAGTCGCCGCCCCGGGGGATGCCCGGACTGTTCCGCAGCCGCGGGGATGGGCAGCGTAACTTGCGCGTGGAGCTCGCTGTGATTCTTCACTCTCCGCCTTTTAACACCAATTAAATCCCCCCGAGAATGGCCAGGCTGTTTTTCCGCCTCCCCGGAGCAGGCGGGGACAGGCCCCGAGCGCACCTCGGACACGAGGGAGAGAACGGAACTGCCCGAGGTGCCCCGAGAGGCAAAATCCCATCGAATTCCCCCATCCCCCGGGAACTGCCCCCTGACCCGCACGGCTGCGGGGAAATCCCCAATTCCCCTAAAGCAATCCTTGCTGCCTCTCCCCCGAGAGCCCCGCGAAAGATGAGGGGTGCCTCATCCCAAAGCCAAATGCTGGCGCTCCTCCCTTTTGTCCGACCCAGGACACGGAGCCCGGGCCTGCTCGGACAGTGCTCGGCGGGGTCTGCGATGGACATCGCTCCCCGGCCGCCCGGAGGGCTCCCGGCGCTGTCCCCTGCGGTAAACCCGGCCTCGGCTGTGCCCTCCCGCAGCTCCGGAGCGGGGTCTCCGATCGCTGTCCCCCTCCGGGGACACTTCTGCGGCCACACAGGCTGGCCTGGGGGCAGGCGGGGGGGATACCCCGAATGCTGGGGCTGCTTACTGAGATAAAAACACACGCGCGATAAACACACGCGTATAAATAACGCAAAAGGTCTTTCCCTGCTTTTCCAGCGCTCGCCGCAGCCTTTCAACACCCATTAGCCCGAAACTTTCAGCCCCGCTCGGTGCCCGGGAGAGACCAGTGATGCTATAAATAGACGGCGTTGGGAGCCGGTAGCGCCGACAGGGGGAAAGGGGGGCGCAACTCCTGCGGCCGCGCAGCGAAAACGAGAGGGCTCCCCGCGAGCCCCGCATCAGCCGAGGAAATGGCCCTGATGAGCCCCATCTCGTCCCCTTTTCAACCAGTGTGATGGTTTAGAGGATTAAGGCCAGATCCTATCGGCAGATCCTCTTTTAAATCCCTTCCCCGGGCGGAGGGAGCGGCGGGGCCGTAATTGGAATAAATAAGGAGCGGGGTCGGGGAGGGTGCAGGGGGTGGCT
>NW_005054345.1:5120566-5121924 GCF_000277835.1 Geospiza fortis | reverse complement strand
CGGCGCGCAGATGCCGAACCGAGGCATTGCTGCTATGTGGGGAAATATGAGCGAGTAATTTTATAAGTAACAAAGGCTGGGCAATGGAATGAGCCCCTGTTATCCGGTGTCCTCTGGAAGCCCTGGATCAGCAGCTTCTTGAGCCTCGCAGCGACTCCGGGCAGAGGCTCCTTTCTTTTTTCCCAGGGGATCGGCTAAATATAGAAAGCCCCTCGATCGCACGAATCACCCACCATTTGCTGTTTGTGTAAAACCGATTAGCCAGACACAACTGTGAAACAACTCGTTCCTCCGACACTGCCACGCACCGCGGGGTTCCGCGGGGCCGTGGGTGCCCGCGGAGGGCCCCGCGTGTCCCCGCTCCCTGCAGGTTCTCCCTGTCCCCGGCAGATGATTAGCGAGTCCTTATTTATAAAGTTCAAACGATCTCATCACCGGGGCTGCTCGGTTTATTTTAGTCTATGTATGCGGAGGTATAAATATTTACTTAGGAAGAAATAATATTTACTGCTTACCAGGAAAGCAAGGACACTTTTATTTATATATTTATTTTAAATCCACGGCTGCCAGAGGGTTGTTGGAGGGGAAATAAGCTCCTGGTTCAGCTCCTCCCGCAGCCGAGCCTGCCGCATCCCGCATCCCGCCTGCATTTTACGCCGCCGATTTTCCTAACAAAGACAACGAATTATTTGAGCGGAAAAGCGAAATCCGCGACGCTTTTCCAAGGTGACAAAAATTCAACTTTGTAAGAGGGAGATAATAAAGCACCAAACACTGTCAGTGCACAGGAGACACCGAGATCTCAGCAGGCTCAACCCCCCAGCGCGCCGCTTTAAATATTAGAACGCTACATATTAATTCCTTTTTTTGTTCATTTTAACTGTCTCCTTATTTTAGCCCCGAAAACACACACATATATATACACATATATGTATGTATGTATGCTTATTATTTTTAATTTTAACAGCTGCCATTAAAGCTGAGTTATTGGGAATTAACTGGGAAAGGCCGATCCCTTCCCGGGGGAAGAACCGCTGCTTTAACCCTGATTATTTCTCTGATCTAAACGAAAGATCCGCACTCGGACACTGCACGGCCACGGCCTGAATATATATATATATTTTCCCCCTCTAAAATAAATAGTAAACATTGATTGAATCAACCCAACGTGTTTTATTTAAAATAATTTCCCTCATAATTAGCCCCGACCGCAGACCCAAAGCGTACCTATTCCGGCCGGGAATGCCGCAGCGCCGGGATGTAGTGTTGAAGTCAGGCCGAGAAAAATTAATATATTTAGGGAAACATCACGGCGCGCTCGCGGGAGTCTCGGATCTGCCGGGGAAGGTCGGATTTGG
>NW_005054345.1:5117016-5117257 GCF_000277835.1 Geospiza fortis | reverse complement strand
TTTGGCTTTTTAATCCATCCCGCCGAGAGCCCTTCGCTCTGCTGCTTCCCGCACGTGTTGTCCGCTTTCGGTAAATACAATTAAATTAGGGAAATGCCCGAGGAGTCAACGATTGCCTACGAGCGGCGCTGGTTTAGGGAAAGCCATTGCCGTCCTTGTCCCCAGCCCAGCGGGGCTCGGAAGGGTCGCTGTCCCGGCCCTCGCAGAGCCTGTGCCGGGCCCGGCCCCGGGGGGAGGGGGG
>NW_005054345.1:5116645-5116924 GCF_000277835.1 Geospiza fortis | reverse complement strand
CGGAGTCACAGAGCCACACGCTCACTCACACACCCGCCTTGTGTGTCACCCGGCGAGCCGCAAAGGCTCTCCCAGGGAAAAAGGAGGGAAAACCCCAACTCCGCAGCCCCTTGTTCCATTTGTTGCGCTTTTCTTCGGCACAATAAAAGTCAAATTAATTGATTCGTATTATTAATTACGGTGCTTAGCGTGAAAAGAAACGTTTCCCCTCGATTAGGGCTCTATTGTGCTAATCCCGTGTTCAATCACGGCTGCCGGCTGAGCGGGGGGGCCCCCCCC
>NW_005054345.1:5115323-5116624 GCF_000277835.1 Geospiza fortis | reverse complement strand
GCCCCTCCGCGGGCGCTGCTGCGGCTCCCAGGGCAGCATTTCGAAGCCCATCCCGTTGGAAACTATTCAGGAGCCCACCCGGACGGAGTAAAGCTTTGCTAAAAATCAGGAAAGTTTCCCCCAAATAAGCCGGGAGCCCCCGAACCTGTGGAAGTTCAAGGGCTGGAGGTGAGCGGGAGCAGGAGCCGCGTCCTGCACAGCGATAAAACAATTAAAGCAGCTCCCGTGGAGGTGGAAACCCACAGTAATGACACGGCCAGAAATAGAAAGTGGGCGCCCATATAGACAGATAGATTTAGCAACAGGAGAAAAACAAACTGTATCGTCCGGATCGATACGGAGTCAAATAGAGACACGGCAGCGCAACGGGAAAAGGGAGGATGGAATAAGTTATGATAGAGAGGGAGAAATTAATTACAACTCAATTTGATTCTAATATGGGAAAGCAAGATCCTGGGCTGCGAAGCGAGTTAAAAATAAATCCGGTGGCTGAGCCTTGGGGGTGGGGGGGATTGTGGAGGAAAGACCGGGCTGGGGCAATTTCTGCTTCTGTAATCGTTTTAAAGGAAGGAGAAACCAAAGGTGTCCCCTTTCAGCTCCTTAAGCCTATTACTTTCACTAATGAGTTATATAAATCGTTGACCTGACCTGGATTAAACCAGCATTGTCGTTCGGTACAAACGTGCGGGGGTAACAGGGCTCGCAGGAAAGGGGCTGCGGGTGAGAAATCCCTGTAAAATAAACACATCCAAGGGAGGGGACACGACAGGGACACACAGACATCCCCCGACCGCTAGGACCGGGGTCGGGGCCGAAATGGGGCGAGCGGCGGGGCCTGGAACCCCCTTCAGCAGGGCTTTCCGCTGAAGATGTAGATTATTAAATATATATAATTTCCCCTCCTCTATTCTTAGGCCTCTATTTGCACGTGTTTGGATTATTTTTTCTTTTTCTTTCTTTCTTTTTTTTTTTTTAATCGTAATAAATCGCTCGTAAACCCGACAGACCTCAGTGTAAAACGAAATTGGACATGTTTCCAAAACGGTTTCGGATTTATTTGTATTGGAAATGTATAAACATCCATTCTGTAAAAGGCAACACGTTTAATTAACGATGAGAGAGCAGTTAGGGGCAGAAAGCTAGTAAAATTGTGTGATAAATTTATGGCATTGTTAGCGTGCTTTTAATTATGGCTATTATGTTAATTATTTCACATTAGCATGGAGTTATCAGCAGCATGTCAGATTTAATCAAAACGAGCCTTTCTCTCGAAAACCGTGCTCTTCATTCGCCGCGAGGAG
>NW_005054345.1:5114882-5115141 GCF_000277835.1 Geospiza fortis | reverse complement strand
TTTTTAGGAATTCACCATTTTCACCCCCTCCGGAGAAGGCATTTTATCATTTTGGATCATTCTGTCAAACAATATGATGTTGCTCATTTTTATCTGTCCCGTTTTACAAAGCCCCCGTTCACACTGCTGGCCAGGACAACGCGCCTCAGTACAAAAGAATAAAAGAGACAAGCCGGGAGGATATGGGATCGCTGCGTGGATCAGAAAGGAGGAAAGAGGAGGAGGTGTGTGCGAGTGTGAGTGCGTGTGTGTGTGTGTG
>NW_005054345.1:5071081-5114066 GCF_000277835.1 Geospiza fortis | reverse complement strand
GCTCCCCCCGCGCAGCCCCCGCCGTCGGGCCGGGAGCGGCTCAGCCCCGCACCGCGTCCATCCTCCCTCCGCCCTGCGGCTGCACCCGGAGCCTCTCCCTGCTCCGGATCCAAACACCGGCCAAGCGCCGTGCTGGGGCAGAACCGCGAATCGCCTTCGGTTTGGCGCTCGTTTTCCTGAAGGCGCGTCCTGGCGCTGGTCATCGCCTCCTCCGTGCCTCCCCTCCCCGGGGAGATGGCAGGGTGCAGGTGGAGGGGCAGCCCGCGGTGCTGGCTCGGCTCGGCTCGCAGGGACACGTCCCCGACTTGGGTGCAGGCAGGAAAACATCCCGGGGAGCTGGCAAAACAGGCAGCAGCACTCAGGTGTGCCAAGAAATCCTCTTGGGATCCACAAAATAAAATCAAAAGGGTCAGAAGAGTGGAGCCTCGTAGAGGTACAGTATTTGGGTGCTTTACAAAGCAAAGAGAGAGCAAAATTAATCAAATAAGTTAAAATACAGAATTATTATTAGGCAAATGAGGCTGCATGAGCAGAGGAGCTCTGCTGCCTTTTGGGCAAGAGGGCTGCAAAGTTAGCTGAGACCTGATTTGAAAAACAAAAAACAAAAAACACCCAAACATTTGGCAGTCGTTCAATCAAAATTCGTTTGTTCTTCAGATTCTGATTTTGCAAATCCCCACTCTAAACAAATGGATATTTATCCCCAGTTTTGGCTGCAAGCACCTGCACCCACTCTGCAGTCCCACGCAGCCCTGGCATCCAGCAGTGCTGATTCCTGGAAGGGCCCTGCTCACATCCTCAAACATCCCCAAAAAATGGCTAAAACCCATCCCAAAACACGCTGGCACATCCCTGCCCCTGGAGGAGGCTCCTGTACTGTGAGCCGTAGTAAATACACAGGAGCAAAAATCACAGGCAAAAAATAATTCCTTTAAATTTGATTGATTGGAATTCGTGGAGGGAAGGGATGAGTGGGAAGGGGTGCCCCTGGCCAGGGCTGTGGGGGGAGGCACAGGGCCCTGCTCCATATTGGGGTGAGACAAGGGCACCCCCAGCTCATCCCCCCGGGAGTGGCTGCTCTGGGAAGGGATGTGCTTAGGCCACCCGTGCTCCTTCAAAACCTGGGGATTCCTTCATTCAGGAATGGAAAGGGCACTCTGGATAGGCTCAGGGGAGAAGATTTTGTGTGAAAAATGAGGGAATTTTATGTGCAAATGCCCCTATTTATCTGAATAAATCAACAGGACAGAGTATTTTTTTCTTCATGTCCATGTGACCCGAAGGGATGATGCAAGTTTGGCAGCAGATATGGGGACATACCTTCAGAGGGGGGGATGCAGCTCAAAAAGGAGGGACACGACTCAAAATGAGGAGCCACAGCGAGGCAGCAGTGGCAGCTCCTTTCACACCTCTGTCCTGGTGTGTTTGGCTTGGCAGGTAGGCAGGAAGGGTGAGGGAGACACAGCAGGGCTGTTTGCTCAGTTATTCCCCTGGCCAGCCAGATGCAAATGAAGACGCTAAGAGGATTTCCAGGGCTGTGAGGAAATCCCTCTGCTGAAAACTGGGAGCTCTCCATGGGCTGCCCCAGTGCTTCTGGCAGCACTTAACCCACAGGCACCCCGTGAGATTCCCCACAGCGAGAGATCCACCAGCTGATTTCATTTCATTCCTCAGCACAGCCAGGACACTGGTGGGAGCCAGCTCCCCCTCCTCGTGCTCTGCTGCTTCCCAGGGCTTTGTTTGTTTGTTTTTAGCAGGGTAGCTCTGTACAGCACCCTCGATTCCCTTTATTAAGCGCGCCAAGACAAGCGGTGAGTTATGGCTGTTGTTAATAAAATTACTCTGCTAATATTTTTCCCCAACTCGTGGAATATTATTGATGGGTCAGGGATGGGCCCATCCCCAGGCACGGGGCCCATGCATCACCCCAGCTCCACGTGCACCATCCAAATGGGGCCTTGGTGGAGCGTAAGTGGTGCACAGGCCTTTTATGGGCCTTCTGCAGAACGGTGAATTTTACCCAAAATGCAGGTTAAAACCCATGTTAGGTATTAATGTAATCAGGTCCATAATCTCTCTATCAAAAACTCCCCAAGCACCTCTTCACCTGCTAAACCAGGTAGCTCCTTATCTGGAGAGTGCTGTAACACATTCTAGGGGACTTCTTGGTTGTTTTTGGGAAAGAAAATATGCATTTCTCAGTTCCTGCAAGTCCTGGCTTAGGGCAGGGCGTGGGGAGTCACCAAAGGGTCATCCTGACCTGCCAGTCCAACATTTTCCTCCTCCACCTCCAAACACAGAATTAAATGATCACATTTTTTCTATGAAAACTTGGTGACCTCCACAAACATCTTGGAAACAGAAGCCCTAGCTGTAGAAGGAAAAAATCTTGCTTTATTTCCCCCTCGCACCAAAATCTATTTTCTAAGACCAAAAAAAAATCTATTTTTAATTTTTTTTGGGCAACACACTTCCAGGAGAGCTGCAGATTCCTTCCCCCATGAAGCTTTATCAGCTTCATTCATCAGGGCATTTCTGCAGATTCCATTTAGATCCTTCACCTTATTAGAGGTATTTTATTAAACATTTTATTAAAGTCTTTTAATGCCTTCCAGGGCATGTTGTAAACCCCCTACTGATTTCAGAAGCTTCTGGATGAGCTTTTCCAGCACTTCCATGTTGAGAGCACATGTTGGCAACCTAGCTCCTGTCTAGGACAAGACAGATAAAACCAGAAAGGGTTTTAACTTTGACCAAAATCATTAAAGGGTGGTATTTCCAATTAAAAGAGAAGGATGTGAAGAATAAGTATTTATTCCCTAAAACACATCAATATTCTTATTTTTTGTTGGATTTCCTGCTTTTGCTCAGGTAAGAAAAATTTCCAAGAGGAATTCCAGCTGAGGAAGTGATGAAACATGTTGAGCTGGGTCAGGCAGTATTTGCAGTCTGTAAATAAAGATTATTTAGGGACTCTTGTTAAAGTATTCTGTGATAGAAGAGTTCAACAGGTATTTTAAAATGGATTCTGAGCAACTGAGCAGAGAGAAAATATGTCTGTGGGACCATGAAACATTTATCTGTCCAGAAGGAGACAGGGAAAAATAAAAAGCCAGGAACGATCTATCATAAGGGAGGAAATCTGCACCTCAGCATTTGCCAAAATGTCTTAATTGCTTTGTAAACTCATCTAAATAAATAAAACGTGGAGGGCTGTCTGGGCTCTCTGCTAAGGAGCACTGAGTGTTGCCTGGGGATAAAAGTCTTAATCCTGCCCAGGGCTGGGCTTGTGCCCAGTCTGGGACTGGCTGCTCCTGGTGCAGGAGGTCAGGATGTGGCCACAGGGCTTGGAGCAGGTCCTGGAGGTGAGGAGTGATCCCTGCCCCAGCCTTGGCCACAGACAGGAAACTCACACCCATTGTGGCTCCTCTTTACTTGTTTTCCTACTGCTCCTTGCGTTTTTCCTGGTGAAAACGGCTCTGTGATCCTCACAGATCTTTCAGGGCTTGCGCACCATGGTTACAAGAGGGCTGCTTGGCTTTATTTAAAACTTTCCAGTTGGTGGCTTTCCTCCTCAAAACCCAGATGAGATCATTGCTCAAGGATGTGTTACACACTCTCCAGATAAGGAGCTGCCTGGTTTAGCAGGTGAAGAGGTGCTTGGGGAGTTTTTGATAGAGAGATTATGGACCTGATTAGATTCTCATGGCTCGTGCGACAAAGGTGACTGTCCCCCTCTACTCCTGTGTGGTGAGACCCCAGCTCCAGCTCGGGGTCCCATCAGGATGTGGAGCTGCAGGATAAAATCCAGAGGAGGCCATGGAGCTGCTCCAGGGCTGGAGCTCCTCTGGAGCCAGGCTGGGAGAGCTGGGGGGTGCTCACCTGGAGAAGAGAAGGCTCCAGAGAGAGCTCAGAGCCCCTGGCAGTGCCTAAAGGTGCATAGCATTTAAACCATGTAAATTAATGAGACTTAGATATGTGCTTCAGGTTAACAATATGCTAAGGCTGAACTAGAGCTTCATTTTCCACATAGGTCTTGCTCAAATTTGTAAGGTAAATTTTCATCTTCATATATATGAAATATCTTCATTCCTGCCTTTTTCCTGATAGATTTTACTGTTTTATTTTCATTTCTTAGTGAACCTCGACCTGGAGCAATGGTCATTCCCGTGCTGAGGCTGCAGCAAAGGCAGCTCCTGAGTGGCTTCAGGCTGGAAACGGGGCTGGTGGGTGTTTAACAAACACAAACCAGATGAGAGAGCTTCATATTTAGTTTAATAAACTGTAGTTTCTGACAAAGGTACTGTGACCTTCTGTTTCATTCTCTGCGTTTATTTTTGCTCATGGAGAGAGGATGACCAGAGGAGTCTCATGGCTGAGACTTGTCACACTATCCTGCTGCTTTGGCTTTAATTAATTAATTAATTAATTAGGCTTCTAATAACTAACAGCCCAGTCCTGCACTCCTTCTGCATGCAAAAAAGGGCATTTTCTCAAAAAGCTGTGCTGGATCATGAACAACTTCACTCATGGCATTGCTTCCATTGCAGTAATTATTTGCAGGAGTTTTTCCCTGAGTTGGTAAGGATTTTTCAGGCTGTCATTCTGGGAAGGACATATGTCCAGCATAGCTATAGCTAGCATGTCCTGCATGATTTACATGTTTCTTACGTGTGTGAAATGTAATATACTTATATGTTTTGGAGCCATGTATTTAGATATGATCTCACGTAAGTCTGGCAGATAAATATGTTCATCTCATATAGCACTGACATACTTATTTTCACTTAGGACTGCTTTTATTCAAGGACTTCTTTCTGTCCTTGGTGTTGGCTCAGCTGGATCATTATTAGGTCCAAATTTTCCCTTCAAATTTCGGTCATCCGAAATAAAACCACGTAAGCAACCTAACTGTTGTGTTAGTTAAATATTAATGTTAGGTGTGGATCCAGTGGTGGACAGATTGACTCCTGTCTGTATGGGATTTGATAATTGCTAGGAACAGGAATGGTGTTTTATTTTCTATCTGCCCATGGTATTTCAGTGACCAATCTCCAGGGTTTTATTCCTTCAAAGAATGGCTTGGAACAGGCTGAGCCGCAGCTCCTGACCAGGTGAATGGCACCTCCCTTCAAAAACAACTTTGTGCAACTTGCTGCCAGAATTACCTGGACAGAAATCTCCTTAAATTTATGCTTCTTTCACATTGCATCTGATTCCCTGAAGCTGAGAAAGAAGAGGAAGGAAGAAGAGTGTCCCAATTCTGAGGAAGGTATGAATTTGAAAATGGAGAACTTAAAAAAAAATCAAGAGGAGAAATTAATTAAATAAATGCTAATATAGAAGTAAAAAACCCCACTGCCTGTCAGGAGAACAGCATTTTAATGGCATAACTCGTGAATAATCTTCCTGAAAGGTCTTTGTGCTCGCTGCCCTTTGGTACCTGACTGTGCTTCTGTGCTGCAATGTTTGTTCCTGGTTTCTTCTGCTGAAGTTTATAAAGCCAACTTCAAAAAAAAGGGGGAAGTGTTTCCATAATTATCTCCTCACCAATCCACTGCAGTAAATTACCCCCCAGCCCCATGCCTTGGTGCTTAACACAAACCAGATGAGAGAGCTTCATATTTAGTTTAATAAACTATAATTTCTGACAAAGGTAACTGTCACCTTCTGTTTCATTCTGTGCGTTTATTTTTCAAGCACCAGAGCTGACCTCCGAACTCAATCTGCACTTGCCTATTGATGCATAAATATCTGTAATATCACAGTAAATTAAATTCAGTTTTAAAGGGTTTCTATTTAACAATCTGTCAGAACTTTCACAGCGTTTGATTTCTAGTTTCCTCTGTCCACTGACAGGTTTATCTCGATATGGCTTGATTAATGAAACCTTTTATTTGCAGTAAGCACACCTATTATTACCATAATCTCTTAATGCTTGCTTAGGCAACATTGTACTCTGACAGCAGGGCTCCAAAAACTTCCAGCCCCTTCACTCCTCGGCAGAACAGGCAGCAGGATTTGGGGTTGGAGAAGTGGAAGTCCTGCCCTCCACTCTTGGGGTTGTTTGCAGAATCAAGCAGTTTCCCAGTTTAGCAGTTTTGGAAATGTTATTTTAATGGAATAAGTGTGCCTTATTAGAAAGTATTTTCACCTAAGATTAACAAATCCACATTTAGTTTTGATTAGTGTTTCCTAGGGAGGAAAGGGATGTCCTCAAGATGAGTTCTTATGCATGATTTGTTGAATTTAGAGGAATATACAACAGGATAGCCTGGAGAAGTTTGTATAGGTTTGGATATCAGAGTTGTTGACTCAAATTCCTGGTTTTCTTAGGAAAACCCTGAGAAAATCACTTCATCTCTCTGTGCTGAAATCCCATCTCACTGATGGTTGTGGGTAATGGAATAAATAGAATTACACCACATGAGGGGCAGAGTAAAACTGCTGCAGATGAGAGACAGTCAGGCTAAAATATTTGAAATTTCTTTCCTTACTGCACAGGAGGAAGTTGAGTTCCTCATCCCCCCACACTTGCAGCATGCAGAGTGTCTGAGGAGAGCTCTGCAACAGGGATTTGGGTGAAAGATGAGGTGCCTTGGTACCCTGAGCAGGACAGAACGAGGAAGGAACCAGCAAATCACAGCCCTGGACTAGGAAAAGAGGTGATTTTCACCCCTGAGAGATCTTCATGTTTAGACAAGGTAAGGAGCACTGCAAATTTCCCTGAGTCCCTGAGGATTTTCTCTTTGCAGGTGAGGATGAACGTGCAGCCCCACGGAGAGCAAAGGGACCTGTGACACCAAATTCATCACGGCCATGGTTCACTGGGAGTTTGATTCCATTCCTATTCTTGTTTACAGCTGGGATTTGGGCTTTTTCCAAGCTGCTCCTCACTGGGAATCCTTTGTTATAAGCTGATTGTCAGACTCTGTTAGGTCCTGAAAATAAAGACCCCACCTCCCAACCTGAGCACCTGAAATGAGACTGAATAATTGAGGTGAGCTCTGATATTTGGGCTGTCTCCAAATTTCCAGGGACACCCTTTGCTTTTAGTTCTCCAGGATCTCTCTTCTGTTGAAATCCACATCCCTCTGGAATCAGGCACAAAGTTGCCAGTGAAGACTTGACTGCTTGCATGCCAACATAAGGATCCCATGTGGAAAATGTCACTCCAAACAGTCACAAATCCCTCTTGTGCAGAAATATCAAGAATTTCCATGTCAGCACTGTTAAGAAGGAGAATAATTCTGAAGGTGATTTGTGCACTTGTTTCTTCAGGATGAAAACATTTCAAGAGGTTGATTGCATTAAGATGTTAATCAGCATCAGAAAACACATTCTGAGCTCTGCAGTAAGACCCAGAGAGGCGCTGGCATTCCTCAATAAACAACTCACAAATGAGGGTTACATTTGTCTGTACAAAAGCACATGCAAAATTTGTCTGTACAAGCACCCTGCACATATAAACCTGATCTCAGAATATTTTCACAGAATAAAAACTTGGGGAGACTCATTAGGAGCAAATTGTATATTTTCAATCAATAAATGCAATATGGTTCGATGGCCCTGCACCCAATGTGTGTTTCTGCAGCTCCAGGAGAGACACTTCCAATGCACAACTGCCTGTCATAAAAGTGTTTATTTGCTCTGAAGTCCACATTCTGCTCCTGCAACCCTGCTGCTGGAATTATTATAATTCTCCAACACGTTTCAGACTTTTTTGGGTTGTTTCACACTCTGCTTTTTAACCTTCAACAACAAATATTGTTGTATCATGAAGACAGCAAATCCAAACAATTACATATGTAGTCCAAAGGCATACACAAGAAAATCAATATTTGACATCTTTGCAACTCCCTCCTTGGAGCAGCGCTCAATAGCTCTTATTCATTATACACTTATATCTCTTTCAGATTCGCCTTTGTCACCAGAAACCCATTTTTTTTTCTCCTTTGACTTCCACATAACTTCTTTGCCCTGTACTTTTACAGATGCCTTCTGGCTATAAATACTAATGAAATCTCTTTGCTTAATTCAATTTTGCTGGTACACTTACAGTTATGACCTAACTTTCCCACGAGAGAGACTGATTGAACATTCCAATACCTTATGGATGGGAGCAAACACTCCACAGAACTGGACTGACAATTTCCATAATTATAGAATTCACAGCCTAATGACCTTAAAAAACAATAAAAAGATCTCTTGTTAATTCCATTTCTGTTACTGACATTCAAGATATTTCATTTTTCACAGGACAACAAATTTACTTTTTATTTTCAAAAGAGCAGTCTACCCTTTTACCCTAGATTAAATTTTCTGAATATTGAAGGATTTCATTGAATATTTAGCATTTCTTTGTCTTTTAAAAGTTAGAATATTTATGATCCTTAGAATGCTCCTGACTGATTTATAGCAATCAATTATAAGAGTGCGTTTTGAAATAGCCCTTTTAAAAATGAAGAATAGAATAATTAAAAAGATCAGAAGTCCTCCCTTGCATATAATTATTTCATTATTTCATTACAGTGCAGAAATTGTTTTTGCTGACTGCGAACAATTTTAATTGAGCAAAAGCTGTATTAATATACGATAGCAAGCAGTTCTTCCTAAGAAATAAGAGCACTAATTGCCTAAATTTTTATTCAGCACAGTGAGCCTTAAAAGCCACATTGTAATATAAACCTAATCGCTGGCTGCAGTGGATCCTCTTGCCATGGTGGAGACATTCCCAAAGCACCACCTTGCTGTGCAGTTAATTTATGCCTTCAACAGGTTTATTGCTGCATGAAACATTTGTTTGGGTGCTGATTTGTGGCAGGCTGGGAGCAGAGAGCTCTGTGCCTGCCCAAGCAGGGCTGCCCGTGCCACCCGTGGCCACCTTGTCCCCATGTTTTGGTGGGGACACCACCAGGGTGGTGCCCACGTTGCTTTGGCTCCTCACTTCCCATCTGCTCCCCTCTCCAGCTGCTCCAGGGTTTCCATCTGAGAAATGAGGAGGAAGTGAAGCACCCCCAGAGAGAAATTAAAAGCAGGATCTTGGCTTTGGTGTCTTGAATCACCATGGGAGCAAGGTTTCCCCTCACTGGAAGGATGTGGGGAGCTTGAGCTGTTGCTGAAAGCTCTGAGGTGTACATCCCCCACCCTGGGTAGGTATCCCTGCTTTTCCAAGGAGAAGATGGTGCTGTTTGCAGCACAGTGGCGTTTGGGTGGGCTTGCTTTGGCCAGGAGACCTCTTCTCATTCTGCTGTTGATCCTCACGTTGGAAATATTTCACCATCACTGGTGCCACCTCTCTTCAGGGGTCTGGACTATCTCTCCACCTGCTGAAAACCACCCCTGTGCTGGAACTCCTTTGTCCCCATGTGATGTGACAAATTTTTGTCAGCTTTGCAAACACACACCAGTACCTTGGCCACAGTGGTGCTTCCCACAATGGACTTGCAGAAGGGTGGGATTGGGCTGTCCCCAGTAATGGGGGCACTGGCAGGGACTCTGTAGGTGCATGGTTATAGGGGCAAGGGCACCCACCAGCTGTTCTTTGCTCCCAAAGCCTCCCCACCCTCTGGGATGTGATATTCCAATGTGCCAGGCACAGGCAGCAGTTGTTGTGCCCAGCTTCCAAGCAGAGCTCAACACCCCCACTGACACAGACCAAGAAATGTTGGTGAGGTTGGCTCAGAGTCCTTTAACTCCAGCAAAGACAGTTTTTTGGTTGGAAGCAAAGTATTTTTAATAAATAATAACACCTTAGCTGGCGCTGTGCTGGCAGATGGCTCGTGATAGCTTCTGCCTAAAGTCTCTGAGCTCGACAAGAGGAGTCTGCAAGTCCATGTCAGAGGCAGTGCAGTGTGGAAGTGCAGACATGCAGTTATCAGGGAATTATTGCTGCAGGGGAGATCTGGAGTTTGTCTGATGTCCAAGTTTCTCCTGTCACGGCGTGGTTGCTTCCGGGGTGCTGGGAGAAGTCGCCACTGGGGCTGCTGGTGGTTTGTGAATGAGGCTCTTTGTCAGTGCTCAGCTCTGACCCCCCTCCTCTCAAAGCCTGGCTGAAGCCCATCCAAAGAAGCAAAGTGGAAATGAAAGATAAAATTCTGGTCCAGTGCAGCAGCATTAATATAATGTCTGAATGGGAGAGAAAAGATTTATAATTACCTCAAAATGAGGCTGGAATTTTCTTCCTGAGCTTGCTGCTTTCCAGTCCCACCGTGAAGCCTTAAGTGCAGTTTTGGTGCCAAATGAACACTGTAGTGTTCAGGTAAGAGCAGTGGAAGTACCAGTCCCAACAACAGCCGGCAGCACTCAAACACAGCCACATTAAGGATTGCCTGGGAGCAGATGTGATGTATCCCTCTGCTATTCCATAGTGGCAGCCCTCAGGTACATAGTCATAATTCCTGTGAGAGGCAGGCTCTGGAGATGACAGACTGAATAGTTACAATCTATCATGAAAAATTTTCAAGGATGAGTTAATGATTTTGTGCAATTTCCAGACCAGTTAGCTGAAACCTGCAAGCTGGAGTTTCCCTGGGCTGCAGCTCACCAGGAACAAGTAACTGTTTTCTCCTTGTGCCTCAGTTTCCACTTCTGTAAAATAAGTGAACACCCTGCCTTTTTCTGTGAAATGATTTAAATCTGTTTCAGAAAAATGCTGTATAGGAAATACTTCAGAGGAGGAAAAGGGGGTTATAATCAACCCAACTTTTCTTGCAGTAAAATCAGGCCTAAAATTAGTCCTGGGTTAACACTTTCGTTTTCCCTGGACTGTTACATCCCATGTTTTCCTGAAGGAGGTGCACAGGGTAAGACACAGAACGTGTCTTTCTTTGCCAGGGACTTTAGTGTCTGATATCTGTGCAGAGGGAGGTGGGAACTACTGGAAACTCCTTTTGTACGTGCTTGCTCCTAGCTGGAGCCTGCTGCTGTGTGCATGTGAAAAAAAGTCTTGCACTTTTCCAGGTGAGTTCTGCCCTGCTGTGGTGAAAGTAATTTACAAACACCAACTCCACAAATCCCTGCGCTGCCTTAATTTCATTCCTTGTCTCCACTGAGTTGGTTTCAAAGAATTCCAGATCCCAGAATAGTTTGGGTTGGAAAGGACCTTAAATCCCATCTTGTTCCACCCTCTGCCATGGTCAGGGACATCTTCCACTGTCCCAGGGTGCTCCAATCCCCATCCAACCTGGTCTTGGACACCTCCAGGGTTGGGGCATCCTCCTCTGCAGAGGTCTGAAGCTTAGTTTTCCAGCCTGTAAGAACGTGATAACAGCCTGGCCTTCCAGATGTTGGCTGGAAAGCTAAAAAATTGGGAAAGATCCTCAGTGACTCCACAGTCCACCCCTCCTCCCTGGAGGCTCCAGGCAAGGCTGTTCCTTGCTCAGACTCTGGCAAGGAGAGGAGGTTCCAGCTGTGTCCAGACACATTTTTGCTCACAGCTCTGTCCTTTGCAAATGTTGGCACCTGTACTCTAGTGAGCCCTCTTGGTGCTTCCTCAGTGCCCAGGGTAATCAGCAAGAGGTCGGTTCCCTCCTTGTCCCAGGACAGCTGTGCTGGCAGTGTGGGACACAAAGGATTTACGCTGCCATCTGTGTCCTTTGTGCCTGCTCACGGCATTTCCCCCTGCGCCCGGCAAGATGGAGAAGGTTATTTGTCTTAAGAACATTTTCTCCTTCTCTCTCTTTTGTTTTGCGCCAGTGTCAACAAGCAATTTGCACCACAATTCGTTCTTGTTTGGGCCCTAATTGTCCCTCCCCGTCCGGAGCTGGCTGCTTGCCCCGCTGTTCCCAGGCTCTCCCCGGGGCTTTCCCAGAGCTCCACCGAGGCAGGGTCAGCCCCGGCTGCTGCTCCCAGGGCATCCCACGGTATTCCATGAGAGCAGGAATAGGGAGAGCTTCACTTTGGGGCAGTTTAAGGTGTTGTTCCCTCCAGGACAGCTGCTACTGCTCAATTCCCAGCCCTCCCGTGGAGCCTGGCTGAGAAAAAAGCAGCTCTGAAATGATGTGGGACTGGAAGTGGAGAGCATCCTCTGTGCTGCTCCAGCCAGGCAGCCATCAGCCCAAAAAGCTCCGTTAAAAACTAATTCAGTTATACACAGACTGTACAATCATTAATAAAACACCCAACACAAACCCCCCTCTTTTGCCAGGGTGACACGAGGCTTAATTAATTAGCACTTTCAGGTGCTTGGATAGCCCATTGGTGGGAAATCATAACTTATTCATTTTCCCCTCCAGGTGGTCAGAAAAGAGTTGGCATTTCATTCTCATGGATGCAACAGAGGCATCCACATCGCATACAAAATTTTGCAAGGGAGAGAAGACCTAGCAGAGGGCTCTCATTTCCTGGAAGTGATTCTGATGGCAGGAATTATTGAAAGGGGGAGAAAACCATGCTCTTGGGTATATTGAGCTAAACCCAGAGCAGGGTAGGAAGGCTTGATGACAATCCAAAAGTTTCTACAAGGACAGGAGAACTTTCGTCATGGCCTTTTCAACCTGTGTCAATCAGGGAAGATGACAGGGAGGTGCAAGAAGATGCTTGGCAAATTCAGAGTGAAAAATGGAGCATGCTTTTTAAATGTGGGGAGTAATTCAATTCACCTACCTCTCTTTGATGCCCAAGAAACTGTAGGAGGGTTTAAACCTCAGGAATTCCCAGGGGGATTTGGTGACTCCTCCTGAGCTCCCTGTGCAGTTGGTGTGTGCTGCAAAGTCATTTCTGTACCCACTGCCTCGCCAGCACCGCACATACACAGACACACGCTGCACCTCTGATGGCAAAAGCCAGAATGCATCGCTTAAAAAGGCTCCAAAAAATCCACTTTTATAATAATATTTCCACAGGCCAAGCAATTGATGGCTGGACTAGGGGAAAACATACATCTTTGCTTCCAAGTAATAGGCTGCAGATTTGCAAGACTAAATCCTTTTAAAAGCCTGGAATCACATCCACTCAGTCCGTAAAAGAAGAAGAAGTCTAATTTGATAACATTATACATAAAGCATTTTCTTGACTTAGATATATTTTAGGCATGCCAGTTATATAATACAGAACAAGCAGGGGGAAAGGACTTGATCACATTCAGATGATACTAAATTATCTTATGACACAGGCTGTATCTTTTTTACAACAGAAAATGGAAACAACTGTGTCCTTGACCTTCAAAAAGGAATTGACTTCCCTAGCTTAACTATTCAAACAAACAACTGTGTACTCTCTTCAATTCCTGTGATAATTTTGATTTACTGTAAATGACTGGATTTAATGAACTAAATTATGCTATTTAAATGCATTTTGTGAATGGTATTGTAGTTTGTTACTAAGCATTATGTCTATGCTAAAGTGTGCTGTAAATGATATGATATGGAACATATGTGCTGTATTCATAATTTAACTGTTGCTATGGAGTGCCTTCTTCAATAGGCTCCTTTGAAAAACGAGTTCTTTATTTACCTGGTGAAATGAAGGTGATTTCTCAGCAAACCTCTAGGTCTCACTGACCTTGACAGAATTACAGTGCTAATATTTTCACATGGATGAACTGTTCTTCAATAATTTTTCCCAAATAGATGGCACAAATAGGTTTTCCGTTAATGCTGTGACAGACTGCGTGTTTTCTAATCTCACTTTCCTTTTTGTTTGAACAAATGTTTATTACAGCTCTTGCAAAACGACTCCCATCCTCATTAGTGATAACAGGTTTGAGTTCAGAGCTGGATCTCAGGGTCTTGGATGTGATTCCTAGAAATGCCTTGAGCCTGATGCTGCAGAGGCAGCCAGTGCCCAGCTCCATTTCCAGCCATGCCATGCAACCTGTGTTATGCTCCTGTGCCTGAAACCCTTTGTATATTTGGATTTCTCAATTCTTAAGGCCACAAATTTGACTCAGTCTTGCTGATATTGTGATTTCTTTTCTGCACTTAAAGCCAGGTTTGTCAGAGCTAAATCCTGAAACTCTTCAAATTCCCTTTAGCAAGACACCTTTTTTCTTTCTGTCTCTGTGCCAGTTAGGCACACATAAATACTGCTCACAAAATCAGGGAGTCATATGTAAGATTATATATAAAAATAATTCCAGTGTTTTCAGAAAATGATGGGAAGTTGAATAAAACCTCTAGAATTTCAATGGCTACCTTCAAATTTGGAGCCTCATTTCAGATTTTTCTTACTTTCTTCTTCTTTCCAAAGAGAAAATGTCAGTAATTTCTGAGAGCAAATAACAATGCAAGAAAATTCTGGCAACAACAGGGAAGGATTTTTACAATATCTCAGAACCTATCAGTCTTCATTCAATGTGCATTTAATGGGTCAAATAAGGACACTCTTGATGAAACATTGAGCCATATATAACATCACCTTTTAACTAATTTGAACATCCACAATAAATTATGGCTGCATTTCATAACTGTTCATCAACCATCAGCTCCCAAGGAGAACAGCTGAGTTTTCTGAGTATGGAATCTCTTGGAAAACCTGGCTGGTTCTACCTACGTGAAATGTGTCAACATTGCAAACAAATGCAGCAAACATTGAAAGGGGTTTTTAACAGCCATATTTCCATCAGTGCACAGCTCTGGTGGCATTTTCAGATGCGCAAAGGCTCCTCCTGGAGGTCACTTGTGCTGTCAGATGTCCTGCTCCATACTCAGGTGGGTTTTTGCAGACCAGCCCTGGTTCCTGCCCGTGCCAGAAAACATAAAACAAACTGCTAAAAAATACAAACACCTGTAGGATGGTTAAAAGATTCTTGCTGAAGAGCTCATTCCAAAATGCTTCCAAACCTAATAGAAGTGTGTTGGTTTGGATGAGGGAGAAAAACTTGAGGGCGAGTTTATATTTTCACTTTCTCTTGAAAAAACAAAGATCTGCTGAAGAAAGGTGCACAAACAGCAAGGTGACAATGCTTCCCAAGACCTCACTAAAGCAGGTACTCCTGGCACCACCAGCTCTGGGAACTCGAGCACATAGCCAACGTGTCCAGGAGGATGAAAAAGGTTTGGGCTTCAGCGAGTGCAGTGCCAGGAGCAGTATGGGACCCCTGCCCACCTTCCCAGCCGGCACAGCTCCACGAGAGGAGCTCCTCCTCTGGCACTTTGTATTTTGGTAAATCAGCTGCGATCCCGGATGATGTGCAGGGAGTGGATAGCGCCTCCCGAGCCAGGAATTGGCACGGCAGAGCCGCCTGCCCCGGGTACCTGCTCTGCATTGTGCACCATAATCGTGTGAGAGAAGGAGCTATTTTTCAGCAAGTGGCTATCGGATACTTCCCGTGCTGCATATCAACAACCAGATCTTGACCCAGAAATGTCAGTCCCCGCTCAGAGCAGACAAGGAAGCATAATTAGAGATGCTCTGGCAACGTATTTTAGCACTGACGGTGACAATGTTTAAATTTTTAATCAGGCATGTAACATAAAAAGCACATAACATGAAATGTGAAAAGAAAATTGGCAAATACCAACGTGCTGTTTGACACTTTATTTCACTGAAGGAAGTGAACATCAATAAACATTATTTATCATAAATGACAGAGAGGAAGGCGTGTTTCTAATAAAAACCTTCCCATTGCAAGGGGTGAATCTCATAAAAGCACCCTGATAGTACTGTAAAAGCTGTGCTGGGCCAGAACACGGAAGGAAACATGGAAATATTTATTGGGAAGCTGTGATGTGCACCCAGATGTGTTCCCTCATGACAGCTGGTTTTGGGGGGCACAGAGGTCCACCCAGGGTGCAAGGACTTTCATCCAGATGTGGCACAGCTCTGAGCCCCCACCAGAGGAGGGGACACAAATGTACCTGCACATGTGACACAGCAAATGGCCCCAGGTTTGGGGGTTGAGCCTTCAGGAAGTGCATCCCATGGCAAGCTTTGCTCCGAGCTGGCAAACACTGAGCCAGGCATTTCTAGCTGGAAATTACAGACAAACTGAAGAGGTGGGGTGGGCTGGGTCCAATGTACTGACCCAAGGTACAAAGGGGAGCTGTTGTGTGAGCCCCTCACCCCAAAGCTCTTTCTGTTTTGGCCATACCTTTTAACTTCAGTGTCTTTGTAACCATGGTTGGCATTTTCTCCTGCCTAAGCCCCATCCCTCCTGCCATCCCTGCTGGATGTGGGCTCTGCTGAGTGAGCCCGTGGTGATCTGAGCCTGGACATGCACTGAGCTTCCTTTACAGGGTAGATGAATGCACCCAAAAATTACTTGAGGGAAGTGCCAATCCAAGTATGCCAAAGTTAGAAAAAGCCTAATTTAGGGCTATTCTGGTCACCTTAATTTGTCTCTGTCGTATGCCTGAATAGAGAGTCAGTGTCCAACTGCATGATTCCAGCTGCTGCCACAAAAAGGTACAAACTTAAAGAAAACAACCCCTCTGTGCAGTGCACACTGCAGGCACTGAGGCAAAGAGTATGTGGCTGCCTCTGAAGCCCGTGTGAGCACAGACACACATTCTGATAATTCCTAAGTGTCCAAGTTCCTGTTTGCCTTCTCGACAGTTGTCCCTTTCCTTCCACTTGGAAATCCCCCTCTCTTCCAGTCTTGTTCCCCAAAATCTGCCTCCCTGGTCCAAATTCCTGCCTTTGCCTCCTTACTGCCAGGTCTGGCTCATCCCTGCAGCAGGGTTGTGCTTCCATGGTCTGTGCTGCTGGGATGTTGTGAGGAAGAGCTGGGAGCCTGGGAAGCCCTGCTCCAGTGCCAAAGCTGGGGGCTGCTCTTCTCTTGCTTGCTCCAGTGGGATCATGGTGGCCTGAGGAGCAATTTGCTAAAGACAGTTTTCAGAGGATGTTGTGGACAAATTCTAAAACCTCTAATTTTTTATAAATTTCGCCCAATCCAGACAGAGTCAAGAGTTCATTCCCAAAAGAAACAGAAGCCTCCCAGCCAAATTTTAAGCGCAAACCATACTGAAGTGAGATCTCCTCAATGAGATTGTTGTGAGATTCTTTTTAATGTTGGCAAAAGATAATATTTTGCCTTTTCTTTGTTCTAAGAAAGATGTGAATCGTTTTTATTTTCCTTCTTCTTTCTTCTTTTCTTCTGAAATGCAGCAAGAGAATCCAGCTTGAGGCAGACAGTCATCATGGGACATTTCATCTAAAATGGGTAAAGCCTGGCAAAGATTTGGGCAACTGAAGGCAGATTTATACAATGGGGAGTGTCAGAATCTGAACTGTAGGCACCGCTCTGCCCCGCTTCTCATGGAATTCACAATAATGTTCTTCATGGGAGCCTGCCTGGGTTAACTCCTGGATGATCACAAGCCTATGTGTTGCTAATAATAGCACCATTGGCTAAAATATCTCCACGTTTACTGAGGTTCATACTGCAATTTTGTGCCTCTGAATTGTCCTGCTTGTTCTCTTTTGTTTTCCATTCCCGTCATGCTGTTACACTAATATTTTCCATCTTGGTTCCAAGGGCTGCCACCATTAGCTGCTGCACCACGTGAACATTTGTGTCTCTCCATCAGATTTGTGAGGAGGCTGCTATGGCATGGCCAGCTCTCATGGCAGTGTTTCCTGAGAGCAGATGGTGACAGCTCAGCGCGGTCACCCGAGGCAGCTGGGGTGAGTTCCCTCTCTTGGAAGCATGGACTGTGACCATGGAGTGGCTGGAACTGATCAGAAAGTCTGGGGAATTTGGGCAAAGAAAGAGGAAATTGTGGTTTTTATCTGAAGATATGTAGTTTTGATTTATTTCAAATTAAGGTAACTGATAAAATGCTGCAGTCAGCCCTCACCACCCAGCAGGAGAAGCTGTTTCTATTTTCTAAAGGCACCACCCCAAATTAAGTTCCACCACACTGTGCTTGGTAGTTATGACAAAGAGTAAATTTGAGCCATGGAAGGAAACAAGAGAGTTTGCTACTGGATTGTTAGTCCTGATTTAGACTTCATGGACCTGGTCAGCCCAAGACAGTTTTTGCTGGACTGAAATCATAACCAAACCCCAGGAATTAACGTTTATCCCAGCTTTCTACTGATTTTGGGGGCACTGGACTTCAGATTCATACATTTGGACTTCACAGGTCCTTACATTTGGCTTCATGGGGATTTAGATACTGAAGGATTTGGGTCTTAACCTCTGCTCTAGTTTCCCAGCTGAAAGACAGTAGTAATATTTCTCTGCCATACAGCAGGCTCACAGTGAGTAATTATTTCATATTTGTAGAGTACTTTGGGAAGAATGTGCTCCATATTGCTGATATTATTAACTTCTGGAGCCCAAGATGGAACAGTGAAGTGCCTCTGTGCTGTGCAGACCTGATAATCTTGAAATATAAAGAATATTTAGAAGTTTTGGCAGGAGGAACTCTCAGCAACAAAAAGAAATCCTTTCCCACAGCAAGGATTTGGGGAAATAGTGTAGAAGCATCAGTACACAGTCCAACCTCTTGTTGCAGAGCGAGTGTGTTTCCAGCCCACATCAAAGCTCTGTTTACTTCTCCTGTCAGATGATTTTGTGAGTGTTGCAGGGGGCTGGAGCACGTTGGGGTGACAGAGTCAACTCACAGAAAGGACTTACTGAGGCAGCAGACGTGCAAGTAGAGGTCAGGGTTAGCATGGACAGGGCACAGGGTCTGGTGAGTGGATGAGAGATGCAGAACAACAAATAAATGCACTGTAGGACAGACTCCCATCTATGTCCTGGGCTGCATCAAAGGAAGTGTGATCAGCAGGTCAAAGGAGGTGATTCTTCCCCTCTCTCTGCTCTGGTGAGAGCCCATCTGGTACACTGAGACCAGCTCTGGGGTCCTCACCATAGGAGGGACAGGGACTTCTCTGAATGAGTCCAGGGGAGGCCATGGAGCTGCTGCAGGGCTGGAGCCCCTCTGCTTTCGAGCCAGGCTGGGAGAGCTGGGGGTGCTCAGCTGGAGAAAAGAAGGATCCAGGGAGAGCTGAGAGTCCTTTCCAGTGGCTAAAGGGGCTCCAGGAGAGCTGGAGAGGGACTGGGGACAAAGGATGGAGGGACAGGACAAGGGGGAATGGTTCCCACTGCCAGAGGGCAGGGATGGATGGGAGACTGGGAAGGAATTCTGGGCTGTGAGGGTGGTGAGGCCCTGGCACAGGGAGTCCAGAGAAGCTGTGGCTGCCCCCGGATCCCTGGAAGTGTCCAAAGCCAGGCTGGAGGGGGCTTGGAGCAACCTGTGACAATGGAAATTGTGCCCTGGATTATGGGCGCTTCTTTCTGCTCCCCATTCCTGTCTTCCAGTGCAAGGAGCTGGGTGTCTGCAGAACAACTGGCCATGAACAGCTGAGGGAAAGATGCCATTGAGTACCTCAGCCTTCTCCTCAGCCTTTGTAACTATGTCCTTTTCCCATCCCTGCTGGGAAGCCGTTAGGTACTGAGGTACTTAATACAACATTTTGAATTTTATTGTTTGCATTGGAAATTGTGACCTGTCTCACTTTGAGGCATTCAAAGTGAAGATTGGGTTCTTTTTCCTTTTCTTGTTTTTATATAATTTTTGATAATTTCCTCTTGCCTTGTGCTATTTTAAGATGTTTAACTTAGTAGCTCCAAAAGAACCATTCACAAATAGTGTTGATCTGTGTTTTGAAAGTTTAACATACACTATCCAATGAACATTTACATACACCACTGAAATCCGGCATTTGGGAAATTAAAACAACAAAACTTGATTGCATATCATGGTTTCATATTTTGCAGATGTTAATATTTAATCATATGCAGAGCCATTTAGCTTAAGTGCATTAATGTAACTCATTTAAAAGAGGCCAGTAATTGTCCTATTAACTCCCAGCCTGGATGTTATCCATGCTGCCCTGCTGGTAAGGCCAGAGGGAGAGTCTCCTATTGGCACCCACAGAGATTGCTCTGATCTGTTGAAAATCCTGTTAAAATCTAATTACTTAGGAGAATAGGCCAGGGAATATCTAATGAGCTTCAGGAAACCCACTGAAAGAAATTCTCTTTTAATACAGACTGAAACATCTTCTGTGTTTCAATTACAGTGGTACCACATGAACATAATTACACTTGTATAGAACGGGGCTCGTCTTTGTTGTTTTAATTACATATCACTAGATTTTTCTTAGTCATGGAGAAAAATAATTTGATTCCCCATAAAGGTTAAATGTTGGTGAAAAGCTGAGTGTTAAAATAAATGTAATCTTTTTTTATTATAATTTCTTCTTTGTTTTGTGATGAAATGTTAGTCAAAGCAGGTCACTGAGGGAAGCTGGCTGACCAAACACACACTGGGGAAGCCCTGGGAAGATGGAGATGTTGTACCAATGAGAAAGATTTCAGAGAAGGTCACTCACTTTGCCAGCATGAAATTTGGCCTTACTTTTGTTATGGTAATTGAAGCTGTTGACATTAAGCTCACAATAAAATCTCATAGCAGCATCAGCACAACAGACTCCTTGTACCAACAGGGGGGACTATTTGCAATTTCTTCTGCTTGCAGCCTCTTGATTTTTTTAATTTGAAAATTCCAGTGCTAACTTGACCAAAATTATCACTGATGGCTTTTTGCAATGACACAAATGGTTCTGTTTCTGCCCAAGATGCTGGAACAGACTCCCCAGAGAATGGACACAGCCCCAAGGCTTCCAGAGCTCAAGGAGTGTCTGGACAAAGCCCTCAGGAATGCACAGGGTGGGATTGTTGGGGTGTCTGTGCAGGGATGGGATTTGGGCTTGATTATCCTTGTGGATCCCTTCTAATTTAGGATATTCTGTGGTTCTATGGTTCTAATCCATGGACCTGCATGGCCTTTCTCTGTAGGGTAATGAAGAGCACAGGACTGCTTGTGGGTTTGGCTCCTTTGTTGTGGCCGCTAACAGCTCTGGAACCAGAGCAGCTGATCCAGACAGCCCAGAGCATTCTGCTGCTGCTGCTGTAACCGGGCTTTCTGTGGAGAATCCCCTGAATTTCATGGCCTTACACCCTGAGGAGACCGTGTGGGCACAGAGGATGCCATGTCTGCCTGCCTGCAGGAACAAGCTGGGCAGCAAGGAGTATCTCCCTTGTTATTTCTGCCTCAGCGCACTGTCAGACCAGTCCCAGAGCAGGGATGGCAAAGAAGCTCTGTGCAGGAGTAGGTGTGGGATAAACCCTTCACCATCTGCGGCCCCAGGCCCCTCACGCGCTGTGAGGCAGCAGGGAGGCGGGAAAACGGAGAGGCGGGAAAACGGAGAGGCGGGAAAACGCTTCCCTCACACACAATCTTCACCTGCCATCAGTCAGACGGAGCAATGAGTGATCCTGTTATGAGCAATCCTGTGTGAGAAAGTGACTCCCACACAGCCCAGCTGTCCTGAGGGGAGGAGAAAGGCTGAGAGAGGCTGAGGAGAGGCAGGCGCCATGTTGGGCGCCTGAGGGCTCGTGAGGAGACCACCGACCATGGCTGTTCCAGGTAGGTTTGCCCACCCTGGCGGAATCAAAGAATCACGGAAACTGGTGGGTGGGAAGGGACCCTCAAGGATTGTCTAGTCCAACTTCTGAACCTACACAGAAACCCCAACAATCCCACCTTGTGCCTAACAGCATTGTCCAAATGCTCCAGGGATGACTGTCCCCTCAGTCTCCTGAACAGACCAGGAGCCCTCAGCCTCTCCTCACACAGCTTCCCCTCACGGCCCCCCGCCATCTTTGTTGCCTTCCTTGGACACTTTCAAATGGTTTAATGTCTTTCTTGTGGAGCCTGGCTGGCTGTGCAGGTTGGTGCAGTGATGTCAGGGGTGCCCTGAGCTGGGAGATGCTTTGACATTCCAATATGAGGAGCTGACTGTGTGGTCCCCCAGAGGGACGGGTGTGAGGGGGATTCTCCTCCTCAGAAGTGGCACGAAACTACAAACAGAAGTAATACAAACACCACCACTTCAAACTCCCACACAGGGTTTTTACTGTTGCATTCAGTTTGGTAGAGAGTCAGGGCTGTGGAATAACTTAAAAAACCATAGAAGAGGCTGCTATCAGCAAGAGCAGCCTTTGGGGCTATTCTGACTTCACAGGAAGCTGGACTAAATCTTGCAAAATGAAGGATCCACATACAAAACCTTAATTCTGTTTTCCTTGTTTCAGGTTGTACACAACGTCAGAACTGTGCTGCTGTTTTTGCTTCAGAGGTCACCCCAATGTTTTCCTCTTTTGATGGCAGCCCAAGGAAGGCTGACACAGGTAGTGTACACAATTCCTATCAGATTCATATCTGATTTGGAGCTCTATGTTTTAATTTCCTTAATTTTTTAATAACTGAAAGCATTTTACAAATGTGACTCTCTTGCTTATGAAAATAATTTAATACTGCTACACAGATAAAGAAATGGAAAATACTATCAAACTCCATTCTGGATGATTCCAATAGTATTTCTAATGAAGACAAAGTAATCTTATTTTCTTAAGATGTTGGGCGTTGAACATGAAGGGTCAGAGAATAAGTTGCAGAGCCACAGGTTTATAAATTTGAACTATTTAAAAAGCTTTCCTTTGAAATTTAAGTGATAAATTATTGTCCAACACATTGTGAACATATTTACTGTGTTCCTTCCAGCTATCAAATACAGTTGAGTGGGAATGCATCCATTACATTTGGTGTTAATGGAAGTGAGGTACTTGGTGCTTCATTTGACTGAATCCAGGAGAAAAATGTGCTTCCTCAAGCTGAACTCTCACTCATCTGCCTGGAATTTGAAGGCCAAGTGCCTTATAAGTCCCATGTAAAATCTATCTGTAACATTTCTCACTGCACCCATTTAAATACTTTTTATACTATTAAGATGCACATTTGGCAGGGAGAAGGAAATGAACTCAGGGAAAAATATTAAGATTTGGCTGAGCTGTAAACTCTATATCAGGAATTGGTCCAAACTTTGATTTTTCCCTTTTTAAACCACAAAACTGGACCTAGATTTTCAAATTCTGAGGCTCAGCTTGGTGTGAAATTGCAGAGCTCTCAAAAATCCTACCCAGCCCCTCAGGTTGGAAAACCCCTGGAGGAGATGCTGGCACAGCTTGAATTGGAGTGAGAGCTAAAGAACCAGAGGAACTTCCCAGACACTGCAGTCACATTCACTGAGTGATTGTAGTTTAAAACTTCTGCAGTCTCTTTCCTGAGTCTCATCCTTAAAAGGTGTCAGATAAAAAAGATTATTCTACCTACAAATGAGCAAAGGACTTTGGAGACTGCAGAGACTTGGGGAAAGATGAAACTCATAGACAGGAGGGGAAAAAAAAAAGGTCAAAAGTGGAAAGGAGGGAGGAAAATGGCTACTGTGAAAGACAGAAAAAATCCCTGGAAATGTTCCCACCCCCACCCAGCATCCTGGCTCCAGCTCTGTGTCAAGTCATTTCTTTGGAAAAAGAGCCAGTCCGAATACATTGCTGCTCAAGCCCGAGTGAGTGCGTTATAAAAATGGAGAGTAGCATGTAAATCATTCATGGAGACGGGGAAATAAATAACCCTTTATGCCCATATAAATACTTATCAGATGTTCATAAGGGGAATTTACATGGAGTTTTATTCAGTACTGTCAGCCATTCCTCTGTCTTCCATCATTCCTGCCGTGAAGACAATTCAAAATATGGTGGTGGAGAGAGCAACCTCTCCACCAGCAGATCCGCAGCACATCATGAGGAAAACTCTGAACTTGCCCTCAGTGTTGCTGTTATTTTTATTATGGCTCTCAGCCGAGTGAGATCATTCTTCCTGGTTTGCCTCCCAAGAAATAATGGGAAGCAGTATGTTTAGCCAGTGGATTGATTCAGTGATCTATTAGTATAATCCTGACTTTGCCAATCATCTACTGGGTGACTGCAGGCGAATCACGTCACTTCTTTTGTCCCTCTGTTTCCTCTCTGACCTTCTGCCTGTCCTGTTTATTTGGACTGTAAGTTATTGAGGGCAAGGGCTGCCTCTTGCTGTTTGTGTGGACCGACCATGTCTGGTGCTCTGGGACCTCTGCGAGGCTCCATCTCCAAGTGGTGCTGCATGTAAATAACAACATCCAGCTCCTCCTCTGGAGGTCACAGAAAGAGAAGGAGTTGGCACTTGTACAAAATGGTGGCAAACTAGAAGGACATGAGGAAAAAGAGCCTCTGTCATGAGCTTTTTTTGCTGGTGCTAAAGAGAGCACAGAGCAGAAAGGTGTTCCCTGCCCCTCATTTAATGGTGTGAGGCCACTTTGGACATCACGGGCTGCCCAGGGGGCTCAGCACCAGGATTCATGACTTAGGGACACTTCCTGAACATCAAGGACTGAGCTGTACACAGCAAAGAGGCAGATCCATGCTGTGGGGCAAATGGAAAGCGACTTATTTGGTCCAAAATCAGCCCAAATTATGTGGTGTTTTATTGCATCTGCTGTGAGCAAGGTACTCCTGTGGGTCAGGTGGAAAACTGACAGCCCAGCCTTGGGTTGTTCAGCTGAGGCCTCGGGTTACAGCTATAATTCCCAGAAGGGTTAGGTTGAAAATTCTTTTGGGTTTTGGGAGTTGCTTGTCATGGTGAGACCCACACCTGTCACCAGGGCTACACCAGAGATGTTTGTCATCAATGGCAATGCTGCCTTTTCCCAAGGGCCCTTTAAATCACCATTTTGGTTTTGAAGTCTCTCTTGTAGGTTCAGGAGTGACACCAGCATAAGGTAAGTTTGGCTTGTACTTGGACTATTTCTCATGGATAGTGTTGAAAACTTGATAATTTTTCAATATATGGCTTTATTTTTGATAGGCCTGATGCTTTTTCTGAGCTATTTCAAACACCAGATTCTGGAAATCTCTGAAAGTGTCTCTGTTCTGTTTTGGTGGAGATCAGCAGTGGAGATGGGCTGTGAATCCCACAGTAGAGCCTGGGATTGTCTTTGCCTGACTGATTCCTTTCCAGTCCCTGGAAAAGGCAGTCTAAAATATGAAAAGAAGAGAATGACCCTGCATTTTTCTCCATAGCTTTTTATATGATTTTTTCACCATGTTGCTGTGTTTATGTAATTCAGTCTAATCTTTCAGAGACTACTATTAATTCTTAGGTATAACCTAATAGTTAAGGTCAATTTTGTTTTTTGGCTCATCCGATTCAGTTACCATTTACTTGCAATTCTGAAAACAAAATTTCACCCTTCAGGAATAAAAACATAACAAATTATGTCCCTTTGTTAAAAATGAAATAAGAAACTTGAAATGATAGATGTTGTTTGATAATTTCCTGATGGGATGATTTATTAAAATTGGAGTTAGGGATGTTCAGAGGTAAAGGAATCTTCTGAAATCATAGGGTGTAAGTATATTATAGAGCAATAACTTGGGTAATGTTATAAACCTGCTAAATGGGAATTTATGGAAGCAGATCCTACTAGGTTTAATGGCAGTAACAAGCATAAATTCCCGTGCAAGAAGATTAAACTGAACTCTCCAGTTTTAATTATTGGTCACATCACTTTCTTATTTGTCATGTGTCCTTCTTGGTAAGGGAGCCTCAGTACAGCTCTTCAGGCAGACTGGTGAGCAAAGGTTTGTGAGAGCAGCCAATGCCTCCCCTTTTTTGAAAACTACCTCCAAATTGCATGTGTTTGTTTTATTATCCATCCTCCATGAGTCCTGCTCAGAGCCTGTATTTGTAATAGTAAAAAATCTGCAAAATGAGACTGTGGCCCTGGTAAGCTGCCCCATCAAGAGGTCCTCAACGAGGCACCACCAGCTCACAAAGGTGCTGTTCACACTGGACTGAGAAAAAAGGACCAATCCAGCTTGTAAACCTGGGCTACTTCTGTATTTCTAGAAAATAACGTAGGGAAACATCCTTAGCTGACATAAATCAGAAATATCCCATGGAAAAACTTCAGTCAGCTTATTAATTCACTTGAATTTTATGGTGTTACACTTATTTCTGCCAGATGACAGTCTGCCCCATCACTTCTGCCATTGCCAAAGACTGACAAGAGTTAAAAGCTGACACATATTTATTACGTGTATATATATATATATATGTGTGTGTGTGTGTGTGTGTGTGTGTGTCCTATGTGTTCTGTAAAGGAAACAGAGTCAAACACTTGGAAAGAACCAGTTTGAAAGCTAAAGCAAATTTAAGCCTGAAATCCAAACACTGATTTAAAGGCCAGATAAATAACTTTTAAATTAATTGTGTGAATATATGAATGTGTGTGTCTTTTATTTGTTGGTGTGTTTCCTTATAATACCTTTGCCTAATATCTGAGATAATTATTGCCTTTCTCTGAAATCTGTGTATTTTCAATTTTTGCAGAAAGGTAAATCAGACAGAAACATAAACATAAAATACAGTGGTTAAATGTAAAAAAAAGTACCTGGAATCAAAAATATTAAGATCATTGCTCTGAAATTAAAAGAGATTCATCAAAGTAAAAGTAAAAACTGTGACTAAGGACTATGAAAATATAAAGGGATTGACATATGTGGTAATAGGGCAATTAAATCCTTAGCTTTTTCACTGTGATGATTTTATAGCATCTTCTTGCTGTTGCCAGTTTGGAAGCTGCCAGCAAATATTTTCTTAATTGCAAAAGGAGACAATATGTGTCCCACTGTTTCATTCATAACATTTGATTAAGTTAAAGAGGCTGCACTTCTATCTGGGAGAACAAAGAGTTGGTGATGGAAATAGCAAAGACACATTGTGTGTTTGAAAAAAGATCCCAGGAACAAATGATTAACCAGAAATTTTACAGGGGAAAAAAAAGTCTACTTGTCTTGACAGAATAGCCTGATCCTGTAATAAACCCTCCCAAAGTCAACAGTTCATAAAGTCTTTTGTTCTAGTAAAAGGGTCTTTAATTTTTAACACAAACTCACACTTTGGTATGCATGAGCTTAAGTAAAATTAGAAGACATGTATATAATAGGATTTAATGGATTATCATCTGCATTTTCCAAAGATGTCAGCTTCTCTCGGCTCTGATGGAGTAGCACTTAATGTAAATTTAATTTGAAGTGATGTATGGAGGGCTTGAGGTGGTACTCTGTGATTCCCTAACTGCCTGGAGAGGCTCTGTGGGTAGCATCTGGATTTGGCTGCTCCACATGCCCAGCAGCATCTACTAACTAGGATTAATGAGGTGGCCTGTTCACCAGTGATCCAAAGGAGGTATGCTACATTTACTCCCAACAATATGAATAGGAGGGCCAGTTTCCTTTGGGGGCACACTGTTTGATGAAACTTAATGATGGTCTCGATATTAGGTGTAATAAATATACTGTATAGAAAGCACTTTTGCTTTGTCAGATTTAAATGTTATTTAATCATAAAATGGTGTTTGGCGTAGCGGGGCTGAGTTAAAGCTCATAATGGCCTCAGATGACATCTTTAAAGCTAATATTTTGCCTAAGTTGGGAAATAAAGTACCAACTCAAAAGATCTAATATTTACCTTTGAGACAATTAATTTTTTTTTCAGTTTGGGGAAGAGAGAGAAATCTCTCTTGATTGCAAAGTTGTGAGGCGGTCTTTAAAAATATCTTTGCTCTTACCTCAGTGTGTTTGTGTAGAAATCAACAGCTATTAACTTTTAGGCAAAACTTCTCTGTGTGGTCTCAGCCTCATTTACGCGTCAGAATTGTATTTTGCCTTTGTGTCTAACTGAGCATTGAATGAATTCTCAGCTAATTTCAAATTCCCTTTGTCATCATGGTTTTCAGCCAAAAGTCTATAATAAATGGTCAGAAGATGAGCTGAGACTGAATGAATAGTGAGTGGTATTCATCAGCCAAACATAGAGTCCAGATCCAATTATATGTATTCATTAAGTGATAATGATATCATGGTCTTTAACTAGGAAGAAAAGAGTGTAATTGAATAATAACAGTTGTACAATCCCAGCGGAACACACTTTCCATCCCAGCACAGCGACCCTCGGGGATGATGCAGAATTGATGGAATTCTATTACTCTTTGATAGATTTATTATGAAGGGCTGAGTGGACTTGCTACTCCACTTTGTCACTCACACTAATCAGTATCGTAAGGCCCCGAGCGTGCAGGCTTTTGTATCCCTTTGACAAAGACAAGGTTAGGGGAGGATGACAGACACCCAGACCTTTACAAACCCATACCGCAAGATGAAATGGGCCAGCTGAGCTCTGAGCTGGGACAGAATTTTAATTTGTTTATCAATGGCTCACATGTGCAACACCATAAGGATATTTGTCAGAGGAGTAACACTGAAGCTAAACTCTTTTGTTTGGCAAGTGGAGCTTGGAAAAATATTTATTGAACTGTAAAAAACAGGGTAAATGAAAGGAAGGTGAAAAGTCTAAATGGAGTGGAAAATAACTTGCATTACTGTGCATAAAGTATGAGGAGGATGGGTATCTTTGTATATTTTTGTTTGTTCCTGTTGAAGGAAATTTGCTCACAAACTACAGTCTGATCTCTCGTTGATTTAGATTCTGGGGGGGACTCAGACAAAACACAAGTGGGCAAAATGAATTTCAAGTGTTGCTTTTTATTGCTGTTTATTTATAAGAAGCTTCCAGTTCAGACAGATGGATTGCTCTCCTGCTTTTTCACTATTAAAAAACCAGCAAAGTAAATAAAATACCCTGGCCTTAAAAGCTGGAACTTGTAAATACAGTCTTGGATTTATAAAAACAATCTTGTATGTGTTCAAGCGTGGCTGCTTCTCCTATCCATCGTTCCCATTCAAATGCAGGCAATGGGCTCTGTCAGCATGGTCAGTAGCTATCAAAGCCCTCTGGATTCAGGGAAACAGACAATTTGTTGTGCTTCTGATCCCAACAGGAGCTGCAACCAACATTGGCATAAACAAGGCAGCGCATAGGAGTCTGCTGCCAGGGTTTGTTTTTTGTCAGTGTTGTTGAATGATAGATATTTCCATCCTTTTCTTCTCTCTGAATTACTTTCCCTTGGCTTTTTTTAGCATGGCATTCTGCATTCTAAGAGGCACTTGACAATTCAGTGTCTGGGTTCAGCATCCCTGTCCATAAAAACAAGGAAGTTGAGTGGTGCTGTGTCCTGTGTGGAATTGCCATGCCAGTGCCTCTGTCCCTGGCTGGGATTTGTGTCAGAGGCAGCACAGTCAGCTGTGACCACAGCAATGCCTGAGCTGGCGCTCACTGCGGGCAACGAGGAGCAGGGATACCAGTGACCAGAGCAGAAAACATTCAGGACAACCTTAGTTTCCCACATTGTGTACCCTGGATTCTCTCTGTAGGGCTCTTCTCCCCCAGAAGCTCTTTTTTCCCCTCTCCAGCCAGAGGCACAGTTGTGGGGATGTGGCTGTGGAGCTTGGTGGCCCTGCTGGGTACATCTTAGCCAGCCCAAGGTGCATCTGGAGCCTGGGAGCACCCTCCCACGCTGGGTGTTACCTTGCCAACAGAACCGGGGAAGGGAAGGTGACCCAGGTCTGACCATATGCAGCAATCACAGCTCAGAGCTGCTGGCTGGCTGGTGCTTGGCTCCTGTGCCCAGGCACAAGCCTGATCTGGTATCAGCACGGCTACTGAGTGTTTTATGGTTTGTCTCTCTTCTTCCCTCTGTATAAGTAATTCTGAGGCCAGGCACTGGATCCTTGCTCTCTTCCAGGACCCGCCACATCCATAAACTCCGTGCTTACTGGGGTTCACTGAATTTATTTGGTTAAGGTGCCAGGGAGTGAGTGAATATTTCAGAACTGAAAATGACTGTGCTACAAATCAGACCCCCGTGACAACAGCCCTTCCCTTGCACAGTACAGCCTTGTGCCTGCTTTTGGGTTGGATGATGACAGCTTTCCCATACAGGCATTTTTTTTTACTTCTTCATCTCGCACAGTCATGGGCACGATGAACAGATGGCAGCGTTTTGCATCTGTTTTGCAAGAGGAAGCCCTGAAAATTCTGCAAATGGAGCACAAGAAGGGTAATCCTTTCCAGTGCCAAGTGTTGTGATGACAGCACGGAATCTCACAAGCCTCTGCTGCCTCTCCCAGGGGCTGCCACAACTGCCCGGGAGCAGCCACCTCCTGCCCGGCCCAGCTTTGCTGCCCTTCCTCGGCACGTGGCGATCAACAGGCACCATCAGGCGCAGGAGGCGTGACCAGCACCGCTCCCGAGGGACGGTCCCCGCGGAGCAGATGTCACCAGCAGCCTCCTGCTGCCCGCGCAGGTTTCCCCTCGGTGTCTGCCCAAAGACTGAGCACCCTGCACGGGCTCAGTGCCTCCAGCCAGATGGGCACGGCCGCGGGCAGGCCAAGGACCACGTGTGGGCAGGGAATGTGCTGTCCTTCCCTCGGGGGGCAGGAGCACATCCAGCCGAGGGGGGAGTTCACTCTCTGAGGCCGGGAGGAGGAGATGGATTGGGTCTCTTGGCACTCACACCCCTGAGGTCAGTGGAGCTGCCCTGATACCCACTGCTGGAGCTGAAGGCAGAATCAGCCCCTGCGATTTTCAGAGGTTTCAATCCAGGCAGAATTCACCTCTGGATACAGATGTGCTCAACACACGGGCCAACAAGGATCATTCAGCTGCATGTTCTTTCATAGCAGATATCAAAATAATGATTTTTTTTGGACCAGATTTTTGTTATAGATGACATCAAGCTCCTTGAGGAGCGAGGATTTATGCTCCTAGGAGAGTCCAGCTGTAGGGAACAATCTGTTCCTTTGGGATCTCCACAGTGCTGTGGTGGAAGACCCCCAGCCCTGCTGGCATGGCTGGTCCAGGCTCCTCGTGCTGCAGCTGAGTGAGGTGGACGTCTGCAGTTCTGCCAGCAAAATGGTGTGGAACCTGTTCCTGTGCTTGTCCTGGGATTTACTTCCCACAAGACAGTACAGTGTACACTAGCTGACTTATCTGTGAACCATGGAAACATTTTGAAAAGGTAAAGCAGACAGTACACTGAAGAATCATTTGTCACAAGTAATTGCAGGCAGTCAGAAAGAGCAGGGAGAGTATATGAATCATGACGTAAAAACAGTGAAGGGCAGGCATTTAGTCTGGTCTGTGGCTATAAGTGCAGTGACACAGGTTAGTCCTGGCATGATATACAAATGTTATGTGCAGAGGGACAAGTACAATGAATAAAGAATCCCCGTTTTCTCATTATCTCATGCAGCAGAGAGGTTTTTTACTTCACACATAACTCATAACTTTTAGTAGGCAGGAGATGGCTACATTGAATTAGTGGGAACATTTTGTTTCCTGAATTTAAATATTCTCCCTGTGACAATTTATTTCTAGTGTAAAATCCTGGTAGGATGCAGAGAGACAGGGAAATTAGCCCAAGCAGCCATTTCAGCTGGCCAGGGCTGGGCACCACAGACCCACCAGCACCAGAGTCTGGCACCTTGACTGTGGCAATCCTCACAGACCATCAGGGAAAAATATTGATCAGGTTTGGCAATTTCCTGGCTATAAACAGGGGAAGACCTCTAAATAAGGAGTATTAGGGAACAAAAATAGCGTAAAGAATTAGAATCAAACAAGACAGCACTTTTTTTTACGCCTTTGCTTCATAAATGGGTGTTTCCATTCTGAAATATTAAAAATAACAAAATCCATGCAACTTAAATAAGGAGAGAGGTGTATTTGGATGTAGAGGGAAACCTATGATTGGAAAGGGAACAGCTGAGTGAGTAATCATGTACAATGCTATTGCTTATGAATTTGTTATAAAGGTAGACAGGAGTGGGAACTTCTTAGGTCTGCTTCAGGAATTTATTATTTATGGGCAAACACATGCATGATACATAATAACTTTTAGTCCTTCTGTAATTCTCTCCACTCAGACATCTCAGAATTATCTGTAAATGCAGGTGGAGTTATTAGCTCCTTTTCAGAGGTTGGCCAGCAGCTGTCCATGAGGAATGGCTGGGTTGAGGTGCAAAGGTAGGACCTTGGATTTCCTGTGCAGAACTGGAAAAAACATCTGTGAGTGGGGGATAAATTGATTTCTCTCACTCCAGTTTTGCATCAAGGTAACTCAAAGGGTTAGCACTTCTGCTTCACAGTCCAATTTGGATTTAATTAAAGCAGTTATCACCAATGTTTTTCCCCCATAAAAAGGTGACAGACTATTTTCAGCCTAAAAAATTTGCATAATCACATGAACAACAAAAAGTACTTCAAAGTTTCCACAACCTATCAAAAATAAATGGCGTTGGGTAGTGGAATAAGAAATTAATGGCTGAGCTTGATCATGGAGCAGTCCATCAGCCTTCCCTTTTCTGCTGACAGCCACTTGTCCTGGTAATTCCTTTAAATGAGCAGCCCAAGCTGAAAGTTCTCATTTTCAAATGAAAATGGGAGGAGAAAAAGTTCCCAGAAAGTTGAAATATCCTGGTTTGACATTTTCAGAGCAAAAAGTGGAAATTTCAAATGTTGAAATTACTTTTCATTTCAAATATTCAAATTCTGTATTATATTTGAATGTTGTTAAGAGATAAAAAGGTCAAATTCTAAAAGGCCATGTTAGAATTATTGTTTCAATTTTGCACTGAAACTATTTCCCATGTTGTACAAATTTTCCTTCATTGAAAATTTCAGGTTTCATTTCTGATCATAACAAAGACAAATGTTCAAACTTCAAAATCCTCTGCTCAGTTCTTCTCTCTTTTTCCTCAGAATGTTTCTCAGCTTCAGTGAGAAGCCCAGTGGGATCAGCCAGGAATTTAGGAATTTTAGGAACCAAAAAATGTTTTTAAACCAAGCCATGAATTAGGCTTTTTTGGGATTCACAAACAGAATCAATGAATTAGAACTTTCTGTTGCAGGATAAAATAAGAAATAAATCCTAAGCTTCAATGAGCTAGACAGGAAAAAAACCCAAACAGTCCCTATTTGTCCTCAAGTTTTTTCTCATATAAAAAAAAAAAAAAGGAAAAAAAAAGGAGCCAATGATCTTTCTAGATGTATTTGTGTATGTTTGTTTTCTAAAGATCAATTTATTTATTTTCCTTTTTGCTAATTACCAGGCTTCCATTTCCAGTCTTGAGATTACAGACATCAGTCCCTACAGTTGTAGTTCCTTTCCATTTTATCTGGAGTTGGCTGTAATCTCACATGTCCTCTCTCATGAAATGTGAATTTTCCTGGCTTTGATCGTTGCTGTAGTTGGGTTATTGTCTGGTTATTTCTGTCTTGGCTTACTGTAGTGGGGCAAACCTGCAGAAGACCCCAGCTCTGAGCTTCAGTGGAACTGAAATCTCACCTTCATCTGGGGCTGCATTCAGCACAAACTTCTGTAATCCATTTGGTTTTTTTCCCTTCTCCTCCACGCCGTGTTTCTCCTTTGTCGAGCAGTTGCAGTAGCCACCTTTGAAGTGAAGGATCAAGCTCCAAATCTTACTGTTTTACAAGGGAAAAGAGATTTGGAATGTCAGGTCTTTTTCAGCCTTAACAATAACATCACTGCCAGCAACTCTATAACAAGGACTGTTATACTCCCACTCCTACTTAGTGGCAGAAATTGGGCTGCTTTATGTTCCTGCTCAGACATTTCCATTCATCTCTGCCTTGCTTTTAATGGCCCAATCTGTACCGCTCTCGTTAGGCAGTGTTTACGTTCATGGTCCATTTGGGTGGAACGATTTCTCACCTGAGAGCTGCACAGCCACTCTTCTGCTTGGGTTTGTGCATTTTGTGCTGGATTTGGCTATGGGTGGCCTCGTGTTTTAAGGTATTGGTGGGTGTCTTGGTTTGAAAATATAGGTTTCTGCTAAGGAAAACAGAAGCCTCCTGTGAAATGGAAAATGGAAACCCCCACCCTCCAAATTATTATGATTTTGAAACTAAGAGGCTCTCTTAAAGACATGGGAATAGTAATAACAGTTCTTTATTAGGAAAATTAAAACACAAATGCAAGAGTACAAACAAATGAAAAAAAAACCACTGCCAGAGTCAGAGCAGGACCTCACACCCTGTGTGTCAGGGTGGTGTCACAGTCCCATGCCATGGGGGCTCAGCCCTCCTGCAGTGCCAGCTGTGCTGCTGCTGGAGCAGGGATCCTGCACAAGGGGGGAGTTTTCCTCTGCAGCTCCAGGGCTGCTGCAGATGGGCCTGGGCTCCCTCTGGCAATGCAGGGCAGCAGAACTCTGGGAATGCAGGGAGCAGAAAGCTGCTCCTCTGGCAATGCAGGGAGCAGAAAGCTGCTCCCCTGGGAATGCAGTGGGCAAAGGCTGCTGTGGTGCTCCCAGGGTCAGATTGTATCCAGGTAGGAATGGGTACAATGAATCAGGCACCTGCAACATGCAGGTGTAACTGTAAAAATTGAGCAGCTGAGACCGTTTTGTTTCAGTTAAAATCTTAGTGAACAGCTGTTAATTCAAAATTATTTGGGTTTAGATTTTATTTGATGTTATTTTTTTTTGGGTGGGGGGGAATTTTGCTGTTTTTTTAATTGAGTTGGTTTAAACTGTGCATCTCAGCTGCTGATTTAATTTAAATTTAATAAGAGTTATTATAGAATAATTAGATACCAAAGAACTAATAAGAATGTTTTTAAATTTAACAGTGGTTCTACTCACTGATAAACACACTCTTAATAATTGATTGATCTTTAATCACACAGCATTTTTGTGAAACTTTCATTAAATATGATTCAGATATAATTTAAACTGAATCAAAGAGATACTCAGATATCTATTACTGTAGAACAGCAATTTATCTTGCCAATATGTTCTGGGGAACAGAGGCTTTGCTACATCTGTGATCAGTACTTCGCATATTTAATTTTCAGTTCACCATGTCCTTTAAGTGGCTTTATAATGCAAATAAATTATAATAATGGTGTTATATTTTTCCATGAAGGGTTTGGATACCAAATATCAGCTTGTAAACTGTTTGTAGCTCCAAACCTAAAGCCCATGAACAAATCCCAACTTCAGTTAAGAACTTGGAGCATAGGCCCAGTTTTTAGGGAGCTGTTGATGTATTTGTGAGGAGCAGCTTGAAGGTACAGAGCAGAAAACAATCAAGGAGATCTGAAATTTGAGAATGTTGTTATAGTCTGAGGAAAAACCTCCTCTTAGCCTTCTGTTCTCTCATCCTGCATGCTTAAATATTCCCTGCCAGCTCTGTAAATCTTTTCACCAACCCCCTGTTGTTACCTTGGGACAGGTGTGGTATCTTCCTGGGAGGTTTTTATGCAGCATAAACCTCCCCAAGCCAGAACAGGTGCCAATGTCTAATTGTGTGTGCTTGTCCCTCTCATGTAACTTAACCTTGCAGCCAGCAAGTGTTTGTGTTAGAATCTTTTGGCACAGGGTCAAGGCATTGGGATATTTCTAAGAATCTCTGGATCTGAATTCCTGTGAATTTAAGTCATCTCAGGATCAGATGGGCTGCTCCATGAGGAGCAGGTCTGGGCTGTGGTCGCTGCTTCCTCAGCAGGTTCAGCTCTCAGCCTCAGCTCTGAGAGCACAACTGCTGCTGTACTGAGTCATTAACCAGCCCAGTGCTTCAAAGAACCTGCCACTAAACCTTGTTAGGCTGATCAAATCATCAGCCAGGCCTGCACTAACCAGTGGCTACCTGGACAGATCTGTTGGCTGCTCCAAGGGGGCCAAATCTCCAGTGGCTGTTTTGGGAGCAGGGACACGGTCCTGTGCCAGGTCACCCTTCCAACAGCATCCTTACTCCTTCCTTCTGCACAGCACAGAGCAAATGTCCTGCCCTCAGAGTGTCACACAGGCTGGTTGGTGTTTATCCTGCTTGTACACTGCTGCCTGAAGGCTCCATCTATCCCAACCCAAACTGGGATTCCCTGTGCCAGGCTGTTTTGGAAGTGAAGGGATAACTCATGTCCTATGCTGCACTGTCACACATGATGAAGAGGGAATATCAGAGACAACAAAGTATTTGTTGTTCTAAAACTGGGAGGGTTTGCTGAACTGCAGCAAGGGAAATTTGGAAGGTTTTAGCCTGTTTTCAAAATGAATTTATACATGACAAATAGTGGCATTTATAAGCTATTGGAGAGGGCCCTAAAATAAAGAGAAAAGAGGTCAAAAACATGAAGACCAGCCAGGAAAGAGATCAGGAAGAAAGATATGAATAGCAAACTCTTCCCTGAAATGCAGAGAAGTAATACAAGGCAGCCAAGAACCATTGGTGGATTGTTTTTTGCTCTGACCCATCTCAGAACATTTCATGTAGTTCTGCTGCTTCACAAAACTCTGTTGTCACACAGCAAAAAAGACAAAAGTCTCTAGAGCAGAACCTCCCAGCTCAAGGTGAAGTTTTGCCTTCAGAGGGGTTCCTCTGGCTTACCAAGACTGCTCAGCTGTGGATGGAAAAGCAGTACAGGCTCAGCAAGAGCATCAAGGGATGCACTCCATAAACAGAATTTGGCCTGTTAGGTTTGGAGATTTTATATCTAAGCCTTTGGTCTGAGAACCCCCAACATCCAGTAAACATTCAGTTTTTGCAGAATCACTTTTCAGGAGGGAATTACTGAAATGTCACTGAAATCAAGACATTGTTAATAGTTATTTAGTATGATTTTTCTTTTTTCTTTTTTAATTTTTTTACTTAAAAGTATTTCAGATAGAACTGGCAACATGATTGGGATTGGAGAAGGGACACTTCATAGTCATAGTAGTCAGTACCTTCTTTTCTGCAGCTCTCCTGCCCTGATGTCCTGTAGAAATGCAAATAAACACTGTACAGGTGGCATGTGAGAGCTTGAAGTGTGAAAACAAGGTCTTGAAAACCTGGGGGACTACCTTTTGCTTCTGTTTTAGACAGCCCTGGCATCTTGGCTGGATTATTACTTTCACTCTTGCTGCATTCTTGTTGACGTCTCAGTGAAATACATTTTTCACTTTCCCTTTGGAATAGCTGACACTATTGTGGTATCACAGTATGCTGCTAACTGGCTGATTCCTGCTCTCTGTGTGGGGCAGTATTCCTCAGGAATCACAAACAAACCTTCAAATAGAGAATGCTGCCTAATGTCAAATGATCATTAGGAATACAGATCTGGAGCGTCCATTAACAATGTCATAAAATGTCAATAAAATGCCCCAGATCCTTTAAAGCATAAAATAAATCCTTTCACAAAGGGAAACCACTCTCTGGCACATGAACTGGCTGTGGACAGAGAACCATATCCATATCCCACAGTATTTTGTTGTTCTCAAGTAGATCCTATTTCCTCTGAGATTTGAGTGTAGTCTAAATGGCAACTTTCTGTAGTTTCCAAGACCTGTAACAATTTCTTCTCCCACTTTATTTTAACAACTCCAGTAAATCATGGTCTGTTGTGACTGGGAGTGTTACAGCTGTGGGGTTTGTAAGCACAGCAAAACTTTCTTCACTGCTGGTTAGCACAGATGGAAGCAGAAGCAATCCAGGGCATGTCAAGAATCCCTCTCTCTCCTTGCATGGATAAGCTTAATAAGGCAAACTTGTTGTTGAGGGAAGGCACTCAAGTGATTCCAAAAACAATTAGGAATTACACCAAACAAATAAGCCTTGGTGATTTGAGTTACTTGGGTGATCCACCTGATTCATCTGCTAAAAAAATATTTCCCTTAGTTATAGACTTGTTATTATCTCACTGAGTTGGAGCAAAAGCTTGCATTTTAAGTGTTACAGTAGATGCTCATAAATACAGTAGGACTGTTAGGAAATGTGGGTCAGGGTTATGAAAATCAACAGAGAATTTGGATGCCCAGATGCAGAAGTCCAAAGAAGACCCTGATTTTTACCACAAAGTGTCAAGCTCTTTTTCTGAAAAGTTAATTTTAGTGGTGTATGGTGATACTGTGATTTGGCTGTTAGCCAAATTGGCTACTACTTTTTATTCTTCTCTAAAATCAGTTTTCTAAGCCCTTTATGGACTACTGCTGCATGAGATGTGATCAGTACAAAGTAGAAAGAGAAATTTGGAGTAATTTTTGCTTTGTGATCACAGAAGTCACCCTGGCTGTGTGTTTTGTTATTAGATCATACCTGCTGTTTTCTAAGACATATGATAATGGAGTTATGCAGTTAATTTTTATTGTAGTTTATTTTTTGTTAAATATATATATTGGTTATATATAAATTATATAGACTATAATATATAATATATATAAACATTATATATAATATATAATTTTTATATTACATACTATACATTATATAAATAATATATATTGTATTAATATCTATGTACAAGACAAAGGAAGGGCAAATGAAAATCCTGTTGTCTGACCAACAGAGTTCTGCTACCAACTCTGTGAGCATTGTTTGAGAAACCAGAGACTGAAAATTATGGCTAAACACGCATAAATTAACTTTTATTTAAGAAACAAGCCACTTGACTTTATATTACAGGAAAATAACCCCCAACCCTGCATTCAAAGGATATTGTGGTGAGAGAGTTCTGCAGGGAAAAAAAAAGAGATAATGATTTTAATTTTGTTATCTCTAAGTGCTGTGCTAAATTAGAGTTGTTTGAAGCAAACTTAATTCTGGTATTCCTGAATGGGAGTGTTGGAGTTGATGATTTTAAAGCTGATTTTATTATCTGTGTGATTCCCTGGCTGTTAAATAGACAAACAGGGTCCAACTGGAAAAATATCATATGAAACACTGTGTAACTACATCCTGTGTGTCCCAAGAGCTGGTACCTTTGGGTTCACCGCAGTGACTTGGAATCTGAGTTCATGGCCATGAGTCACACTTTGCTGTTGGATTTCACAGATTCTTTTTGCAAGTAGAGGAATTGTGACATTAAAGAAGCCTGGATTCCCTCATGGTTCAAACTATGGTCCATCTTTTTCCCAGTTTTCTCATTCCAGTGCAGACCACTTCTCTACTTTAGGTTTTCTTCTGGGATCAGTCTCTCCCAAACATTTCTTTCTTCTAATCCACTACTCCCTCCTTCCCCGCTCTGCATTGTCCCAGCTCTTTGTCCTTATGCAGAAATTTCCTCTCATTCAATCTCAGTTTCATCATCTCAGCTAATGAAGTTCCTCATCATCTATCTGCCATCCCCTAATTTCACACCTGTTTCTTCCAGTCCTGCATTCCCTGGGCCACTCCTTTCTGCCAGCTCCTCCAAGACTTTCAGCAGCTCTCTGTCCTGCTCCGTCCTGCTCCATGGTGCCCCTCTCTGCCAGCCACGGCTTTTGTCTCCTGGGTGTATGCCTGCTTTTGCTGCCTGGGTGCTGGGAAGCAAATTCCTGATGGTAGTGGAAGGAGAGAGTGAAACTTCTTGGAACGGACTTCATGAAACTGGATTTCAGCTCTTCAGGGTGTCTTTTATTTCTGTGTTTTAGTGTTGGCCTGGCATCAAGCTTGTAATGTTTCTGAGCTCTAAACATAGTCCAGGAGAGGGTAAAAACGCGGCCGTGCAAACGGCCAGTGGGGAGAAGGCTTGAAGGAGATGATGCCTCCCCCGGCCGGAGCTGTGATCTGGGCGCTAACCAGGAGGTGGGGATGTTCCATGGGAGGATGGAGCCGGGGATCCGCGCAGGGACCCCGCTCAGCGCTGCCGCTGCTTCATCGAGGAACAGGGGAGGGGGAGCAGAGGGCACAGTGGGCAGCAAGGTGAGAAAATCCCCAGTCTGCTCACACCTCCTTGTTTTTTTCTGTTTCTGGCTCAAAACTTTGGATTGCCGCCCAATGGATAATTAAGTACTTTTGTAGCTTTGCAAAAGTGTCTGCAAAAATGGACACTGAGGTCTATAGGAGTCAGCAATGCCACTATGACCAGGATTTCTCAAGGCTTGAGGGTTTCTGTCACCACTGCAATGTCTGCAATGGTGCTGAGCCTTTCTGGAGAGCCACATCCATAGCTGTGGGTTCAGCCAGTGCATTGGATTTCCTTTTTCCACCTGCAAGGATCCAGATGTGCACCTGCATGGGGTGCCCTCTTTCCTTGAAGAGAACCTACCAGGAAGCCAGAAAGGGATTCTGACCTGGATCTGTAATGACTGGACAAGGAGTAATGGGTACAAATTGAAAAAGAGGAAATTTAGGTTAGATATTAGAAGGAAATCTTTTACTGTGGGAGAAGAACAGGTTGCCCAGTGGAAGCCTCATCTCTGGCAGTGTTCAAAGCCAGGCTGGATCAAGCCTTGAGCAACCTGGGAAGTGTCCCCACTCATGGCAGGGGGGTTGGGACTAGATCATATTTAAGGTCCATCCCAACTCCTTATCAGTGTATGATTCCATGGATTTGTAGATCAAACCATCGCTGAGCCCCCTCATGGGCCAACCCTTCGCCAGCTGAGTGCTGGCAAACTGGAACAGCTCAGCAGGGGCTGTGGGTGGGTGTGCTGGGCAGGCAGGGCTGGGGGTGCTGGGCAGGCAGGGCTGGTATCATGGGCAGGCAGGGCTGGTATCATGGGCAGGCAGCCTGTCCTAGTGGAGCTTACATCCTGCCCTGGAGCAGTGATAAAATATGCAGGAGGTGGCTGCTGTGTCCAGGGATGTGCTCCATGGAGGCAGAGTGATTGGAACCATTCCCACAGCAACCAGAATGCCAAGCACCCCCTTGCTCCTTGGACTTCTTTACCAACCAGATCCATTAAAGCCAAAGATAACCCAATTCCAAAGCAACTCACCCCCAGTAGCAATTCAGAGAACACATGGGATGAAAAAATAATGTAGCTAAAAAGTCATAAAAATGAAGCCTATTTGATTAGATCCAAACCAGTGGTATCAACTGATTTTGCTCATTTAACCTGTCTCCTGATCGCAGTACAGCCATCATTTAGCTGCAGGGTGGATGTGTTCATACTGAACTATTAATCTGTTTCAAAATGCCATAACATTTCCATGAAGAACTTCCTAATTTTTTTTTCAGAAATTAAATGTCTGTTTAAAGTTCATTCCCTCCTGCTGCAACTAATTGAAATGAGATTTGGTTTATCTTTATGACACGAAAATGAGATTGAGTTTCATAATAATAACAATAATGATAACTCTATAGATTTTAGGACTAGCAGTTAATAATTATAGTAATATGTGGAGATTAGAAAAGAGTAATGCAGCATAAACAGTCCATTGTTATTTGTTGAGATATGGGATTAGATATCAGTTCATACCATTTTTCTGATTTTGAATGTTTTCAGTTCTCATTGAATTTTAGACAAGTGCATTAATTAATTTCACCCCAGTATCTGGTAGTTTAAGTAACCTTTTGTGAACTGGTGCTCAATCTAAGCCTTTCTAAACATGGATTTTTTAAAAGCCAAATTCTTGAAAAGCAAAAAGCTGAGGAATATAAACATTAATGAGCCATTTGTCACCTCCCCTCTCCCGGGGGTAAATGATCAGGAATTGGCCTTGTGGAGCAATCTGAAGGTGAACCTGAAGTCCATCATCCCCAGCTGGTGCACTGGGCCGGGAAGGAACAGAAAGGATCTGTGCCTTGCCCAGACTCTGCCAGGTGGTTTGCATGCCAGGGCAGGAATCCTGGGGGCGCTTCCCAGTTCTCCTTGAGGAAGGATTTCTAATCCAAAAGCTTTCAAACCTGTGCAAGCACTGGTAGAATGAGCTCCCTTGAGAATTGCAGTGATTGTGTTGTGCCAAAGTCCACTGCTGGAGAAGAGCAGATTTTTCTGGAAATGTCTTTCTGTATCTATATGTGTATGTGCTGACTATGTCTGTAGGTGCATATATCTATATACATATCTACGTATAAAATATGTACACGTATTTTCGTGATCACTCAAAATTGTGTTTATTATCCTTTGAACAATCCTAGAGGTTGTTTAACTGTTATAACTTTGATTATTTCGCAGCTAATGCTGCTTATTAAAAGGGTAATGATTTCAGGAAGAAAAGCAGCAATATAGCCCTAAAGTTAAAGGGTATATTCCAGAGCTACGTGTTCATTTTCCTCATGACAGTTTTCTTTTTTTTTTTTTTTTGTTTTACCTGCTTTGGTTGTTTTTATTCACTGAAATTTCAAGTCATATGTGGAAAACTTCCATATATGGAAAAATACAACAACCACCTTGAATCACATTGCCTTTATCCATGGTGAGATTTACCTTATAATATAAATAACCCATTGATTGCAAAGGGCTTTTTGGGAAGGAAGGCAGTGTTTAATGCCCGTCCACAAAAGTCTGGTCCATAGTGCTTTGAATTGTAACTCCTTCTTCTGATAGGAGTCCAAGAAAACCCAGGAGCCAGCAAGCACAGCCCCTAGGTTTGTGATTTAAATTATTTATATTTTCTGTAGAAGACATGAGAGAAAATCTGATTTGAGACTCCTGACACTTCAGGAAGTTCAGATTTCTCAACCAAAACAGGAGTTAAAAAATCATCTTTCAGCCCTCCATCCACAGTGGGTACAGAGAAGAGCAGTGATGGTAAAAGCTCTCAGCACATTCAGATTTAGGAGCTTTTTACCTTTGGGACATCCCCCCACCCCCTGTGTGCCTTAGAGGAGGAAGGCTGAAGGTTTGATGGGGATGGGGATGAGTTGCCCATGTGGAGTGGGCACCGTGGCTTGGGGAGGAAGGGAATTGTTGCCATTGGAAGTGGGGTCTCCAAGGGGGACTCAGCTGAGCCCTTTTGGTGGGAATGGAAGGAATTAGTTGACACAAAGGACAATTGGCTGCGATGGCTCTTTCAGAGGGTTATGTTTTATTGTGTAAATGCATGTTTATCAGCTTTTTTAAAATGCAGATTAAACACCTAGCACTGCATTAAACCTGGGGAAGAAAACACCTCATTGACTCCACAAACCACTGCCCCTTCTTTTGAGCTGATGGGTTCCCTTGTGCCAAAAGGTGTTTGGAGGTGTTTAATGTGAGCATTGCATAAACAAGCAGGCAGAGCCGAGGCACCAGAAGAGATGCAGGACAAACAGTGCCCGTGAGCATATAGACCCAAAGATCGCCCCTTTTGTTGTGCATTGGTCACAGGGTGGGAATGAATGCTCTGCCTTTGAGCTGGAAACCAATCCACTGTTTAATAGGAAGTGCTGCCTCCCAAACTGGGGGTTGGATTTTGTCTGTGTAAGTTCACTGACTTTAGTAGGACCAAGTAGCTTCAGCAGAATAAGGTTTTGCTTGAGAGAGTCATTTACACATCCTGTTCTG
>NW_005054345.1:5044682-5071036 GCF_000277835.1 Geospiza fortis | reverse complement strand
CAGGTTCAGTGAAGAAAAACTGTCTCTGTTTCTTCATTACCCCTGTGATTACCTTATAGCATGGACAGGTTGGCTCCAATCACCTCTCAGAGTGGTGCAAATGAGAAATGACTCCACTGTGGAGATCGGGTGGAGAGACACTTCACACCTGTACCAGTGGGGAAAAAAACCAGTAATGCCATTTGCCAAGTCCCAAAACCACAGAATGCTTTGGGTTGGAGGGGACCATGGAATTCCAGGCCCTGCCATGGGCAGGGACACCTTCCACTACCCCAGGTTTCTCTAAGCCCTGTCCAACCTGGCCTGAAACACTGTCAGGGATGGGAAAGCCACAGCTGCCCTGGGCAATTATTGTCCTGAAGGACAGAAATTTGCTATAAGGAGTTTAAAAAGGATTTTAATAAGGAAATAGATAATTTGTTCTTTGCAGCTTAGTTACTAAATCATGAAGATTATTTCAGTGGTCTGTAGGCTGAGGAATCAGGTCCAAATATTCCTCTTAAATCCCCCAGTTTAGGGGAACCAGAAGTGCAGTGCCTTCTTCACAGCATTCCACAGCTTCTGTCCGCAGTGGAAGACCCTCTTTCCAAGGATTGTGCTCAGTACCTTTCTGATGCCTAAAAAGATATTTTCTCTCTTTAAACCCTTCACCCTCATCATCCCAGGAAGTTTTGCAGAAGATGAGATTAAAGGACTCTTGGAAAGCTTCAAGTGGCCAGGCTGGTTTGTGTGGCAGCACATGGGGACTGCTCTGTCCCCTCCAGCCCCCTCCCACACGGGGCTCTCACACGAAGGGAGCACAATCAATAGGCCACAAGGGCAGCCCCAGAATACATTTCCAAAGACATGTTCTTGGCTGTCTTCTCAATAGGAGATGTAATGACAGTGCTGACATGGAGTGGCACTGAAAGATTTCTGTAATAGGGCTGGTCAATTTTTTTCCGTGTTTAAAGGAAAATGAGGTTTTCTACTATGAATATTTTTCGTGACAGGTGCCCACTTTCCTCTGAGCATGACATTGTCTTGTTAAAACACAACACTTCCAAAGTGATGTTTTTAATTTGAAAAGTAATGTTTTTCATTTTTTGTTACCTGACAAGAAGAAGGAATTTTGCCAGGAGAAAACACTGATGTAAATAGGAAAAAAAGACATAATTTTCTTAGGAAACAAATTACTGGTTTTGGTTTCATTCTGCCTTATACCTACACTGTGTAGGGACACACTTAGATCCTGGGCATCAGTGATGACAATTTGAAAATGATGCCACTTTTAGGTAGACTGTAAGAATGTACATTATTAAGAACAAGTGGTACTACCCTCTAGCAGATCAACAACCTCCATAGGCCCAACTTAGTGTCTTCTGTGAACTTACTGAGGGTCCACTCGATCCCCTCGTTGATAAAGGTATTAAATAGGACTGAAGGTCTGTATAAAGTATTTTTGGTATCTCGTAAGGAAAGAAAGTCTGTTGAAAAAGGGAAAAATTGAGCCATTAGAATGACACCTGTCTCTAGTAGGTGATGCAGAAATTTGATATTTATGAAAAGATTTGTTGAGACATTCAGGACTCAAACTATGTGGTAAAGCTTTCAAATAATGTTGAAACAGAGAAAATGCTAATCTCCATTACCTGAGGAGCCTGGCCTGGCCCTGTAACATGGTTTCTTGTCTCACAGTTTTAATACATTTAGACATGTTAAAGCTGTAGGAGCTTGCCCAAAGAAAGAAATATCCTTGGTGGCATTACAAATACTCATCCACTAAACCAGTACTTCTGGTACTTATTTAATAAGCTTTTGATCAGTGTGCCATGGAACCACTAAGAATTTCCTAAAGGACAAAACTCCCATTATAGTATTAATTTTTTAGTGCTGAGATCCTCATATTCACTGAGATAAACATATTGTATTCTTTTAACACACAGTTGAATTACCATAAATGTTTTTAAAGGATGACACCCCAGATAATTCATTGGTTTTTAATTTCTCTTGTGATGTCTCACAAAAAAGGAGGCCTTTGTTTTTGCTGGTGAGCCGAGTGCAGGCAGAAGGATTCTTTGATTTAGTGGCAGTACCTCAGGAGGCGTCGCAGCGTCAGTTAAATGTGCAAGGTAGCCCTTGGGGATGAATACAGCACTTATCCCTACCCAGCAAACCATGTCCTGCTTGGCAACAACTGCTCCCTGACTGACAGGGAGAAGCTTTTGATGTGTGGGCCCAAGGTGGGGTTCCCCAAGCCCTGCTCCCCTCCCGGCGTGGGGCGGTGTCCGGCGGAGCCGCGCCGACCCCGCGCGATGGCAGCAGCCACTTCAAACATGGCCTCATGAATAGGGGCTCGCTTGACCCTTGACCACGGGCAGCCTCGAAATTGGCAGACGGAGAATCAGAGTAATTTGTATCATTTCAATTAGTTACTAGCTGCATAACAGGGAGGTCATGACTTTTTTGGGATGATTATTGCCCATGGCAACCAAACTTCAATGTACCATCAGTTTCCAAATACTTTCACTTAATAAATGTAAGTTCATAAACAAGGCCCGATTGTTGGGGACACAACAAAGCCAATTATCTGCGCTGCTGCCGAGGGAGCGGAAGATGACATAACTTTGTCGGCAAAATCCTTTTTATTAGCAACAAGAGAAAAAAGTCCCTGATAAATGGCTTTAATAATGTTGGCTGAATGAACAGTATTGATCTTTGACTATGTAAAATGGCGAGGAAAGGCAAGTTTATATAAGAGCACTGTTGTTGTACTATTGAGAGCAGGCCGGTTTTGTTTCACAGTTTGTTCTATGCACCAAAATTCTGAAATTCTAAAATCAATGTTGCCATTGTTGGGCCAAAACAGCACACCCTTACCACAGACAATGCAAAGAATTTCAAAATATAGATAGCTCCCTGATACATACAGATCGGATTGTAAGAAACATTGGGTTGTTTTTCCTTTCTGAAGAAAGGGCAGCTTGTTCCAGGGTGCAGACAATGGTGTGTCTACATGCCTGTGAAACTTCATGAACCCAGTGCAATAATTCAAGCCTTTGATTTGAAAAATGTTTTGTATGTCTTCCTCCACATCTGCAAATACCTCCACTTTCCCTTGATGCCAGCCAAGAGTTGTTAGCAGGCGAATGTTTTCCACTTGAGGAAGAAAAAAAAAGTTAGGCACGTACATAAGTTTTGCTATTTGGCTTTTGTTTTTTGAATTAAAATAAAGGTTTCCTTCTTTCATGTCACAATCTATTAGCCACTGGGATACCTGGTATCACAGTTCTTTCCCCTTCACCCCTGCATTTGTAGCAGATTTGACGGTGTGTGGAAACCAACACAGGCACTGCGCTGTGACTGCGTCACCTGCAATCAGCCGGAGATGCTGCTGAGATTAATCATGACAGTAGGCAATATTTCCAACATTATTAGAAGAGAAACCTAATATTTTGGGACATCAGGGATCTCTGAGCTGTTGTCCATCAAACTGAGAACCTTCATTTTCTACTCCTTGGATGGGTAACCTTAAGTTTTAACCATTTCACAGGCGGCAGGTTCACACACACAAACACGGGCATGCTCTAGGCTGTGCCACACGCAGGGAGTAAATCCTGAGCACTCTTTGGAGCTGCTCTCAGACACTTGCACAAACAGGGGCACTGTGATCACACCAAGCCTCTGTCTCCTCTTTAAGTTGTAGTGAGCTGCTGCTCACTGCCTTAACTCACCCTTTGGGTCATCTGTTTGTAAATCCGTGGGCATTGGCAAGATAGAAATGCAGGCACTGGTGTTTGGCAAACATCTGTCCATGCCACTGTATGGCTGCTAAGGGGAATTAATTCACCCTGCTGATGGTCTCTCAAATACAATTTTAATGAATTGTATTTGAAGAATGCTTAAAGCTTGGGGCCTTAGGTTGTACAAAGAACCCACTACAATGTTTAATGACTCTGGACGAGCTGTTTGGGCTGCATCATTTTGAAGGATAGAGTTAATGCAGCTTTTGTCTGAGGGTGAAGCAGTGCAATATCCACGTTAATGGGCTGGGAATTTTCATCACAGTTTTACTTTTTTCTTGCAGCTGTTGGTTGTAGGTCAGTGACATAAATTTTATTTAAGGCTTCATCCTGCAAAACTTTATTATGGATGGTAGAGATTATTGTCAGTGATACTGGGCACAGCAGTAAGTGCAACCTTTCATGCTAAGGGCTTGCAGGGTCAAGCTGTGCTCTATTTGCAGGAGTAAGCAGTGCCTCAGGTTAAAAGATATGGGGGATCTGGCTCCTACACTTTGGGAAAATCTTCTAAACCACGCACAGCAGTAAGCACATTTAGTTCCTTATGAATGCAGTGGGAGTTGAAGGCACTCAGCACCTTCTGGGATTTGGCCCAGAATAATTGTTTTCAAATGGGACTGCAATATTTGATTTTAGTTTTGAAACAACTGCAGTCCTCAGTCAGAAGGGAAGGCTCACATTGTTATGAAAAAAAAAAAATCAGGGATTTTGTCCTCCCTCAGCAGAGAGGCTGAACAATTGCCCTTTGATTTAGAAAGAAAGCTCAGAGCATAAGTGAACTGGACACTGCAGATCTGAGATGGATCTGCATGTTTACTTTCAGTCTGTGCCTGAGAAGTTGGTGGGAAAGAATCTATTTTAAAATCACTACACCTTGAGCAGAACTTTTCTGCAGAATGATTTGGGAGCTCCTCTTTACACCTCACTCCTTTCTCTGAGCTCACACACAAAGGTGAAGGTGCTTCTGGAATAAACCAGCAGATCCTGTGCAGCTGTAACCAGCAAATTTCTCCTGTTCTCATTTGAAACATCCTGAGAGACACTGAGCTTCCTTGCTCTCCACAGACCCGCTAAGTGAGGTGCTGTGACAGAGACCTCCATGCCATCTCCTCCACAGCTCAGTTCCTCTGCATTTCAGTGGCACCCAGCCCCACTTGGAGCCCCTGAAGCAACCCAAGTTTGGGTTCCAAGTTTGGCTTCCAAGTTTGGCCTGTTTTGGACCAGCCCCACTTGGAGCCCCTGAAGCAAATTTGGCCCGTTTTGGTGCTCAGCACCCTGCAAGAACTGCATGTACACACCCAGAGACAGTGCATCTTCTCTGGGATGGAGCCCTCAATATTCTCCCAGCATTCCCTCGCTCTGAAAGTCATCAGCAAACACCACAAAGTGAAATGAGTGGTGAGGCAGCAAATAAAATCCTTTCTCTTGTATTCCATAATACCTTCCAAGGAAACCAACAACTCCTTCCTGAACCCTTTCCCCCCCTCCCCCCCATGATACATTTCTGAATATTTCTAGAACCTTTTCACACTCCTTTGGCAGCTGATCCTATCCCACCTTATCCATCATCATTGCTGCCTTGAGAGCTGATTCATTTATCTCATTGCTTTAGAGCTGTCACCCAGAGCTTTGGATACATAGACCCAATTTCTTGGATTTGGTCTTTCATGTGGCCTCTTCCCTGCTGGCATCCACTCAATCATCCCCTGTGCCAGCTGATCTCCTGAGCTCCTCATATGTCATACACTTCTCAACCACCTGGTGGTTGCACACAGGATCTACTTTTAGATCTCTTTTTCCCCCCACATTCCTTGTTTACTGACATACGATGCAGGATTTGTCTTTTTGTGCCTTTGCAAGATTGTTTTTTCTTAATTACAGGCAGAGCACAGCAATGCAGACAAATGATGGGTTTGTGTCCATTCTTCTTTATGTTAAGAAGGTTTTTCTCCTCTGGAAATGATGCTTGTGAAATTCAGTTTTATTCCATGCCTCCTTTTCCTTATTTCTTGCTGTCTTGGCCCTAACTAAATTACTTACACTTAAAAATAATGTAGTTATTTACATACTCTGCTCCCCACCATCCCCACAGGACCTGCCCTGCCATGTACACCCGGATGCTCTCTTGGAATCACCCTTGTTTTTCACTGCCCACAGACTCTGTCAGATGAGGCTCTGCCATTCCAAGTTCCTTTCATCTGCTCTCCTTTCCACCAGCTCCAATTAATATTCCTTGCTGCAGGAAGCATCTTCGGCATGTTCCAGCACCTTTTGCTCTCTGAACATAATTCTTATCTAACTCTTGATATGATAAGTCATACTGGCCAGAGTTAACCTTATTACTAGAGATGTACTGAGCAATCTTGCAGTCATGAGATACCAGGGATATTTCAGTAATGGGAAATCTGCTTCCCATACAAGATTGATTTTAGTGATGACCTTTAGCTGGAATGATACCTGTAAATTCTTATCTGCATTAATTTCTTGTTTTCTCTCGTCACATGCTGTCAGTGTATGTGTATCTTGCAGATATGAAGTATTAAGAGCCAGCCCTGCAACAGACTGTCTGTGAGGACCTGGAGTTATTGCAATGCACTCACCTTTACTGGAGTGAAGTACCTGGGCTCCTGTACTGCCCCTAGGACACAGCCCTTTAGAAAAATGCAAATCCTAATACTGACTTTTCTGTTACTTACAGACTCAGAATTATTTCAGAGCATCTTCATGTTTTCTTAATGTGACTTAGTAAGAAATACACAGCCACAGGACTCAGTTTGCTAAAATCAGGGTTTGAAGAAACAAAATTAAATTGTAAGATTAAAAAATAGCGTTTAATTTTCTAACATCACCTTTTCTTCCAACGTACTTTTTATAGCATCTTAGTCACACAGGGTAGTTGGGATTCTGTTTTCCTCCTTCTACTAGAGTTTGTTGTCATTGCTGGTAAGGCTGAGTTCATTAAACTGTAAAAATGATCCATGAATTGGGGTGGAATATTCCCCTCAAAGATGGATTACAGCTCACACACTAAGGTCTGCCTGTTAGAGAAATCAGTGGGGAGGTCCTGTGGCCATTGTTATGCAAGGGGACGGTCCCCTTTGACCCTAAAATATGTGTGTGTGTAGAGATGAGAGGACCCTTACTGTGTCTCACAGAATCTTTGCAGCATTCATTAATTTTGGAGACCTTATGTGACAATCAGCTCCCTAGTGCTCCTTTCTGTTAGCTGTGGATGATATTTGTATGATGCTCACTTAAACAAATTAACAATTTAAACTTCTGCTCCCTTGTAGATTATCAACAACTGAGTGTCTTATTGTCTATAACTACGAGATAAATGGCAATACAGATAATTTAGTAAAGCAGACACCCCATTTCCTTATTGCTGAAATGATTGCAAAGGGATCTCCCCATTCCACAAGATGATCATCCATGAAGAAATCTGTCCCTTCCATCCTTTAAACTTTTAGGGTCAGAGGCTTTTTTATAAAGCATCTGATGGCCTTCTCTTATATAATGGAAAAAAGTGCTCACAAAGAAGACCTAACTAATAGTGTGGACACGCTGTAGTAAAATGTTTGCTCACTGCCTAAGATTGGTTAAAAAATATCTAGAAGGGAATGGAGAATTATCCTCAACATTCTGTCAATGCTGGGAGCTCTTCTTGTCTTTGACCTTCTGGTCAGTCCTAGTTGCTGTGCTTTGAAAAAGATACAGCAGAAATATCAGAGCTCCAAAAGAGCAATAAATACTGGTAGAAGCTTGAAAAGCTCATATATTGTAGGAGCTAAACTGTGGTTTCTGTGCTCAGTTCACCAAGGAGCTTGATGTTATTTGTGCTATCAAATGCAGCACAGCAGGAGAAATGGGTTAACTTTTGTCCTAGTACCCAAACCAGTGCAATCCACTGCATGGATGTAACATTTTGAAAATATAATAAATTAGGTTATGGAGTTCCCTGCCACTAGACAGTAAGGCAGAAACAGGACAAAAAAGAAAAATTAGGCCATAGTGTGAAGAAAAGAACATCTGTGGATACATGAGGTAAGGAAGAAATACATAAACCGTCTTAGTTCAGAATAAAATCAGCTGGTATCAGGAACATCCCCAACGGGGGTCTTATTGCATAACTGTCCGTTATAGGGGTTTTATATCTAGCACTAGATGGACCATTGGTCTGATTTAGTATTGAAACTCCTCTCCTTCTTCCATCATTTTCTCCTAGGGATACTTCCCATCAAAGTCTGCAATGTCATTTGAGTTAATTCATTAATTTTCATTGGTTTCTTCCCTGTCTTAAGCTGGGTGCACTGACAAATCAATTACAGTCTCTTCCCATGGCTGAACCTCCTTTCTGGATGCCCCAGGAAGGTGCTTGTCACTGATCCACCTCCAGCCTGAGCTCTGGGCTGAGCAGCCACACTTGTCCATGTAGGGCCCTCTGTGCTGGTGGCTGCAGCAGCTGGACTCCCTTTCCCACCTGATTCTCTCTGGTTTTAATCAGGTTCTGCTTCTGTTTATTTCTCCTGTAGCCTGCAAGGGATTCAGTTCCTCCTTTTCTGTTTATCTTTTAATAAGGTAAATAGGATAGCTTATGTTATCTTTTTCATTCTCTTACCTCTTCTGTTTCATTTCTGTCTCCTGTAATTTCACCAGTTATATGAAATCCATTTCTCCACTGACTATTTTTAACAGATCACAGAGCAAATAGCACAGCATTTTGTCCTGGGAATCCTATTTGTCTCCAATAGGAACTTCCTAAATGACATCAAAATACACAACTATGTCCTTATGTATTTGGTTGTATTTAATTTTTGAAGTTTTGCATTAAATCTCCCTGACTTACTGCAGTGTGGGACAATAGGCAATGCAGAAAAACTCCAGTGAAGATAAATTGTGATCTAGTGACAAAATTCCTGACACATTTTTTCCTAAGTTTGCCAAGATCATCTTTATAATTCCACGCTGACAAAATCATGGGGCGAGAAAGCAAAAGGAGAAAGTGAGGGAAAGGGAACTGGGTGTGGAAGTGGAGAAATAGGGCTTGTTATGGCCAAAAGGGAATATGAGAACATCATCACCTAAACCCTTGTGAACCCTATGAATTTTTCCTCCAGCATTTCTCAAAGCCTGGCTCCTACCCTGCAGAGGGATCCTGTGCAAGCAATGACAGGTCTCTGCTCTGATACATCTTTAATCATCAGGGATTGCTTTCCCTCTCCTTAGGCAGCCAGGCTCTCTCACTGCCAGTTTCTTACCATGTTTCTCCTGGATATTGTTGTTTTATGTCTCTGGAATTTTAGGAATGGCAGGAGTGGCCATGGCCACCAGCGCAAACTTCTGTCATCTCCAGGTCTTCCTTAGCCTCACAAACTTTGCCCCATGTCTTTAAGTGCCCTGTGATACAGACAGATTCAAGATTTTGTGGTAATGGAAAGCATCTTCTTAAACTGCTCAGAACACAGTGAGGGACTCAGTTTTTTAAATGTCTTCAGTCCATTCTCTCCGGCTGTGGGTGGTGACCAGCCCTCTGCCTCCTTTCATCAGCCAGCCTGATGTGACATCATGAGAACGTGCTGACTTCAAGTGCTGACCCCCAGAGCATAAATCTCATGGGTGTCACAGCAGAACCAAGAGTGAGGAGCTGGAGGACACGGCCCAGGTCATGTGGCCAGGTCACATTGCCCAGGGCTACAGGAAAGGTCTCAGCCCTCTGTGATTTGCTTACCCAGCTACAGTGGAGCCATAGAAAACACAGGTGCAGGCACTGGGCTGCTGAGGCAAAGCTCCCATGTGGGAGTGTGGAAATTGTGCCTTCAGAGGTTATCCCCAGTTGGCTGCCAAAGAGACAGGGGCCCAAAAAGTGCCATCAGAGGGTAATCTGGGGAAGCATGGAAGATCACAGCACTCTTGGGATGGGGTCTTTCATCTTCCACCTGCCAGCCAATCTCCCTGACTCACCCAGCAGCACAAATCCTGCCTTGGCTTGAGTTCTGTGTGCTGGGAAACACCAGGACCAGGTCAGCCCCCATACCACACCCTGATGGAACAGTGCAGGGAAAACAAAGCTCCAGCTTTTCTCACACTGCTTTCAGGCAATAAAGGAATCTCAAACACTGTGAGGATCCCAGAATATCCAGGTTTCCATGTCAGATCTACAGGCAGCTTGAGACCTACTAATAATCCTGGGTGTTAAGATGGCAATATATATGGTATTACCTGCTGCACAGTACATCTTCTTCTCTTTCTTTTCCTGCTCTTGGATCTCTAGCTTGAGCACACTCAGCCCTAACCCAGCCTTCAGAATCCTGAGTTCCCAGAGAGCCTGGCTGCATGTTTTCAATGCAATTTTATCACCTTTTTACTAGCCAGTATTTGAGAAATAAAGGGGAAAACTCCAAAGCAATAGGCAAATAATTACTTTGAGCTATTTTTTAATCTCTTTGAGTGTTTTAGGCTTTCTTCAAATTGCTTTTGCTTAATTGCTGCCACCAGCTGCATTTGAAGCCTACAAGATGATGGCCAGATCCAATTTAACACCTCTGGAAGACCCCTTGCTTTGTGCAGTGGTGCTGGGAGTCCTCCTTACTATCACACAACCAGTTAGAGCCTTCCTTTAGCAAGCTTTGTATGGTTTTGTGCCATGAAATGTGTAATTCACAGAGGGGCAGAGCTGTGGCTGCCCAGGTGCTGCAGGCTCCATCATCCCGTACTGCGATTAATAGTTTGCTGCTCTTCCAGCAAAATTGTGGCTCTGGGCTTTGTTCTATTTTTGAGCTCATCCTATATGCATCTGTTCTCACTTTATTCTACATCCTGTTGCCATCCTCCTGCTCATCTGTCTCTGCCATCTTTAGACATCTTCCACTATCAGGTTGACACCACTGTAAATTCAGTGCCATCAAAGGAATTACTTCTGAGTTATGTCAGTGAGTAAAGATTTCAGGCCTTTGTTTTTCTCTCACACCCACCTTTCTTTTCTTGCCATGTGCAATTGGACCTCCTCTCAAGTGTGGATGTGCACTGGTCATCAAAATTCTTTGCCATCGAATGCCACTGTCAAGCCATTAATGGCCTTTATCACTCTTTGTCTGGGCATTCTTTTCCCGAGGGCCAGGGCAGTACAGGATGGAGAGGGTGATCTGAGGAGGGGCATGTCTGATAGAAAGTGCTGCTTGGTCCCAACCTGGCCCTCAGATGGCTCAGGAAAATGCTATTCCATGGAATTCAGTGGGGCAGGGTCAGCCCTCACTCCTTTCAGTCATTTTTGCTGTAGCATGTATTGGCCTTGTGTAAAATTTGGTAAAATAATAAAAATGTTCCACTTAGATAAATGCTTGATAAATCAGCAGCTCTTAAGGCGGTATTTCCTTGTGCCTGCTATGAGTTTATGATGTAGTCACATGAAAAAAAAGAAACAGAATATAAAATGTGAAAACTCTGTCTGAAGAAGGTCCAATCTGTCATCACGGGATATGCTAAAATTTCCTTAACTCTTGCCACGATCACAAAATCCCCTCTCTAAAATCCTGACATTTTCTCTCCGACAGCAAACAAAGGAGAGCAATATGCACGAGAAGGCAGTAGGAAGCCTGAAGCTATTAGCATGTCATTGTCAAAGGCAGAAATAAAAAACACAAAAGTTAAAGGATTCTGGAATATAGCAGAAATCTCCAGACATGAGTCAGACACTAAAAATGCCCAAACTCATTTAAAAAGCTCTTTGTCACAGTCCAAAAAAACAACATTTTCAGTGTTTTTCCTTTTGCTTTCCATCCCGCTATTGCAAGTACATGGCTAATTATGATCTGAATGATATCTATTATTCCTGTGTCCTTCTAGATCGAGCCGGATGTGTTCCAAATATGGCCACAAACATATTCCAGTGTCCAGTAAAATCAAAAGAATAAGATAATTCTGTTTTAAGAGTTAATGGTATTCACTCCCACTCAGTTTGACTCACTGGACAAAAGCTCCAGTGTGCCTATTCTAGGCAGCTGTGCTGAACAGTAAAGATTTGGAGTCCTTTGTAGGCTGGAGAAAAAGAAAGCCTTTGTAAACTTTTTATTTAGTATATTCTACCAAACACCCATGTGTAACAGTTAAAACATTTGGAGTTGCAACAGGCTAAGGAAAGTTTGCGCAGATAAACAGAGTTATTCTAAATTTTGTGCCTACTAAGGTCTGAATCACAAAGTCTCATTGCATTTCATTTAAAGTGTATGTGCAAGGAATCAGTTTTCTTAGCAGGGCCATTGTGCCCTTTGGGCTTTGTTTAATCATGTTAAAAATGTTCTACAAAATTGAAAATCATGTAGTGTTTGAATCACGATGTTTGCAGCAGTCTGGGAGTGCTCACGCTGCAGAGCAGCACGGTTTTTATGCTGGTATAATTCTCTTTCCTTCAGTGCTGTTGTTCTTGGGTTGTACTGGTGAAGAGTCAGGCCCACAGGCACTAAAAAGCAAACACATCCAGGCATATTCTTCCATCATCTGGATATATCCCTCTGAAACAAAATCAGCTTTTACAGTACTCTCTCAGCCTTTGCGTGCCTCAGCACTTCCCTAAAATCCTGGCTAGGAAGGCACTGAGGTACTTAAAACCAGAGACAGCACAGCAGATCTACAGGAACCCAGCTCAGGGGGACTATGAACCCCCATGGATTGATCCAGCTTTGCTCCCTCCACCACAGCCTGAAGAATCTACAGCCAGGACCAGGGACATGTTTTAAAGAAAAAAAAAAAAAAAAAAAAAAAAAAAAAAAAAAAAAAAAAAAAAAAAAAAAAAAAAAAAAAAAAAAAAAAAAAAAAGAGAGAGAGAAAATATTAATATAGTCATTTTCATCACTCAGTCATAAAAGAACTAGGGACACAAAGAGTTGGGAGGCTGGAAAAGGTCTTTTCAACCTCCACCTCCTTCAGGAGGTCTCTGCTCCCAGGAAGAGCATCCGAGGCTGCCTGGGCTGGGTCAGGTGTGGGGTCAGTCCCTTCACTTCTCTCTCCAGCCTCTCACTATTTCACAGCCCATTTTACCTGCTGGACTATTATTTCTATTGCAATATGTTCCCCTTCCAGCAGCTGCCTGCTGCACTGGGAACTGGATGGTGGCTTTTCCTCTCCCAAAGAAGGCTGTGTTCCACTGGGATCCAAGGGTTATTGCCCAGTCTTTAAAGTTTCTTGAGGAATAAAGATGTCCCAGAAGTAGTTTCCTCAGGAATGAAAAGCAGTGAAAAATTTGCCTCTGTATTGGGGTGATGATCAAATCCTGAAGTTCTTACTCTATTTTCTGTCAGTAAAATTCCTGTTAACTGGAACAGGAGTTTATTTCATCAGAAATGTCAACATTTGGTTCAGAATTCAATTCAGGCCGTGACTGAAATAGGTGCTTATGCACATCCCATGTGGATGGGAATTATGGAGCTTTCTTGCTTTAACTCAAATGTGTGTTTAACATAAAATACATCCCTGAATTTGGATGCATTTCTGAAATTCATCAGATTGATACAACACTTAAACCAGAGCTTTTGAAGTAAAGCTGCATTTTTAACAAGCTGCCAAAATATTTGTTAATTTTTGAAGGAAAACCCCTCATATTTTCTCCAGGTATTGAAAAATCTCAATTTTATTAAAGATTTTCCTACTTTCAGAGATATAAATCTTGCCTCTTCCAGGTATTGCAGTCCATATATAATGTCCTTCTTCAGTGTGTTTATTAAAAGGACAGAAGCTGAAGGCACTTACCTAAAAACCATGTTAAAAGCATATGTGGTGTTATTCTAGCTGCAATTATCTGAGGAAGAGTTGTGCTTCCTTTTCAAACTGATCTTGATGTACACATTTGCCAAACTATTTGAAAGCTGCAGATACTTTTGCATTCATGGCACTATTATTCACTGCCATAAATCTAGATCAGATATGTGCTGTCTGAATTGATAGTGGGTGTTCTGCCTGAGAAAAATGTGTTCCCCTTTAACTTTTAGCAGTGACATTGCTTATGTTACATCACTTTTCATGTTACTATGCATCACATTGGTCAAAGATGTCATTATTTATAGTGCAGAGATGGTGTCACTGTAATTAAGGTTGTGTTAGGGTTTATATTACCTTATAAAAGCTCTATTTTCAGGAGCTTCTGACTCCATGAGGAAATCCATTTTGGATGTGAAGTTTTCAGTTGGGGAGTGGAAGAAAAAAATGTTTGTGGTCTCAGTGATGGTTTCAGTGACTCTTGTCGTCCACTTTGGTCCCTGATTGTATGACTTGGAGTCACTGCACATTCTGGGTGGTTTTGCTTTCATCTGACATCCATTAACAGATTTTTGCTTCTTTAAGTTTTCAAACTAACAGACAACAGGGACAATGTGGGTACACTCTGTGAACCAGGGAAATCCCTGTTCTTGTATTTAAGACCTGTGCCAGCAGGCTCAGGAGCACAAAATCAGGTCCTCTGGGTGCTGCTGCTGTGCAAATAAAGATATGTGGTGAAAGAGAGGTTTTTTTAGTAAAAATATAGCTACAGCTTATTTAAGACAACTCTCAGCTTGGAGTGGTTCATCACAAACCAGCTTAAAGTCATAAATGTGTTGACTAAAAAGCTCAGATATTTTCTTTATAGACTAAGTGCAGAGCCAATGTTTGAGTAATCCCTTTTATTGGACTAACTGCACACTATTGACAAAGCACCTTCCTGGGTATAGGAATCCATTCTTGGAGTCAACCCCTTGCTGACCTGCAAGGGAGTTTTGTGTATCCCTAACGCCAGACTGTCAATATTGCTGCATTAGTCCAATAAAAGGGATTACTTGAAACTTGACTCTAAATTTTGTCTCACTAGTAAAGGCAAGTAATTAAAAATATTGAGTTGTGTAAGAAGGCACACTGTGTGCTGTGATGTGCTAATAACCAACTCCTTCCACAATGATTTGCTGTATTTGTTCCAGTGTACACAGTGGATAAAAACAAGAAGAAAATTTCCAAAAAACCCATCAAACTACAGCCCATTTCTGATTTCCATGTGATTAGCCAAGATGAATATGCAAATAGGCCAAAAGAGCAAAGAGTTAAACATGTTTTCTCCTTCCAGTAATGGACAGATCCGATGATATTGCCAACAAGGCTTTCAAGCAAAATTCTTACTCATACACTCATGCCATGTAGTGGGCTGCTCCCTGACCATTCCCTTTGGAAACCTCAAAACTGCTCACACAGGAGGAGGCTCCTCAGTAGAAATAAAGAGATCAGAGCACGTGGCCCCTAAACATTACGGGTTTGGTTAGGACTGTGTTGTAAACAAGACAAAGTTAGTACAGAAATTACTCTTGTGTTTTGAGCCTTGCAGCACTGAGCCTGTCCTTTTGTTCTTGTGACTGTAATGTCCCAGACCTCTGTATCAGGAGCTGAAAGACCTTTACAGAACCCTTGTTTCCTAAGGACACTTGTAAAACTGGGAAAAAACTGCTCCTCTGCTCAGCAGAGAATTTTCAGCGTGAACCTTTTACTTTATAGCACATTACACTGCCCTGGCAGATTGGGTCGCACGCTCAGTGTTCCACCCAAGGCCAAGTCTGGATTTTCCCAAGAAGACAGATGAGTTTGGGCTTCTCAGGAGTCCCAGATCCCTCCCCAGTTCTGTCAGCAGTGTCCTGGGGGGCACTGTGGTGGCATTTCCAGAGTCCCTCTGGAAAGATGCCGAGGCAATGCCTGGGATTTGTGCCATCCCACCCCAGTGTCCCTCCTGACGCTCTCACAGAGGGCTGCTGCCATCCCAAGATGCCCAGTTTGGCCTGGAAAGGGGCTGGGAGGTCTCAGCCACCCAGTTCATCCAGGGGACACACCCTGAGGGTCTGGTGGCCCTGTCTGGGCATGGCCAGTAGCCCAATCCCACCTGAGGGTGCCAAGTTCCTGCTGTGGCAGGAAGCCCATCCTGGATGTGTGTTGAAAACCACAGGTTGGAACTCCCTGAAAGCAGAACCAGAAACTAAAAGCTGTCAAACTTGGGGAAAGCTGGATTTGATTAGAGCTTCACTGCTCAGGCCATTTTCTTCCAAAGCCCCAAAGAAAAGCCAGCCTTGTTTGTGCCACTCTCGCTCACTGTGCAGCAGAAAATGCTCTTTCAGATGGAATCCCCGACTGACGATTTTTGGTGCCCAGTTCATTCCTGTTGGCAGTGGTGCAGGAATGGGAGAGCATCAGAGTAAGGGCTGCACTGCAGTAGGCTGTGATTAAAGGAGGACAAGATATTTAGATTCACCCTTTTGTTTTATTACATATGACTTAATCTGTGTTGTTCCCCCCTTCCCCGTTGCTCCTGGAAGGTGAGGGAAGTGCACATATTTTTTTTTTTACTGACTTTATTTACTTGGATGCTTCAGGATACTAAGTTATGACAAATTCTTCTCCACAGTAGCTTTTGGCTTCCTTTTTCTTGGAGCTCTTTAGACCTTTGAACTGCTGCCATTACAGCTGCCTCCGAGCCTGTCATGTGGCTGTTGAATTGAGCTTTTGAGTGTGCCTCTGCACTGCTCTCATTCCTGCCTGGTGTACTTCGAACAGGATCATTGTTTTGAATGAAATAGCACTTCTGTGCCAAAAATGGAGGTTATTTCTCCACAGCACATTCTGGGCAGGCAGGCATTCAGTCTGCCTGCTCTCCAAGCCAGCTGAGAACTCTGCAACCACATGAACACAGTATTGGGCCTGACTAAATAAACTGGATTTGTGTTTGGGCAAAAGTTGTCTTGAAGCACTTGGCTGATTCATGGCACAGTCAGAAGCAGCTGGTCTCTTCTGAGAATGTGCAGGATGGGTAGATTTTAACCAGTGGAGATTATTATTATTATTATTATTATTATTATTATTATTATTATTATTATTATTATTATTATTATTATCATCATCATCATCATCACCATCATCATCATCATCATCACTGTCACCATGAAATGCTTAGATGCCATTAACAACTCTGATGGATTAAGCATTTCACTGTGCATCCCCATTGACTGGGAACCCAAATGCTAACACACCTTAATCCTGCAGATGTTTACACACATTTTTAACTTTTTGCACAAAGCAATTGGCTGAATGTGTGTCTTATACAGGTGTGTGACAGTTTTTGTAGATGGGGACATTCAGAGCTCACTGAGGTGGGGCTTTGTTTCCAGCACATACATATATAAAGGCAGTAAGTAGAGCCTGAATTAATGCAATAGCAGCATTGTCTACAGCCAAAAAAACACTCATAAAAGATCATTCGGTTGCAAAAGCCTATTAACAAAAATTTTTATTGTTTAGGTAGGGCCTCTCATCAGTATAACTCGAGCAAATATCCTTGGGAAAAAGCAGCAAAAATGTGTCTTGAGTGCAGTGAGTTAAACACACAGAGGCTGTGCTGCAGCAGCTCTTAGTAGGACAAATTTCAGAGACAGAGCTGGGGGAAACAATTACTACCTGATGTTTTCTACAAATGCCACTTCAGAGATGAATCCAATGGCCTACGAGACTGTGCTTTTTTGTTCTCTTTGAAGTAGGAGCATTAAATTAAAACTGAAGCAACAGAGCACTTAGCACTCAAGCTGGAGAACACATGATGAGCTTAAAAATAATGTTGAGGGAAAGACAACAGAGAATAGAAGAGGCTTTGTATCATGTTTGACTTTGTTTTCAAGCAAAACTAAACATCAAAATATTAGAACACAAGCACAAAACCTCATTGTCAGTAAAACTAATTAGTGTTCTGCTGCTTAATGCAAAAGCCTACATGATGTCTTGACCTTTTTTACACATTGTGTCTGAGGGTGTGCAATAAAACAGAGGGAAGCACAGAGTGCCTCCAGCCAGCCCCAGAGGTTTTCTTCCTCACGGAGTTCAAGGGATCCCAACAATACAGGCTGTGTACGAGCCCCTTTTTAAAGCCTGGTGATTTCTTAGAGCTAGAGCCGGTGAATTAGCGCTGCCCCGCTGGCAAGGGCTGCTCCCCAGGCTGATTGCCATTCCACAGCCCTGGGCTTTAACAGCACACATGGAACAAAGATTCAAACAGCGTGGAGAGGTAACTGCCTATGGGGCATTGCCACAAACTCCTCGAGTTTGTATCCAGTCCCTCTAGGAATCCGATAGCCAAATCTGTTTTATTGTGGCCAGATCTCACAGAAATGCTGACCTCAGCAGTACTTTGCTACAGGCTCATACAGCACCTTCCCTGACAGCAAAGGGAGACAAAAAACCTGTCAGAATGTGGGAAACACGGTTTGCTGCTCTCTTCTCTGTAAAACAGAAGTTTAAGTCAGTCAAAAGTCACTCTTAAAGCAGAACAAAGACCACGAGCTTCTTGCTGGCAGCACAAAATCCTTAACTTCAGTCAAAGTCACTGTTGGATATGCAGGTCCCTGAACTCTGGATATTTCCATTACAAGCACTTAGGCAGATTGAAGCAAGCTTAGGGTAAAATTTCCATTAATATTTGGTGTTGACCCAAATGCGCTTCTGTTGAAATAATTAAAATTCCCAACCAAGCACAAAACTCCCATTACTCCACTGCCATTCAGAAGAATTACGACTCTTAAGTTTATAAAACACAAAGCAAGTAAATGTGGAACAAGTAACAGTGATTTTGAAAGAAAGGAAAGAAAGAAGGTGAAGATGAAAATTATTTATTTTTTCTCATCAGATAGAAGAGAGACTGGAACTCTTTTCCAGAACTGAGAATGTGTTTCTTGTACTAATACAAAATTTGTTCCAAGGTTTTTCGTGGTACAAGAAATCAGAAATGTCCTACAGAGACCAACTTTTCAAACTGGAGTGAGCAAATTGCCCATTTGTTTGAGTGAAACACCCTAGAAAAACTGTCAGAATGCCTGTAAGTCAGGCTGGGAAAGGCACAGGGATTTTCCCTGCTTGGGCTACTGAAATATTCCACTGGAGGGGATGGCTCTGTGTCTGGGAGAAAGGGGAGGCAGGAAGAGACAGAAAAGGTTAAAATTCAGGAGCTGCCGTGTGAGTTACAAAACACACAGAGCCCCTTCCCAAATTCCCAAATTCTCTGTACCCTATTTCAGAGCACAGATTGTGGTTGAATGAAGATAAAGCAGGGCAGGAGGATGTGGGGGAGAAGGAGAGGCTGATACAGGCAGAGCAGAGTGGGAGATGCAGGAGTGCTTTGGTGTGACCGACCACCTACAAAAAATACAAGTATCCAACCACCAGGGTTACACTGACAAATTCGAGCCTGAGTTAAATATTCATTCTCACCCATGTGCTCCTGCTGTCACTAAATCCTTCCTTGTAGCTTTTCCTTGCCTGGCAGGATCTGATTGTTCAAAGGGGGGATTCAGGTGTCAACTGAAGCGTCCAGATTTGAGAAGGGAGCGGGAGCTGTTGTTGTATTGAGTGACAAACACAACCTCAGGCTTCTCCTTTCTCAGAATTAACACCCCAGGTCACAGAGTCTGAAACTGACCTCCACAGAAGATAATATTTTAAATTTTATGATCTGGTGGGTTGAAATTAAACATTTGCTAATTACAAAGGTACTGCAAGTCATGCCAAAACCTCTTTTTGTTGTCTGGAGAGTTATAACAATCCTTTTCTGGCAGTTAGTTTTAAGATCATTAAATGATCCTCATTTGCAATATATTTGCAGAAGATTACAGCCCATCTAAATTGACCCTGAAGGAAGACTTATTTCATTAATGGGCTGTCCTGTGCTAATGCATAAAGCTAGAAAAATATATCTATTAAATTCTTAATGTGTAAATGATGTTTCTGGCTTTCTTCTTAATTACAAAGCAAAATGAGCCTGAAGTGCACTCCGTCTAGGAAAAAATGATCAATTTAATCCATCTTCCAAGAGAAAACTTTTTCAGCGAGTTCCAAAATCCCAGCTATTCTCATCTAAGGCTGGAGCCTTATTACTGTGTCCAGAAACACAATAAAATGTGCCAACACAATTTATTTTTTCCCTGGATTCCAATGAACGGAGCTTTCTCACATCAGTTTGGTTTACTCGCTATCTGTTAAGTTTTTGAGGAAAAAGCCAACGCAGAGCCTGGCTGAGCAGTGCTTTGGAGATGAGTAATGCCAGGAGATGATGGGCTGGTGGGGTATATGCAGAATATTAATACAGCCCATAGAAGGAGATTTACAGTGCAAATGGCTGTGCAATGTACTCTCTGCACAGAACCACCTCGTGTGCTCTGCCTCTCACCACAGCACAACTCCCAGACAAAAAAAACCCTTATCAAGGGAAAGGAAGGTTGTAAATCCATATCAGTAATTTAGATGGGGAGAGGCAGGCAGCAGAAGAGTGGGGTTTAAGGGAACATGGGGAAATGAATTCTGAGTTAGTGTTACACTTCCACCAAGCAAACAATGGCAAGTGTGGGAATGAGGGACAGCACTCCTGTCACTCCGAGCACCCCAGGGTCTCAGTGACAAGCGTCCTCCTTGCTGGCATGTTTCATCTCAGATATGGCTGCTTTGGCCACACCCTCAATGGCTCACTTTTAGATCCAGTGTTATATGTTGGCATTTCACTCTGGGCTGGTGACATTTAAATGTCCAGTTTACACTGCAGAGTAGCAATATTGTAAGGAGGGGCTTTACAAGTCTGCAGAAGAAAGCAAACAGCTTCTTGTCCTGCAAGAAGATGATTCCACCTTCTTTAGGTTTTTAATATGTTCCTGTAGCTGACCATGAAGGATTTAAGAGAGAACCTGGGTCTGGGAATATCTGCTCTGTCCATCCCAGTGTGCCCAGGAGCCAGGGAAGAATAAAAAACCTCTTCCTAATGTGTAGGGGCTTCCTGGACAAGGCCCCACTGGTGACTCCCTCCTGTTTGTGCCTTTCCTTCCTTCCTTCCTTCCTTGTGCAACTGCATCCATGAGAATATTCAGGATCTACATGTCATAGATCTGCCAGGCTTTAGTTCTTTCCATAAAAGCAGATATTTGAGGAATTTCTTCCTTCACTTGAGTATTTATGTGATATTCAACACCTTCAATATGTAATTATAAAACAAAACCAAAGTTCTATTATTTCAGAGAGCAAAATCTACTCCTGCTTTGAATTTAGGCCTCCTGAAGTCCCAGTTTTATTTCCAATTTATTCCCACTTATTATTGCTACCATTCCACTTAATGAATTTGATATTTAATACTTTATTCACACATTTTATTTTTGCACCAATTACAGGGAAGACAGATACATTGTTCTTACAGATTTCTACAACCTTCAAGGCATTTTTTCCTCTTGCATCTTTTTATTTCTTAAAAAATAACAATCATCTTGGTATTTAAAGAGAAAAGCAACAGGAGCAACATTCTTTTAATGCTTAGGGTGTATTTAAATGAATGCTTTCACTTCTATTTGCTAGAAAAACAAAAAGGGCGAGAGAATACCTTCAGTTTATGTCCTTGATAGGTCAAATGAAGTGTGTGTGAAACTGAAGAAGTCCTGCTATAACCATGCCAGCGGAAATGAAAATTACACCACTCATACTAACAAGTACATTTCCAAAGGGGCTGGAGGTATTAGGAGACTCTAAACAGATGCCTCTGAACTTAAAATACACTTAATTCCAAAGGCTTGTCTTGTAATTAATTTAGCCAGTGTAGAACCTCTGAAGAGAATGCAGGGCATAGCACAGCATTACTCAGCATCCCCAAACTTCAAGGAGCATAAGGACAAATCATTTAATTAAAAACAAACAAACAAAAATTCACACTCATTTTTTGTATTCATTTCCATCAGGACCATAGTGGCAAACATCAAGGAAAACATTCTCCAATTTACAGCTTAATCTCCTGCAAGAAAAATATCCATCTGCTATAAAAGGAAAGAGCACACATAAGCCACATCAAAAGGATATCACTCATAGTTTAGTTTCAGTTTTTATTCCCATTAACTGGGGCTGCTGGTATGTAAGTCTGTAAACTGCCCATGGAACACGTGAGGCTTGCTCTGACTGTTTTAGTAACACACACTGGGACCACAGCTTTTCCATGCCCGTGTTCCCACAGCTTGGATTTCAGTGGGAACCCCCAAATCTCAGCTGTTCCCTGAGAACTGACACCTGTGTTTTCCTGCCATGGGCTGATGTGGGAGCAGGGACACTCCAGGGGTCTCTGCACCTCAGGGGAGAAGCATGAACCCCCTGGAGCTGGTGGTGCAGCTTGGGCTGGGGCTGTGCTGCTCTGAGAAAGTGATTGCTGCTGTTAATGGACCCTTTAACCTTCCCACATCTTCATCACTCTTTTCTTCTTTCCAGGGAAAATGTAGCTTTTAAAATTATAACATTTATTTATTTATTTGAATAAATATACAATAATTTATTTATAATATTTCTTCATTTAAAATTACAATTTAATTTTTTAATGTAGATTTTAAACACTTTTTTGTTCAGCAAAACAGAGCAGCAGATAATTCTGGGAGGCTTTGAGGTGTCGTTACCATCCCAGAGTATTTAGTATTTATTATTTTGTATTTAGGGTTAATTCTCTGCCACAATTTGAGTCTGACCTGCACAAGTGACACCAAGAGAAAACTCCTGGCCTTCTCTTTGCTTATATTGTAACATCAGGAGAGCCATCAATGCAAAGCTGCACTGAAAGACTGGTCTGCAGTGAAGACATAACTTTAGACAGCCATGTAATTTCCTTTTCATGTTGGTCCCTGACAAGAGACAATATGTTATAGTTCCAGGAATGGATAACAGGGGAAAGAAGGGAAAGTACAATAGCTTTATTTAAAAGTCTGTACAATCCTGCTTCGCTTTCCAAATAGCTTTTTGGACTCAGCTTGGTACTGTGCTCAATAAATTACCTGATTTTTGCAGGTTTGCTATCAGTTAAGTGACTGGTCCAGGGTGTTTCGAGACATCTGGTCTGGTTTCCTGGAGGATTATGATTAATAAATGCTGGCATACAAAAGCAGTTAAACACTTGTGCTCTGCCTTCCTTATAATCTCATATTTAAGATCCATTATGCCAAATCCTTCGGTGCTTATGGACCCTCTGGAGCTGCAGTGACGAGTTTCCCATTGCTGCTGGTGAAAAATGGATCTATCTGTTACAATCAGTTGTATTGAGATCAATAACAGAGCACCACACACTTCATTCAGCCTTCTTAAATTAATAATTTCCAGATTGCCTTTTGAAATTGGTTCTTGCATTGGTTTAGGGAAATTCTGAGTTATGCATGTGTTAGCTCAGGGTTGAAGTGTGCAATTGGTTTTCAGCAAGTGGTGAGACACAATGTATATCCAATTCTGAGCATCGCTTGGAAAACTCATCTTGGGGATTTGATGAGGAATTTTACCCCATTTGTATTGTACCACCACTCACCTGTTAAATTTCTCACTAGGCTACATTTCCATCTGATTTCTTACCTTTTTTTTTTTAATAAAAAAATTAAAATTCAGAATTTTGAGTGATTTAGATTGGCCAAATATTGCTCAGAAATTTATGTTAATATTACCTTGTATTTTAACTACTTCTGTGTTCACTTTTCCCTCTAAAATACAGAATTTACTTCAGTTTTGCTCCTTCTCCTGAAAACCTTTGTCTTTGTTCTGATGGAAAAACATTTTGAGGAAGTCTTAGAGATCCTGTACAGATGGTGGTGTTTGGATACCACAGCGATTGAGAAGTGATAACAGAAAAATTCCCTTGCAGGGACCTCATGTGAGGATTATTCCCTTCCCTCCTTCCCAGATGGGATTGTTCCCTGTGATGTCAGACATTTTTGTAGTTCATTAGGTAACCCAGCATCCCATCTTCTCTCCAGATTAAGACTTTGTTCAGATGTTTAGGATGACACAATTCCTTGCCATCCTTGGGGGTGTTTGAGCACAAAAATCAGCTTAAATATGATCCCTGAGCCAGCACTGCCTCCCATCCTTCAGACTGCCCCTCCCTGCAGCAGGAACAGGAAATAAAATCCCAACTCTTTGCACTGGGTTGTCCCAGCAGAACAACTGGGGAATATGGAAGTGTTTCATGCCTTCAGGAATGCTGGGGGGAGAATTGCCACTCTCTGGGTGCCCAGGAAACCCTGCAGAGCCCCAGAGCCCTGCCCCTGTTAGAGGAATCTCCCATAACTGCCTCAGCATCCAGTGAAAGGTTTGGGAAATCATATTGCTGTGGGTGCATGCCTGTGTGTGTGTACACCTCTGATACCCTACCCTTAATACACAGAGAGCAGGCAATGTTCTCGTTTCAGAGATGGGAAGAGGATTTTTACTGGATTGGTGTTCATGTGATAAATCTCCTTCTATTGCTGCACTCCTGAAATTAGCAGATGAAATGGCATTTCACACTGAGAGGCACAATATTGGGAAATTAAATTTATTGATAAACATAGCCTTATTTATTATTTTATTTTTCCTAACCAGATCTTTTGCAGGGAAATATACATCTTGTGTTTACTTCTGTTTGTTAATGCTTTGATAAATCAGACATTTTTAGTATTCTATCAATGGCAAAAGTCTAATTGCCTTATTGTATTCTGATTTATTTCTTTCCTTACTTTCTTTGCATCCGCAGCCCAACAAATGAGTCTCCAAAGAGATATATGTTATGATACAGTGTCAGTGAAATTAATCCTGATCAATTTTAAAGTTCACATTTTTATTTGATGACTTTCCTGGGAATCACTGAAAGCGAGATTGACTCGGCCTCTTTTTGTTGGTTAAATATTGTTGTTTGAGAACCATGGATACAGCAGCAGAAATCTCATTATGATTTACCAGTTCTGTAGGAGGGAAAAGCCATATAAGCAATCATTTTTTACTAATTAATAGCCACCAAATCCTGCTCTTTGCTGACACCAGTGAAGGGCCCCCAGTAAGGGCCTAATGGTGAAAAGTGTTCCTTGCCTGGGAGCACCTTTACCTGGGAGAGGTCCCTGGATGCAAGAAATGGAGCAAGATAAATTCTTATGGCTTTCTAAAAACCAGGCTCTGTTTCCATCAGGATTTCAGTCCTGCAGGTCTTATGAGCACACATGATCTCTAGAAGAAATTGGAATTTTAGGTTATTGTGGGAAAACAGAGGTGGGTTTATTCCCATTTTTCCATTTTCTGTTAGAGAATAGGTTTTTTCTCAGTTTGTAAATGCTTCCATATTCAAAAATATAATCCAGGCTATGCATATAGGTAATTTTTGAGGGGGTTTAGCTTATTTCTGCATTTGATTTGTCAACAGAGCTCAGGTTTTTTTCAGGTCATCGTGGTAGGCAATGTTTTTGACCCAAAGGAAACAAAAGACTTCTGTTTTGCTTCTGTGATTCCTGCCTTCTCTGAATCAAAGGAGATGGGGACATACAAGAATTATTGCTATCAAAAGGAAATAATTATAACATCCACAGTGCCCAACAAATCAGATCTTAAACCACTCTCCCCACTCTACCCCTACCTTGAAGAAGTTTAAACAGCATAACCAGCTTCTGTGAGGAACCCAGATTTTTATTTTTTTTTTATCGTTAATGTCAAACAAACATTTATTTCAGGTGCAAAGCCTCGGGATATGTTAGTGGAAACAGTGGCACTGCTGTTCTATTGCTTACTGCCCACTAAGTGGGTGGGAAAAGGGTACCATGACCCTTTTACCCTTCCCACCAGTCTCCCTAACAGCTTTGGCCTTCGGGTCAGCTCAATTTCCCCTCCACTGAGTGGCCATTACCGAGCGAGGATGTGATAAATGCTTTTTGGAGGGGCCGGCAGCGAGCGCTGGGAAGGAGGGAGCGGGTCCAGCACGGGAGCCCAGGCACAGCCCGGCTGCCGAGCTCCCGCCTGTTCCCTAGCAACACGGCCGACATCGCCAAAAAATGAATAGACCCACAAACAAAAATGAAAAGGAGATAAAAAAGAGTAAAAGTCTATGGGGCTCAAAGGTTAATATTCCTCTATCTAATAACTTAGTTTCAGAAAATTGCATTTTAACCTTTTCCGAGCATCCGGGAGAGAGATTTCTTTGAAATTAAATTAGATCACATTTGTATGAAATGGGGGGCGAGAAATTAAATGCAGAATTTATTATTTTTTCTATCTTCCTACCCGGTATTTCTGCAATTCCTTGTATTTTCTGTTGACTTCCCCTGCTCCAGCTGTGTGTAGCCTGCAGCCTGCTGTGGAGCTGCTGATGGCCCCAGAGTGGAGTGCTCTGGTCTCATTTTGTGTTTTGTGGAATTCTCTCTTGGAGAAACAGAAAACCTTGCCCAGCATGGCATAACCAGACCTTGTATCCCCTCTGTGTTCTCGTCCATCTGGCACCTCTTGAATCACAGAATCACCGAATCGCTGGGTTGGAAAAGACCTTCAAGATCATCAAGTTGATCCCATGCCCTAAACACCCCAACTAAACCATGGCACCAAGTGCCATATCCAGTTGTTTTTTTCTTAACACATTCAGGGATGGTGACTCCACCACCTCCCCAGGCAGGACATTCCAATATTTTATCACTATTTCTGTGAAAAACTTCTTCTTAATATCCAACCGATATTTCCCCTGATGCAGCTTCAGACTGCTTTGGAGAGAAGGAGCAGTGAGTGACACCCTGGGAGTGCCTGAGCAAAGGG
>NW_005054345.1:5011529-5044672 GCF_000277835.1 Geospiza fortis | reverse complement strand
ATGAGCCCTGGGAGCTGTGGTTTGTGCCTTGGCATTCTCAGTGCTCTTGTTGCCTTTTTATCAACCTGGAAATGAAACTTGAGGTCATTTTAGTGAGGAGGTAATGTAAGAATGGGTCTTCATTTGAAGGCTTTCAGAGGCAGTCATGGAAAGATGCCCACAAAAGCCCACTCCTACAAGGGTGAGTACATTTTTATAGGTTTTAGGGAATTAGCAGAATTGATAAAAAGTACCAATTAGGAGGACAAGTGGTGATGCAATTCCCCAGGTCAAGCCCCTTCTTTGGGGACTCCCCCTCGGCACTGGCTGTACTTTGTCCATCAAATGTACCCCAAAGAGTTGTTCTCAACCTTGGTACCCAGGAAGAACCAAGATAGGATAGGGGCCTTGTACCCCCTGGGGTTTGAAGCTCTGGAATTTGTCTTTTTGCTTAGGGAAAGGCCATGGAAAATTACTGGAAAAACTCACCACTAATACAATAGGCTACAGACCTGCAAATATACATGTGAAAAATGCAGAGAAATAGAAAAGAAAAAAATGGCAAATCCCAAAATGGCATCACTTTCTGTGCCATTCCCCTTCTTGCCATGCATCCACACCCCACCCCACCTGGAGCTGGTGGTCCAGCCCTCCTCCTGAGCAGCCAGCCCCACCCTGGGCACCAGTGGCCTAAAAGCTGGAATGCAACAGGAACTGACTGGAAAGGGAGAAACCCATGGTAAGGTTGGCTTGTACTCCCAGGGGTGCCTCCTTTAGTAAATACTTTTGCTTGCTCTGATCTGTTTTCATTTAAACAAACAAAACTCTTTCAGATCAAATAACTTGTGAGGAGCTGAAGTCCATTTCTGTTAACTCCCTCTCTAAGCAGATGCAGCTTTCACTTTGCCTTCCTTCCCCACAGGGAACCATTAGAAATTCCCTTTTTATTACATAAGCCTTATTTAAACCTCTGGATCCAAATTCCTGCTCCTGCTACCGTGGTGTAAATCTGGAGTAACTGTATGTTTCTGTGGGGTTATTTTGAGGCTGCAGCAGAGCTGCTGGGGCAGGATCCAGCCCCTGAATTCCTTGGCTGCCAGGGAAATCCGGGGAAAGCGATTGTTCTATTTGTGTCATGGCTGTTATATTTAACTTCACAACAGAATGCCTTTAAACTTTACTGCCATCTTTAAACCAATGAGCTGTATGGTTAACTAATTTTCCTGTGCACTGTATAATACAGGATCGATAATGCTGTTTCCTCACATAATATATTTGCTCTCTTCCACTCACTCTCTTCATATATATCGTATAATTACAAATACTGAAATTTATGGGGCATGTAAACCCCTGTTTTAAATACAGGAGATCACTGCCGTTGGGATGGTTGCTGTTACTTAGCATATTCCAATCAACAGCTCCCACTGGAGCTGGGGAATCTGTGGGTGCACAGCAGGTGGAATGGTCCCACTCTGGGTGTTCTGCTGGCTGAGTCTCCCACCAGCCCCTCAGCCAAGCAGCACAGAAACTTCTGAGAGGCTGAGAGATGGGAGGAACCGCTGGAGGCTTTCTTGGTGCTAGGGGAATGATGCTTGAGAATCCCAGAATGGTTTGAGTCAGAAGAATCCTTTAAGATCATCCTGTTCCATGCCCTGCCATGGGCGGGGACACCGTTCACTACCCCAGGGTCCTCCAAACTCCATCCAACCTGGCCTTGGACACTTCCAGGGATGGGACAGCCACAGCTTCTCCTCAACAGGATCCTTATACCCCTGGAAGAGGAACCAGGACACATATCCAGGTTCTCCTTTGTTAAGGAAAAAAATGAGTTTGCTGTATCACAGAGGCCATAATTTTATATGACCCTGTTCTAATCCCTTATTACTGGCTGCAGAAGGGGCAATCAGATACTTGGTTGGAACTGTTTCCCTATTTCTTTCTCTGCAATGATACAGACAGTAATGAAAGGGCTAGAGCTAATTAAAAGACAATAATTTCATGAAGGGGTGGTGATGGTGATGAGGCAATAAACTGTGAGAACAAAGCTTGAGGGGTTTTAATGACTCATCAACCCCTTGATGGGAATTTAGCCTTACAATCACTATCCATTTATAATGATCAGTGATATACCTTCCTTAAAAGCAGGAAGAACACTCTGCTGGTGGTGCCTGGTCCCAACATCTTGTGCTCACAGTGTCCCCAGCACTGCCACGGTGCCATGCCAGAATGGTCCAGGTTTCCTGAGTAATTCCTGGCACTTTGCACTCTTGCTGTGTCACAGCCCTGAGCCGTTCAGGTGACAATGTCAGATCGGTTGTGTCTGGATGGATACAGGGAGGAGGAGGAGGAGGCAGAGCAGTGCCCAGGATGTGATGATGGATGCAGAGGGGGTTGTGCTGCACACATCCAGACCTCCAGGACAATCTGGGGGCTCCTCTCTGAGCCCAACTGCAGGATGTGCTTACAGAGCCAGGAGGTTAATTAGATTAAATTCATCCATGAGAAAAACCTTCAGTCTTCCTTTCTGGTGTGGGGTTGCACCCAGCTGGGGCTCTGGGCAGTGGGACTCGGGGTTGTGCCACGTTCCCAACGTGCTGCAGCTTCAGATTTGCAGGAGCAAGAGGGGAGGACCTGCTCAGGTGGGAGCAGGGAGGAAGAAGCCGAGAAAATTCCAGATGAAATGAAAGCAGCAGGGAGAGGATGGAAAAAAAGCCAAGGACAGAGGTTTTAGTCTTATTTTTCTTCAGTGAGATGATCCCAAAAGCCTGGACAAAAAATACACAATGAGTTGGTGAAGGAAAACCCCACATTTCATGATCGCTTTCCTTTTGCAAGCGCTGTTTGGTTCTCTCCCTCCTGAATTCCCTGATGCCTCAAAGACACATTTGTGCAAGGGAAGGAGTATTTCTTTGACCTTGCCATCTCGAAACTGAAAACACAACAACATGTATATTAAGAAAGAAGAAAAGGAATCTCTCCATACCCCCTGAACACACATCTTTCCCCGGAGAAATGACCAGGGGACAGATAACACATACTTCATGTGCCATTGGAGGCCCCTGGATCCTAATGATTAATAGAACAGAATAGGTTACGTTACTGTCCACAGCAAATCCACCTAGGTGTAATTAACAACTGCTCCTCCTGGCATCGGGCTGCTTCCATCTCTCTTTCCTCTGTCATTCTTCCCTGTTGTTCATGCCTTTCTCTTATTCTTTTTCTTCCCATTCTCTCTTTGTTACCCAAGTGCCAACCCCTAATGACTAAGTATTTCACACTTACAAACCCTGCCGACCCTTTTTTCAGTGTTTTTTTCCCTCAACAACTGCCTGTCTCCTATCTCTTCTCCTTTTTCCACCATTTCATCACTTTCCTCTTTTCCTTTATTATTTCACCTAGAATGACAAGTATATTTCTCTGTAATTTTTATAGGCATGAGACAGATCTATATTGTGGATTTTGATAGGGAGTAAGAGACTTGTGTCTTGCTGGAATTGTGTTGTAGCTTGTGCTTTGTATTATGGCTCTTTAATGCCTCAGAGCCCTCTGATACTGCCCCAGGCTCTGTCCGCCTCTTGGGCCAACTTTATTTACCATTTCACTGGCTTTTAAAATCAGCACTGAGGGCAGCCTGGAACTCTCTGCTCGGATTTCTTGGCCCCAATGAGGTGGTGAGGTCTGGAGGAGCCAGAATCTGGGGCAGAGTAATAAAATAAAGATATGTCCTAGTGGTAATTTAGGGAGATTTTGGATGGCTGCCTTCCCAAAAGTTTTCTAAAAGGATCCTTCCATATCCATCATGTCAGATACATGGAGAAAAAGGTAGGACCATTCTGGAAAGTCATAATGGAGTTATTTGTATTCTGTTCTGAAAGTGAGAGTCCGAGATATAAAGCACATTTCTCTATGTGAGACGTACAGAAATGCTTCCAGTCCTGATGTTTGCATCAAAGTGAGATCATTATGTTCACTCCTACTTTCTAATACTAATTAAGAGAAAGAATCCAAACTGCCCAGAGGTTCAGGTGGTTCTGAAACTCAGCTCTGTGTCTCTATCCACCCAGTGCAGCAGCTTGAATGAGCAATTATTGCAAATGGCAAACGAATTTACTCCACGCGTCTGCATTTGGAAGGCAGGCTTGTTTAAACTCTGTGTAAGAACTCCACTTTCCTTGATGCATCTTAAGGTTTTTACTCACAGTCCAGCTCTAAGTGGTTGTGCTTGTTAAATTGGTGCAGTCCCCATGCAAATGAAACTGTACCTGCTTTGCCTGCACAGACAAAGAGGCCATGAGAGGAAATTAGTGCTCATCCTTGATTATTTCATTAAAGCACATTCTCCTATGTTACAAGGGGGGAAAAACACACACAAAAAATGCTTCCAAGTGTGTTATTTTGCCTTCATTATCATTCATAATTTGCCTTTGCTATAATTCACAACCCATCACAAAATAGCAACATATTAGTTGGAGTTTTTAATTAAACCCCCAACACCTGCAGGTGAGAAAACACAGATGGATTCGCTCCTCCATGGAAACAGTTCCATGTGAACTGGCCACAGAGCCAGGGAGAGAATAGGTGTTAAAATAACACTCAGCTGCTCACAGTGACTCCATTCATTCCTGCAGAAACAAACATACCTGGAGTGAGGCCACAGCTTAACCCTTTGCTCTCCCTGTGCCAGCTGCATCTGCCGCCCCCACCAGAGCCAGCTTTGGGGCTCAAAATGGCATCCAAAAGCACCTTTGCGTTTAGATGGGAGCTTTGGATTCCTCACCACGCCAAAAAAGGAGATTTTATGGTTCCTAAATGGATCTCTCTGCGCTGGATCTCTGACTGGCTTTTCCTTTTGTCCCCCTGCTCTTCCAGAACCACGAGGCAAACTCAGATTGAGAATTTTCTAATCCCATTCTGAGCTCTGCAACACGACACAGGATGCAGTAAAGGTGCTCACTGCTGTGTGCACAGATCCTGGACCTACATAAACCCGTCTGTATTTGTGCTCCTACATCCTATAGATTATCCATAAATTCTATATGGAGAAATCCTGCTCACCAGCGTCCCTGCTGGACAGACTCTCTGCACGCTGGCTCCTATTCCCAGGGACCTCACAGCTCTGAGTACTGGGCTGACACGGTGCTATCCCATAATATCAACTTTTTTCCATGACTATTATCAGTTGCAATTAAGAACTACAATTAATGTCTGTATTACTGAGGAGTTTGGGGGAGCAGATGAGAACAAAGTTTTATTTTAGGCAAGTGAAGCTGGTAAAATGTTAATTGTCCATATTGGACACCATAACATTCTGCCTTGTTAAAACTGACATAATTTATTTTCTTGTTTAAACTATTTTAATGATTGTAGCAAATGATGATGAATGTAAGGAAAAGTGCATTTTTATGTGCTCCATAAGGAAACAATGTGAACTGAACATTGTTTCAGTTGCAAAATCAAACACCTGTAGAACAACTAGTAGCAGAAATTCCGTGGGAGTTTTTCCATTTAATCTAAGAGGATTTAGATCAAGATCAGTATTTCACGTGTCATAGGTGAGCTTTAAACCTGCTGAATAACCAAATGCCAATTAAAAGTAGATTTGCAGTACACTGAGAAAACAACTTCCTTTCTATACTCTTTTAAGTTATATTTGAATTATGACTGACACAGTTTATGGTAATTTTAATGTAAAATTGATGAAAATATTGTAGCATTACCTTTCCTGCATATTGCAAAAGAGAAGCTCAGGGCATGATTCCCACTCTAAGGATCAGGAGGAAGAGGAGATGAGGAGGAAGGAGGCTGGGCCTGGTGGGACAAAGGGCTGGAGACCCAAGTAAGGCACAGAACCAGTTGTGTTTCACATGCCTGGGCAAAGAGACAGGGCCAGATCGGGCTGAAAAGCTGAGCTGTGAGTTCAGTGTTTTAGTGTGAAAGGCTGCTCACAAGTGAGGAACCTGGGGGAACTGAGGCACAGTATCTGCCAGAGCCCAGGCTAAAAGGAAGAGTTGCTTTCCACCTGAGCTTCTGAGCCTCAGCTCATCCCCCAGTGGCAGAAGGCTACAAGGCTTCTTTGAAAGAAGAATTTCACTCCTTAAAAGTTGAACATTTTATGACAACAGAGAGACCAGAGCTCTTTACTCAAAGAGCTGAACTCAATCCCTCTCCAAACTCTTGGATTCTGTCCTGAATCCCTGCCTGGACAGCAGCTTTCCAGTCCAGATGTCAAACTGAAGAGTTTCTGGTATTTATCCAAGGAGACATGAACACGTGGGTGCCACTGTGCAGAGGATTCCTCACCTGGCTGACCCACAGACCCACACCTGGGCATGCTCAGGTGTGACAGCGTTTGAGGCAGCCTTCAGGGATTCCAAAGCAGCACAAACCTGAAAGCTCTGCTTGCTGATCAGTTCATATTTCACTCTGACCATCCTCCCCTCCTGTCCCCTCTGAGCACTGTGATCTTTCACTTGCACCCGAATTTCCCCACGGCGGCTGTACATTAAATTGCTGACACTCCTCTCCCCATCCTGGTATGAACTTGCTTTTCCCTGTTTCAATCACAATTCTCATTAGATGCTGAGAGATGATGTTTGGTGTCTGAAAACGTTAATGAGACAGGTTGAGCACCTTCAAGCAAGCGCATGAAGGAGGGGGAAATGAGGTGTGAATCCAGGCTGAAATTGGGACTGCTGGAGGAGCTGACACATTCACTACCCAATTGCAAACAAAAGGGGGGAAAAATTTGTTTTCCAAGCATGGATTTGTCATTTTTTATTCGCTTTTCTAGCTAATTACAAAAAGCTTGCACGGCAAGGACTTCCAGGAGAGGATGAGGGTGTTTGAGCTGTGCTGGGCTAGGAGTGAACTCTGGCCTGCTCACTCTATTTAGCAAGCTCTGAGATGTGTAAGTATATTATCTGCTAGGCTGCTAAAGAGCGCTTAGGGAGGATTTGTGGGTCTGTGGGAAGGACAAAGAAAAATGTTTTCTAATAAATTATTCACAGCCTCACAATCCCTTTTGGGCAGATTGTTGCTCTGTTTGCCCCAGCGCTTCCCGGCTTCTCTCTCGGCGTTCACACGCAGAGTTTCTCACCTCCAGAGAGCAGCAGAGATCTCAGGCAGGCTGCTGCAGCTAATGGTGGCAATTAATAACTTGTCATAATCCCGAGGATGAAAGGGAGGGCTCGCCATCAGCAGTCAGGTCATGGCGCCTCTCTAAAGCAAATGAGGTGCAGGTGTTGTCCAGATTTAAGAGCTTTGCTCCGCTCTCAGTGCACTGCGGTGCCAAGCCCCAGCCCCAGCAGCACCCTCAGGTACAGAACTTGCTGCAGGAGTTGTCATGCTCCAGGTGCTCCAGCGTTTTCCAGCCTTCCCCCCTCCACCGCTGTTCATTAGCGGCGGAGAGGAATCCTCGGAACGTTTCAATAAATCATAACCCGGCACAGTTCATCCCAAACCTGCAATTGCAGCGTGCCCTGGTATTTGCACGCACCAGGCAGAGCAGGACGCTTTATTTTGCATTTGTAAACAGAAATGGGTTTGGAAGGGGACGTGTTATCTTTGTCTTTTAATTGAACGTTGTGGATAAATGGCTTGGCTACCTAACAGCGGCTCAGGTCCACGAGCTCTGCTCAAGCTTGAGAAAATGAAACCTCATTATGCCTTTGGTTAAACAACAAACTAGAGAATCACTTCTTTCCTAGACAGCTCCGTTGCCTTCTCCTTTTTCCGTTGCTGTGGGTCAGTTCTGCTTGAAATGAACCAAGTTTACAAATCTCTGCTGGTTTGTACACTCCTATTATGCAGACTAGGTTATGCATTTGTAACTGTCATGCGAGTCAGGGTGATCCAGCGTTCTCATCTGACCCTATTCATTTAAATGGGTGCGTCTTGTTGACATTGATTCATGTTATAACTTATATCGATGCATTATAATCCCTTTGTGTCACCCCACTGGTTATTTCTACTCAAATGTTGTGAATAAATGCTGGCAATAACGGTCAGCAGGATTTGGAGCTGTTTTAAGGGATGTGGAGCCCACCTGAAGTCCCGGATTGGTGCCTTGTTCTGGCTGTTTCTCAGGAAGACAATTAACATGCAAAGTATCCCATTCCTGTGCATTTGCATGGCAAAGTGTCTCCTGGCTTATTAATAATTTGGGGCTGTGCATTCCAGATGTATATTGCACTCAACTAAAGGGATAAGTAAACACCATTATGCATGCATGTAGGTCTTTATCAAGGTGTGGTTGATAATGTTTTAAAGCAGAACTATTTCTCATGAAAATAGCTCCTCTTAATAGCCTCTGTCTCTCTATTGTGCTTCTTAGTGAAACATAAATCACTAATATGTTTTCAGCTGCAAACTACTCTCTTTTTCCATTGTATTCACAGATTTAGTGGCATTTCAAATAGATAAACACAAGCAACATCTATCAACACTACAAAAAGGGGGCCTTAATCAAAGCTCCAGGTCCCAGGTCTCAGCATCTCCATTTACCTTGAGATAAATCCATTGGTGTGACCACCACTGCACAGGGTGACAAATCACCCCAGTCAGCTGAGCAGTGCAAGGGCTTATTGGCCTTTCTTTAAGTGGTCTTACCCTTCAATGAAAAGGATGGTGCTTGTCAAGCAGGGCCAGATTAAAGTTAGACAAAAAGAAATGATCTGTTATTAGAAAACTCCGATTGAGAATCACAAAACAGGAAAGAAATATGAATAAGAATTTACAGTGAGGATGCTCCCCCCACCTTTCCTCATCCTCCCCCAAGCAGAAATTAACTTTAATTACTTTCCCAGCTTAGCACATGATGAATGTCAAGACAACGAGGCATTAACATTAAATAAATATGTGGCTCTGGGAATGTGCCTGGTGGAGCAGAGGACAAGGGCAGCCTGGGCCTGGTGGGGCCTGGGCTGGAGCTGCTCCAGCTCAGGTGTGGCTGGAGAGCATCACTCAGTGCTTCCTGCAGGGATGGCAGGGCTGGATCCACAGCAGGGAAAGGCTCTGGAGAGATCCATGGCACCACCTTTGGGAGCTGCCCTGTCTGAGCAGGGGTCTGGAACTGGGAGGGCTCAGAGGGAGGGGGTGACAGAGCCATGAGCAGAGTCATGGCCTGCTTGGTCAAGGGCCTCTTTGTGCCAAGGGCAGCTTGGAAAGGCTCCTGATGCTTCCAGGAGCACATTCTCACCTTGTTTGCAATGGCACAACTGCAGGAGCATCAAAACCTCCTGTCAAGCTTGGCCTTTACTATTTTAGTTCACATAGTTCCTAAAAAGAAACTTGAGATTAAAAAACCTCATGCAGATAAGGTAAAGGCTCCTGAATGTTATTAAATTCTCTCAATAAATAATGGGAAAATTCTTCCTCAAAGAGTACCCACAGGCTCTGCTCTGTGCTCTGGTGAGCCACACAAATGTAAGACTGTGTTTTAAAGTCTCTCCAAAAAAATCCTGCTTTTATAAAGGAGATGACTGAGCAGGCAACAACTTTTCAGAAAGAAAAATTTCAGAGCAAACCTACTTGGAAAACTGAGCAAATATTTGCCCATCCAATCAGTTTGTTTGCTAAAGAAATTCACAGTGAGGGTCTAGTGAGGTAGTAAGAGGAAAAAGAAGGAAATTATCCATGTTTAGTTTTTTTCATAGGGCCAATATATATGGCTGGGTGCATGGTCATGGGTTTTTGTTGGTTTTTTTCCCCATACCAGTGAGATTCATGCATTTAAAATGCACTTGGTTTCTCGTGACTTCATAGACCACTATAGAAAGATTAATTTTCTGTAATCATTTGATTTGATAAATGCCTACACAGCCCAGCACAAGTTTATTTTCTACTTATCCTGATCCTGAAATTAGTTGCTAAGGGTACTCCAGGGAAACACTTCCATAATTATAAATAGGGCCTGACAACAGACATTTACAATTGCAATAATGTAAAATGGTTATATTTCACCTCAGAACAGAAAATGCACTAGTAGGGACACACAAAGAAGAGTGTGCAGCTTCCGTGGGCTTAAATAGACATGGCCTGGCCTGGCAAAAATGTCAATAGTGGCTGCTCTTCATGAGTTATTTCAGATTTGAAGTTGTAGAGAGTAAGATACAGAGAAATTAAAGGACTTGCATGAGATGACAGCAGAAGCAAACAGCAGAGATAGGGAAAGGTCAAAGCTTCCCAGCTCCTTAAATGGAGAGAAAATTGTGCTCTGCCAGTTTGTGAAGTAATCCAAAATGAATGTTTGGATTGGTACCTCCAAAGCTGTGTCCAAACCCCAGTGAAACCCTGGGGATGAAGGGCTGGGTTCACATTCCTGGGTGGTGAATTATCTGCACATCCAGCAGCAGCTTTGTGCCTCAGCATCAGGAGGGTGTGTGGGGCTGGGACCTCTGAGGTGACCTCTGAGCTGTCAGCAGAGCTGAGGCACAGCCCAGTGCAGCAGCACAGGAAAATACTCACAAAAATACCATTTCTAAGCCTTTAGGGCTGTAAAGTGCTTTGAAGAGGCCCAGAACATGCTGTAGGTGGAGAATTATTGGCCACAGTCCTCAGGTGAGGCCGAGCAGCAGGAACAGACGGACTGAGGCCAGTTTGTCCTTCCTTGTGCCAGCACCCAGGGGCTGTGGGACACCTGCAGCAGGGAGGAGCCCAGAGCTCTGCTTGGAGCACTGCTTACTGCAAACCCTGTTTGCTCTTTTATGGGGCACCCCACCAAAAGGTACAGCACAGACAATTAAAAAGTGTCATCCCTAACTACCCTTTAACGCAGTCCCAGTTATTGTGGTAGTCCAGATATAATAAAATATCCATTTAAAGATACCAGTTGTACAGATATAAAATATCAAGTTTAGTGAACATAATAATTATCTGATAAAATGTCTAATATACATAGGCATAGCCTTAAACTGCCATGGTGATTGCACAGTAATTTAATATAAATTGATTAAGTACATTTTTACTGATGCCTAAAGACTACTCATAGCATGGGAAATGATGTTTTGTTATCTGCTGTTACTGAATGCACAGGATTTGCTGGAATAAATCCAAGGGCTGGCTTTAAGGCACAATATTTAAACATTTTCCAGCTGCTGTTGCTGCACTCCAGGTTGCATAAATTTACCAAACACCCCACAAAGACTTTCCCAGTCCAGGGTTCTGTCACCCACAAGGACAGAGCACACCAAGGTACAACAGAACAGCAGAGTTGTCCCAGACTTCAGAAGAAAACCAGTTGCTTTCACCAGCACAACAGAGGAGCATCCTCACATTCCTCATTGATGTAGGAAAAAATCTTTTGCCTGGTGGATGATTAAAGGCAGCATCTCATTTGAGGCAGAATACAGAAATAAAGATCACTTCAATTTACACCTCCCGGTTGCTAAGAAATTTCTTCTTGATCTGCAAAAAAGGAACCCCTGGACAAGTATAACCTGCCAGATCATTAGGTTATTTCCTATTAGGAAAATGGCATGAATATTATCAAAATGTAACTATAAATATTTATGCTGATAGAAAGCCCACTATTGCTGCTATTATTTTTATTGTAATGCCTTAGAAGAGATGCCAGATAATGGCAGGATTCAAGAGGTCACTGGAGGTAAAGAGGGGAATTTTTCTGGAGTTATCATTGCTGAATACAAACTGCCAGGGAAGGTACAAGGATTTTTTCACATCTGAAAAGTCACAATTTCTCTTTTAAGAAGAGAACATATTCTCTTTTAAATCTTTAAAGATCATCTGTTCTGCAGTACCTGCAAATCATTACAGTTTCATACTGGTTTGCCAAGCAGAGAGCTCAGCTCCATCTTGGCTCAAACCCTCACCTTCCCTGCCTTGTTCACCCCAACCTCTGTGCAATATTCTGCGGGCAGAAGTGGAATTTGGAAGGGCTGATGTAAAACAAAGTGGTGATAATTGCAAATCTTGTGTTCTGAGTTTGAGTCAAGGGCCCTTTCTGAGCTGAATCTGAAGAGGGAGGAGATTTTGGCAAACTCCCACACAAAATATGGACCATGGAGAAATGCCACTTCCATGCACTCAGCCCGAGGTTTCTGAGCTATTGAAGGAATTATTGCTTCAAAGACAGACTCAGATATTAGCAATGCTGAGTGGATTGAGTAACTCAGGGGGTTTTCTGTTTATGGGCAAAAGAAATGTTCATTCTTGATAAAAATCCTAAAGAAGGACATTTTCTCTGAATGTTGACCCTTCAGTTTTGCCTAACTGCTTTAAAATACAATTAAGAATTTTTGGCAGTTATAGGAACAAAACCTAATTAGTTCAAACAAAAAATACCAGCATGGCCTCAGAGTCAAGCCCATAGTTTTATACAACAGAAGATATATTGCAACTGTGGGGTTTGGGCTCTCTGTAAGACCAGAGTGAGCAAAAGCACTTTCCAAGGTCTTCTGTCAAATAATCAAATCTGAGAGACCAGACTCATAAATACAAATGTGAGACACCTCAGGGAGAATTTCAGGGCCTTTTACTCTGGATTTTTTGATTTTTGCTCTATGAAATGTGGGTTAAACTCTCACTTTTGTAATTAACAACTCACTAATTAATGTTTGTAAAGTGCTGTGATCTTAAAAGTATTTCCCAACCCAAAGGAATCCATGAAAACACATGGTTGGGTAGCAAAATGCTGTATTACAAATAGGAGTGTGAAGACAATTTCATAGTTAACCTGGTAAATGTGTTTGTTAAACCTGGTAAATTCTTTATTTCGTACCTGAATATCAGTTTCTTCCCAATAGGAATGGACAGCTCTTGGTTTTCCTCCCTCCTTTGCTGGGTGTTTGAATGGGGTGGAATTTTACCAGCAGGTTATTCCAGTTGCTGTTGTAAACCACAAGTTGCCAACAAACTCTTGAGTCCAGAATTTCTTCCTCTTAAAATTTTTTATGCGGCCGTGTCCCATCCAAGGCGAGCAGCTGAGTCGCGGCTTTTAGTGCCCTTTGCAGGGCAAGCAGCACAAACTTCAGGGCCATCGATGGGGTTTTTAACCCGGCTCTCAGGAATGCTGGGGATGTTTGGGTCATTCTCGCACCTCATTAGCAGGAAAGATGCTCTTTGGTTTTATCTGCTAAATCTCACAATTTATATAAACTGCACCGGGGAAACTGAGTCAGCAAAAACCCAGCGAGGAGCCCAAGCCAAGGAACGGCCACATTTCTGTGAGCTCAGTGCAAACTTGTTTTATTGAATTTTACTTTTATATGCCGTATTAACATCTCATTTGCATACAGATTGCGCTCCATCTTTACTCGAAAAGCGCACAGTCAGCAGTTCTCCTCCGCGGCCGAGGAATAGCGCAGCAGCTTTTAAACACTGCTGGAACATTCGAAAGCAAGATGCAGGAGCTTTTGGACAATCTGCTTCCTCCGTTATCAGATATTTTTGTCTTCCTTCCCAGTGCAGCGGCGGCTGCGGGGAGTGATTTCATTTATTCCTTTCAGGATTGTTGGGATGCTTCAGTTACTCCAGGAGTGCTCAGGAAATCCAAGTTTCCCTGCTCCTGCAGCTCTCCTTGTGGGAGCAGCAGCACAGGAACAGCTCTTCCAGGCCAGAGTTGGCCACAACGTTCTATTTACCAGAGGAGGTGAACACTTCATCTCTTCTTGCTGTTACCAGTGGTAGAATTGCGTTAGAGCCAAGCAGAGAGCCCAGAATGAAATGAAATGTAAATAACCCAGCACAAGCACTGCAGCAGCTGGATATGATCCATTACCATAACACAGATTTTTCTACAGGTACATAGATAATTCCCAGCTGCCCTTCTATATATTTTTTTTTTCCAACAATCAGCTCTTCATTGATGAGTTCTAATAATTCTATTTGGAGGCTAAGGAAATAAATACACCTCGCAGGCATTAGAGCACACGACAGAAATGACCGTGTGGAATTAACAGTTGGTATCTGCCATGCTGGAATAATAGAGATGAGAGGGGCAATACATAAATACAAACAGTGAAAATCACTTGGCAGCCCTTGATGGTCTAACTACCCTTATGTGGTCATGCAGAGATGCTTTCTTTTTTTTTTTTTTTTTTTTGTTGTTGTTGTTGTTGTTGTTTTGTGAAAACACTGGAGTTTTTTGGATGTTGTAATTAGTGCTGGCAGGCAGTGATGCAAGCCAAGGCCCAAATAAAGTGGATGTGCTGAGGAAGTTTCAGAACTGCATCCCCAAAATCTGAGCCTGTGGAGGCTCCATTCAGCCCTTCAGTTGGAATTTAGTTTTGTTAAATACGCCCAAGGCTTGGGCCGGCCAGAGCCCTGCTCTGTGGCACCAGTGCTTCAAACGCAGGATAACAACCAATGCTAATGGCACTAATTAGGAGCCGTGAGGCTGATTTATACCTTTTGTCACTGTACAAGCAGTGGAAGTGCTGAGGTTTGCAAGGATAACAATTATTGGTTCGGGTGATGATCTTTTCATCAAAAGCAGACAACTGATTTTTAACTGTCAGGAGTCAGTACTGGGCTCAGGGAAAACATTCCAGTGAGTGCAACCAACATTCCAAACACTTGTTCATAATTCAGCTTTGAAAATAAAACCATAACCAAAAACAATTACAAAGTGGGAAGGTTGTGTGGGAGATTAAAAGTCCAGTTTGATGATTATTTACATTATCTAAATGTATATATGATATTATTTATATACTATATAATCTATCTTTCAGAGACAGAAGTACCATTGATAGCACTAAGTGCTTCTTATCTGAGTATCTCAAATATTAGTGGATGAAATATCTTTGTACTCTCTGCAGAGATAATGGGAAGTAGCTGATAATATTTTCAACACAAGTCTGTACCCAGACTATCCCTAAATTCTGTAGTTATTGGAACAACAGCACACATTCCTCTCAGCCAGCCAGTAGTTTATTGTGAATTAGAGATGTGCACACAACGAGTATTACTGGGAGCCCTGGCACAGCTGGGATTTGAATCCTGATTTTCCTCTTTCCTAAGATCTGAATTTTGCCACCTCATGTTCGGAAGTGTCAGTGGGTGTCCCCTGTGGCAGCCAGGAGCTTCCCCTGACAAACATCTCCCTCTGGAACAGCTTCACAACCACGGGAGAGAAGGAAAACACATCCACAGTTCAAACATATCCTACAAACACCTGCCTTGGCCAAAAGATGAAAACTCCCCAGCCTTCGGCTTCTTGTTCTGCGCTGTTTGTGTGCAAGGCAGGATGACCTCCAGGAAAAGAGCAGGATGTGTTTGAGGAGAGGCAGGAAATGTGATAGTCTGGAAGCTCCGAGTACAAGATCCAATCTCTCTCCATGGATGGCAAGAGCATGTCAGATGTAATGGAATATTAAGAGAAGGAACCTATTGCAGGCTCAGGGGACTTGAGTAAGGCAGCATTAAAAACTTTACTGCTATTAAATCTCGGGGAGCTGGAGATAATTTTGCTTTAGAGGAACGTGGCTGCTGGTGTGGTTAAAAATGCTATCGAAAAATCCACTCAGGAGGAATGCCTCAATAAAACAGAAACAATTGGGGCTACATTGGAAGTTCCTGCTAAGGAAAACATCATTTGGCAGAGAAGATTGGAGAGGCTGCAGAGTGACAGCAGAAGTGGAGTTTTAGGACTGCAAACGGGAGCTGAGGGAAATGGTGGAAAGACTATTGAGACTTTATTAACTGCTACATCGGGGATCAGAAAAAGTGCTCCCCACAGAGAGGGAAAAGCCTTCCCCGGAGCTCTGAAACATTTGGCATCAGCTGCTGTGCTCGGGAGAAGGATGAAACCATTCTTTTTTTACCTGAAAACCTGCAAATTGCACTCACAGAGCAGGTTATCAACAACAAAAGGACATTTCCTGCCAGCAAATGTTTTCATACAGGAGGTTTTATGCTCTGAGAAAATTGTGACGTGTACAAGTATCAGAGAAACTGAAAATTGGGTCATATATAAATTCTTAAAACTGCCTTCTGGTTTGATTACTGGGGAGCTAATGACACCACATTCTCTGACTCCCCCTGGATTCTGGCATTCAGCCACCAGCCTTAGTTAATCCTTCATCCAGTATATCTTCCTTGCTAAGGACAAGGGGGAAAATCAGTATATTTAGAAGAAAATAGAAATATTTGTATATATTTGGATTTCTTTTTCCTAAATGAAGACATGATTGAAGACAAAAAAGGCTGTAATTTTATTCCTCAAAAATTTGGCACTCACTGCGTATTTTTGTTATGGAATTGATCTTTTTATTTGTTTGGCTTTTATTTTAGCTGTTGCATTATTCAGGCTACAAAATACCCCAAAATGGGGTAAACATATGCTGAGCAGAGCATCCCTGAGAGCAGCCAGAGGGGAGAGGAACACTCAGTGGTGGGAGGCAGTGAGGGAATTTGGAAGGAAAACCTGAGTTTTTCAAGAACTTTTTGAATGTCTGGACCTAGATCTCCTCTCTAACAGCAGGAAGTTGCTGCTGGCACAGCGGGGTCTGAGGGATTTCTGTGGTTTGCTCTTCTCTGAGGTGCTGCTGTTCCTGGAGATCCCAACCCCTTCCTTGCTCTGTCTGGGAGGAGTTTGGGGCTGTCCCCAAAGCCCTGCAGGGTTCCACACATCCCTTGGGTCCCCTTGAGGGGCCTCCTTTCCTTGAGGGTGTCCCAAAAACTACAAGTGCCTCATAGATGGCTCCTTCCATGGCTCATCCAGTGGAGATTCCCATTTTTGAGCACTGGGGAACTGCTGACAAGGCAGCAAATGGTACCAATTTCCCATTTTTAGATTCATTCTTCATCTCATCTGCTGTCCTCAAAGTCTTACTGAGAATAAAGGAAAAATATCCTTGTCCTGTGCCTAGAACCAACAATCCTGCTCTTTCAAAAGATATTTTCTTTGAATTTTAGCAGGGGGAATGATCTTCCATTACCTCACATTGAAGATAAGGGTAAAGAAAGAGCAGGATTTTTATCAAAATCCTCCTTCAAAGCAACCCTGCCCCTTTCCTGCTCCAGCTGTGAGATCCATAACATGCAGTATAAGCAGGGGACCCCACAACAGCTGTCACAGCATCTGAAGACTTTCCCTCTTCAAAAGAAACCTACTCTGCTATGGAAACATAAAAAAACCCAGAAAGGCAATTTTAACAAAAAGAAAAGTCCTTTAATGAATTGCAAATAGACTGTAAATGAGCCCAGAAAAAAACTGATGGGGTGAACAAAGTACATAAAAATCCCCTGTGCATTCACTGTTTATAAATCAAGCTCTCACCCACCACGCCTGGAAAAGACATCCAAAGGAACAGATCAAATTACATAAAAGGTCAGGGAATGTAAAATACTGAACAGACTGTTATGGGATCATCTTTAATCTTTTCCACCACCTAAAAACTTGTGGGGAGGGGTAAATTATAGTAAATGAATTGAGGAAGCTAATGAGAATGTTGGATTATAAAGCCAAAATCAGGATGCATTTTGTTCATTCAGAAGCTCTGGCACTTGCTGGAAATTCTGGCCAGTTACTGAAGACATTTGGGAAAGTAAATTTTCTGCTTAATTTTTCTTAATGTACTATTGACTGATAAAAAACTCCAGCGAAGTTTGAAAGTGTTGCTGACATTATTTCATAGCCAGAACTGCCGATTTGGTTGTTGCCCAGCTCCTTTGGGGTGTTGTTAGCACTGTTTTAGGGTCACAAATCCCACTTTATTCCTGCATCCTGCCTACTCCAGGCATCAGCTGAGGTAGGGGATTCTCAAATCACAAGTTAAAGGAAGATATCCCATTTTGGCTGAATATTTTATTTCTTTCTGTTTGGGCACAAGAAAATATGGTTTGATCCCCAGGTCTGAGTACTTGGAGTGGAGGAGTTGTAGAGGAGGATCTCTCCTTCTCTCTGCTTTGTTCTTTCTCTTTGTTCTCTCACTTGTCATCCCTAAAAAGAAATTCTTAATTTGAGCTTATGGATCCCTGGTACAGTAGTAGAGAGTCAGGAGCTGGGAGGTTTTATGTGCTGGGTTTCTATTGATGGAATGAGAGTCTCTGGGAGGTGACACTTAGTTTTGCTTTAATTTACTTGAGGTTACTTCCCTCAGGTCTTCTCAGTAACAAACCCACATCTAATGAACCTTTTCTTTTATATTTTACATGAAAGAAAATAAAAATTACCTATTTCATCCCAATCCATCTTTTTTTTTTTATTTTGGTGAGCTAGGTAAGGGCCAGATTTTCTCAGTTCCCTGTGTCTAAATGTAACACCTCTTAGCTGTCACTTTATGATCACTTGAATGAAAAAATCATTGAATCACTTGAATCTAAAACCCATGGAATCAAAAGTGTCCCATTGCAATCTAAAGCATCAGGCCTGGGGTTGTGACAAGGTGGGAGGTGTTACATGCCAGGAAACACAAGTACCTAAAAAAGAAACCCTCTTCTTTGAAACCTGGATAATTCAGAGACTCAAGATTCAGCATCCTCATTTTATGATGGTGAGTTCAGCAAAATCATGATCTTAATCTAAAATTTGTTACTCAGATGCATCCTTCCACTGGATTTTTCCTTCTTAGAAATCTCTTTGATTTGTCTGTTATTTATCTCATTTTTCTTATTTATTTTCTTAATTTAAAAAAGTAACAAAACTAGCTCAAAATGAAACTCTGGCTTGGTTCTGCTAAAAATAGGATGAGGTCTCTGAATTCCCCTCCAAAGGGGACCTGAACTCCCCTGCAGGACCCCTTCCACTGTCCCAGTGTCCCTGCAGACTGTGACAGGTGATCCCAGCCACTCCTCCAGCAGCAGAATTCCCAAGACACGTTCAGGACAAGCCTGGCTTGCCAAGCAGTCCTTCTTGAATATGCCCAAGATATTTTAATTGGGATTTTTCCCAAGGAATTCCTTGTCCATACACACTTTTATTGAGCCATGTATTATTTGTGGGTGTGTCTTTATCCATCTGCATGCACAGCCGTGGATTTGCTCTGTGGGTGTCACATGTTTTGCACGTAGTGCTGGGAGCTTTTCATATTTTTTCTCTGGGAACATGCTGTGATAGCTCCAGTATTTCAAAGAGCATGCAATCCAAAATCTGTCAGGAGGAAATATTTCTTTAAGGAAGAAAATGTGTTTTTTGTTAACTTTCTCAATCTCTCATCCATTCAGCTCAGTGGTGAATGTACATCCAAGCTGTTGCTGGCTTTGAGGTGGGACTTCTGTTGATTCCACCTTTTTAAACAAGAGCTAACAAGAGGGATGTCAAAGTTTGGAGAGGTTCCTTCCCCAAAAATAAAGTTTTAAAAGTTACAAATCAGACAACTGATTTATAACCATCATTAATGAGTCACTCTTGGCCTTGCAAGGAAACAACATTTATTGTCTTGTCATATTAGTCTGGAGTGATTCTGCATGCCACAGGAAGACACTCAGGGGGAGGAATCCATGCAATTTCTATGGCATCAGAGCCTTGTGGGGGTTTCCAGGTGACTGAATTCAGATTTATTGTTGGTGAACTTGGCTCCCAGCGACCTATTTAATTCTAAATTAGCATCTCTATTGCAACACTTAGCTCTTCCCTGTGCTTCCCAAACATTCACTAATTTGGTCTCACACCGTGCCTCAAACAGGAAACGGGATAATGAGGTGTGGGATCTTCTCTCTGTCCTTTTGACTGTACCGTTATTAATGCCTGCCCTATTCTGGGGCCATATAACAAAAGAAGACAAAGCCCATCAGTTTATTGGGAGAGAAATGCAGCTGAGAGCAGCCCTGTCCCAGCCTTCACTCCGGGCACACAAACCCAACTGAGCAAAATCATCCACAGGCACCAATGAGCTACAGTCTGTCGAGTTTCATCCTCTTCTCTTTGCCGAGGTGGGGATTAAATGCACAAGACAGAATTTCTTCTTGGGACTCAGATCTTTGTTAGTTCTTATCTCTGTCACAGTCTCACAAACCCTGAGCTCTGCAGCATCTCACTCTCACAAACTGAAAATGGAGCCCCATCTCAGTCTGCAAGGCCTTTTAAGGATAAACTGTCCAATGAAGAAATGACACCTGAATTATTTTTACTTTTAACCCAATAACCAACCACCCATAGCTGCAATGGGGACCTTTTTATCCAATTACACAAAACCACACAAACCCATGGAGAAGAAGGTGAAGAAGAAGAAGGACCAGCATCCGCCCTAAAACCTCGATCTTGCTTTATATCTATTACTGTATTCTAAACCCTTAAACTTAAATTTCCCACCCTGTGATATCACACACTTCCATTCAAACTCCACACCCACAATCCCAGGTCCATCATTCCATTTTGGAAGCTTTTCCACAGCTTTAGTTCCAATGCACTGTTCTCTTGGGGGTCAGTGCCTGGCAGCACAGAAATCTGAAATTCTCAGTAACCAGGGCTTCAACAACAATCAATTGATTCTTCTCAACAGCTCTGAGTTGGTCATGTTCCTTGAACCAAATTTTGATCCATTTAATAATGTCCCTGCTGCTTGTCACCTTCTGCAGCTTAAAAAAATAGTTTCTAAAGTGAACTTAAACCTGTGCTCTGCTGGATATATGGAATATTTCCACATTTTATCTGACTGTGGTTTGCAGCCCATCTGCCCCTGACTCCAGAATTACAGAATTATCCTGTGTGTCTTGTATCATGTCTGACGCACGATGAGGAGATGTTTGTAATATTTTCAGATTAAAAAACTTGATCATTAATAACAGATCTTGAACTGTGAGAAGTGTTAAAGATGGATAATTGCTTCCAGTCAAAAAAAAGTTTTGGAACACCTTGATTTTAAAATATCAGTTACCTTACCAAAAGAAAAAAAAAAAAAAGATCTTTTTGGTGTGTCCTAATCCCTTTGGTAAATTCAAAGTATAATTTTTCCACGTTCTCTTTATCTTCATTCCTCTTTAAAAATTTGAATACCATTAAGGTCATGCTTCAATCCAGAGAGGCTTGGATCTCCATTTTCCCCTCTCTGACTTCTTAGAGGAGCAGTAAGTACTATAAAATATTCTGTGCCATTCTAACTAATCACCCCTCTGGCATTCTGAGCAAATGCAGGTTAATGGTGAATCTTTTAATATTTCTATTAATTACATATATTATCCTAATAACTCTATTGTCAATTTTTCATTGCTAGGTAATGACTAGAGCTGGGTTAGCTGTTCACAACTACCCATGGATTTAAATGAAAGGAAGGGGTTTTGTTTGGTTGTGAATGTCCTGCTGGCAAAGCCTAATTCCTACAAACATATTTGTTGCATGAAATTAATTTAGGGATGTTCTGTGTAGGTGTGATTGAGCAGAGGCAAGTTCATCACTGCTGCTCTGGACAGGGGCATTTACACAGGGTATGGAGAAAGGGCTGTGGTTACAGGGATTAATATTTGAAGTAGTTTTCAACCTGACCATTTTGTTAAACATGACAGGAGTATGGATGGAAATGAGAACTCAGCTGGAGTACTGGGGCTTTTAGGGAACCACTGTGCATTTGCTTAAATCCACAACTTGAAGTTCAGAGGAGGATGTCTGGGAAGGCTTCAGATTTGAGCACTACAGAGGGGAGGCAGGAGATGGAATAATTCAATCAGCCACAGTGATTCTTATTCTAATAAAGCTCCTGTTTGGAGGGGCAGGAAAGGGCTCCTGCCACAATTGTCCATGTGTTCCGGTGCCTCCCACCACAACGAGCTGCAACCAGAACTGCAGCCAATTCAATAGGACCTGTGCTTTGATGAGCCCACAGAAAGATCTGAACATAAGGATTGTTTCACAGAACCTGGGCAGCAATGAAGCTGAAAATATCGATTCATAAATTTCCCAGCAAGATGAGAGAAACTCTGCACTCGTTCCCGAGAAGATGATGAACATTTCCAGCCCCAAATACAATTCACTAATGGGAGTGTTTGTATGGAAAGGCAAAGAGACACAGAAAGATTTTAATGTGGCAGTGTGTGAATAAGAAAGCCATTGAGGAAAATGTCCTCAAATTTGTATGGAAAGGCAAAGAGACACAGATAGACACAGATTTAATGTGGCAGTGTGTGAATAAGCAATTCATTGAGGAAAATGTCCTCAAGGAGACAATAAGAGGAAAATTTTAAAGGAGGAATCCTAGGAAAAATCACAACACTTGGTTTGACTTTGAAAAAGCTGGTGCAACTGTCAGCACAGTCCAGGGGAGTGAGAAGTTACCCTAGGAATGTGCTTAAAGACTGATGCAAGGAGAGCTGCAGGAACTCCCAGGTGTGAAAGGAAGGCTGTTAAAATGCCTTTTTTCCCCCGAATTTAATTTCTCAGCCAGAAATGTACCAGGTAGATGAGGCAAAACAAAACTAGGAGGCTGGCTGGAGTGTGAAGCAGTGGTGCTGGGAGCTGAGTGTGGATGTTGGATGATTTTAAGGTCCCTTCCAACCCAAGCACTCTGTGATTCCCTGATTCTCTGCTGCAGTGCTGCAGTGATTGGATTTTAGATTGTGGGTTAGAAGTTGACAAACACATCTCAGACAGCTCCAGCTTGGCTGTCCCTGGATCTGGGGATAGGAGCTTGTCCCTGATGAGGAAGCAGAGAGACACCGCCCCATGGATTGTCCTGAACAATGCCATGAGCCCTGGCCCAGGTGCTTCAGGCTCACTGGACATGTCAGTCATTTTCCTCATGGACAAGAGTTTTCCAGGCTTCCCATGGCTACTGGAAATCCCAAACAAATGTCAGGAGAAGCAGTAGGGCACTGGGTGAAGTGTGAAGGCAATAGAAAAGGGAAGAATCACAGTTCTTTCATATTTAAAATCGATTCAAATAGAGAAGTGGAGGTGATTTATAAACTTGAGGAAGGTTAGCCTTAATCTCCAGCTAGACATTTTCATTGCCTGAGTAAACTTTGAGCTCATCTGAGCTACAGAGGCAGGAATTTGGTATTAATAGAGACACTTGAGGCAGTTTTCTTAACTGAACCACCCACAGTGTCAAGGGGCTTTGCCAATGAGGCCTCACAAAATGGTTTGGCTGCTTAGGACAGCTCCAGTCCTGAGGGACCCTCTGTGCTGACAATTCAGCTGCTTCCCAAAATATGGGGAGAGTGCAGAAGGAAATGTAATAAAGGAGAAAAGTAGAACAGCAAATGTGAGTAATCACCAGAACTGTACCCCAGAGCTGAAGGAAATCACTGCAGACTTGGAGGTGCTGTGTAAAGCTCCCAGTGCCCAGAGGTGAAACAAATAAATAAATATTTTTACTTTGCTTTACATATCTTTGCAGTCACACCAACGGGGTTTAAAAAAAATTATAAATGATTCTGCATCTAGATTTTGAGTGAATTCTCCCCCAAAGTACATGCAGCAGATTTTTTCTTAGCTGCAACTTTCTTAGAGAGCCAAGTAACATAAATGACTTTAAAAAAGCCAATTAAATGTATGATTGAATGTCATCCTTGCTGACTGCAGCCTTCATAAGGAACTGGAAATGTGAGGTATTTTTTTACCTAATATTGAACACAGTTAATTAAAAAGGTAAAGATTACATTTTGCTTCAGTTAATTTGAAATAGAGAACCTCCATTTAAACAATAAATTTCAGATTTTAGTTCTAGCAATTAATAGACCAAACTGTGTACTTAAGGTTTTATTATATTGATTCTAAAATAATTAGATTAGCAAACACATTGCAAATATATTATCTAAAACAAATAAGATTATCACCATGCTTTTTGTTATACAGCACAGCAATAAAACATATCACAGTGTAATCTAAGGCAATCTCATAAAGTTAATAGTCATGGAGCATATATTACATTCTTGCACTAAATGACAAAAGGCAGCATGAGCATCATGCGGACAGAGTTAAATAATTTGTAAAAGTTGGGACGTGTCTCTGATGTTCAGCAGATCATTTCAGCCCCACGTGTGTTTACAGGAGCATTTGGGAGCAGCCCTGACAGCCTCTGCCCCTAAGCTCATTTTGTCTCCCAGCACACTTTCACATTCCTCCTTGCAAAGCAAATTGTAAAAAGTGTTCCAGCAGCAGCCTGAAAAGCCTTCGGGCTGTTTGAGAGGCCCTTTAAAAAGCATGACATTCAATCAGAGTTCAGCGAGGAAAGTTTTAATGAATAAACTTGGTAAATTAGAGAGCACCGCAGCAGAGTGATTAACTCTCATTTGTGCATCAGTGTTAAAATTAATTAAAATGTTGAAGCCGTAGGAGGCAGGTTCCCTCCTCCAGACCTGCCTTTGCCCTCGGAGCCAGGCCGGACCCGGCCGCGATTCATCTCCCCGGGATGAAGGAGAGAAAAGCACAGCCGGGACAAACGCGTTTGCCACGGTGCTGCTCTGCGGGGCGTTCCCGCCTGTGACACCAGCGCATCACGCCGCGGGGACAGCGGTGGCTCTGGGGACACCTTCCCTGCCCTGGGGTTCTGTGTCACCGCAGGGGACAGCGGCGATTCCAGCACCTGAGGCGTGCTGGATTGTGCTGCAGGGCCCAATAGGCTCTCTGTGCTTGCTCCTGTAAGCTGGTGACTGCAAATTTCTGTGCCAAGTGTTTGATACAACAATTTATTTTATACTCATACCTGTCACCGCCTTTACTAACAGCCTTTCTCTGCATCAATTAATTACATGAGAATTAGGTGAACTCTCTGAATATTATAGAAAAAGGATTTATCTTAGGGCTTTGATGGTCATACATTTTAGCAAGCAATTTTGTGTGAAATCATAACATCACAATCCTACTTAAGAGAAGAAGAAAACTTGTTCTCTTTCCAAAATCTTTTTAGATCCATTTCCTTCAAGAACCAGGAGCCAGTATTTCTTCCCAGCCAGACCTTTTATGAGGTGGCTGTTTAACAAATCTGTGCTGGTTTGGAATTATAAATGACAGCCTATTTTATAAAGGGAAAAGTCTTCTTTGACAGCAGAACAATATCACACGAGTAACAAATGGCAAATTGTGTCATACAGCTGAACAGTTGTTTTCCCATGTTCACCAAGGGCCAGTTATTAATTTTACATTGGTCAGAATTAAGGATTTTGGAGAAATCCATCTGAAACAGAAAGTATGAAAAATTCCGGCTCAATGAAAATTACCATGATTCGCTGTAGATCTATATTCATAACTTTAAAACCTGGCAGTCTTTCCTATTTTTTTCCTGTATAGATTTCTTGTCAACAAGAGTGTCAGAGGTCAATGTCAGAATGCCCCTCTGGCACCCATTAACTATAACCAGGAAACTTGTTCACTATTGATCTACAATGTCTAAATATCTATTATGTTGGATATAAAAGGTGGTTTCACGTCTTTCTAAAACAGATAATTCATACAGGCCAAGGGGTCAGGCCTGGTGATATATTATTGTTTCACTGTATCAGTGAAGTGCAGGAGGGGAGCAGGCCAGGAGAGTGTCACTGACCTCTTGGGGACATGTCCACCTTCCCCACCAACTCCTGGGAAGGTGTTGTGGCTTTCTCGGTGCTCTGAAACTCCTGAACAAGTCATGTTTAAAGTTTCATTTAACTATATCATTAGTTGTCTTTTCATTCCCTGGGTATTTAGGTTTCATCCTGGTTTCCTTGGGAAAGTAGGAAATGCTCTTGGGCCAAAATTTGGCTGGAGTCAAATATTTCCAGTTTCTAGAGGGAATCTCCTCAAGGACTTTTCTCAAGGACTGTTCCTGTCATGGCAGCCAGAGCTGGCGTGAATCCCAAATCTGGGTGGAAGCCTCTGTCCCTGTCCCTGTCCCTGTCCCTGTCCCTGTCCCTGTCCCTGTCCTGTGGTGCAGCTCAGTGTCTGTGGAGCTTTTCCCACCATGATGGCCATGCTGCCAGGGCTCTGGGTGTGCTGCAAAGGGAGTTTTACAGGAACTGTGCACAAAAAGGGCACTGCCCCGTGGGTTTCAGTTGTCACAGCTCCGGTGACTTCGGCAGAGCGATGGCACTCGATGTCCACAGAGGCTCTGCCCCAGAACATGTGTCAGGCTGTGGCCATAGCTCCAAAATCATGTGTTTTCTGCACAGACACTTGTGTAATATCACATGAATGATTTTGTTTGCTCATATCAACCCATCAAATTTATTGAGGCTCTTTTAATCTCCTCATTGTTTAACTGCTGAGGTGCCTCTTCTCTGCTCAAGGCTCAAATGCAGAGCAGGCACAGCTGCATTTCTTTGTTCTGCTCTTCCTAGAGCAGAGCACAGAACACTGTGAGGGTGGAGGACACAATCCAGGGCTTGGATCCCCCCCAGTTCTGTGAATTCAGCCTTTGAGGCTCCATGGCATTCCCTAGCAGGCACCTTTTTCTTCTGCAGGATGAGCCCCAAAACAAGCAAACCCTCTTTGGAAGGCAGCTGATACTCTGCTCTTTAATGGAGTTTATGGCCTTCTAGCAAACCCTCCAAAATGGTTCATATTCTTCCAGGCTACATTTTTGAAGAAAGTAAATTGAGATGAATCATGCTAAGATGAGATAGTTAAAATGTCAGGCTCCATAAGTTTCAATGCATCCTTATAGCTCTGAACACTAAAATGCAACTGAACATTGGAATAAGGGAAACAAAAGAGAATCAGATAACTAGTTCTTATAGTGGGGAAAAAAGTAATTTCTGTCTGCGCTGCTACACCATGAAAATCCACATAGTACAGTTTTAGAGCTGTACCTTAAAAAAAACAATTGCAGTTTCCTTTTATCACTGGCCTTGGTTACACATCACTGCCTGCTCTACGGCACACTCGAATTGCAGAGTTTCTGAGGCAAACAATACAGCAGCAGCTTTATTTCTGTTTACAAATGTTACCTGGGGGAAATGTGCCTGTACCTGTTGGATAAATTACAAATCATCAGCACTAAATATGACCCACAACGGTGACATAGAGGGGAAGAGGAACTGTGGTCTGTACATATTTGGTGTTAGAGAGGAGGGAAGTGCCTGGTCAGTGCTGCTGGGTTAATCAGGTAACGAAATGAGGCTGCTGGACTCTTTAAACTTGAGCTGTGTGGTGCTTCTTCATTCCTTTGCTGGACTACAGCCACTTCTTCATTTCTACTTTAACATAATATTTACAATCAGCTGAATTAACTACCATTATTATTTTAAGTGATTCACTGTAAGTGTTGAATATCACCAGAAGTGCAAACCACCAGATTTGTGTCCAAAGGGCCTTCTGGGTTTATAGGATGCAGAGAAGCCTCACAGGCTGTGAGGCACCTCTTAGTCCAAGCCCAGAGGTGATGTTCAGCTGAGCTGACCAAAGGAAACCTTTGATAAGAACCAAGAACAAAGTTCTATTTCTAAATCAGGAGCAAGCTCCTGCCCCAAACCCTCTGCTCCACGTTCCTTTCCCAGGGCTTGGCTGGGACAGCTTTCCCTGCCCAGCTGGTGACATCAGGATGGGTTTCATCCTGCACCTAAACCCACTTGTCCTGATCACAATATGACCTTGAGCTGCTCCCAAGGCCATCAAAGCCTGGGACAGGGTTTGGGTTTGTTGTAAGCAGATCCCAGAGCTGGGCATGCCAGGGCTTTAGGGATAACACCAGACACCAAATAGGGTCAGGAGGGACAACTGGGGTGTAACTGGAGCCCCTCACGCTGCTCTGGCTGCAACACAGATGGGCCAGAATGAAGGCTATCACTCCTAGTTTATAGCCATTAGCAATCATGATCTCCCTAATATGAAACAGAAATAATAGTATTATTAATAATAATATCAAACTGACACATTATTAGCCTCTACAGATGGCTCTATTCCTCCTAATAATTTTTATTTTTATTTAATGTTTGGAGATGCTGTAAAAAGGGACTAGTGCTTCCAAATGTGACCTCTGTGGGGTTTAAAACCTACTGAATCAGATGAGATATTAAAGCATTCAATGTAATGTATGACTTAAAGCTATGTTTTTAAAACTTTAATAGGAAATGTCTGATGCTTTAGATTACTATTTCTCGAAGCACAGTAGGCTGAAGAATTTGCTTCAGAGGGTCTCTTTATATCCAAGAAGAGGCACGGTGAGAATACACAGTATGTTCTTCCCTCACCATGCCTCTAAATAGATGTAAAGGAATGAACGTGTATTAATAATACATCATGTTTCTACTTTGTTTTATACTATTGTACATATGTTCTCACACCACAATCAACACCACCCTATTTAAATATCTCCAAGCAGTTCATTAAAGGAGGTGATTAACATCTGTCATGTGTTTTTTCCCTCCTCCTGTCCCCAAGGAGAGGAGGATGTTCAGTGGCAGACCTGATTTTGGTTGGGATTTATTGTTTTTATGGGAGGCTTTTTAATTTTGCTGAGGTTTTATTTTATGACACAAAACTACCTCTTGGGATAAATGTTTGCAAAGGTAACTCAAAAAAAACCAGTCTGCCGTGCAGCTGAAGTGAAAGGAGGTGAGGTTTTAGTGGAGTGGATGAGGCTGGAGACTGGGGCTGGTGTGTGGTGGGAGTTCTGCCACGTCCTCACCTGGCCGCTGGGAGATGGGAGAGAAGCCTTTGCTGGGGGATGATCTTTAAGGCCCCTTCCAACCCAAACCATTCCAAGATTCCAACCCAAACTATTCCAGGATTCCACAACATGAGGAAGTGAAAGAGTGGCTGCTGTAGGAACGCTGTGCCCCAAGAGCTTGTGGGGTGTCAGGGTATTGCCATCAGGCAGGTTAGGCTGTGCTAAGTTTTCTGTAAGCTTTCAAATATGTGAAGACCTGATGTAGGCCAATGTTTTCATGGGTATTTTACCCTCAGCCAGATCATTGTGTGGGCAAGAGCAGAAATCAGATTAGTTACAGCATATTTCCTCACAGGATCTCCGAGCCTGGAATGGCTGTGCTCTCCATTAGAGTCATTTTGCAGCATCATCTCCAGTGAGTTAAATTTTCCTAAGTTTTGCTTTCAGTTTTTCTTACCCATGGTAGCTGTCGAGGAAAAGCACATTCAGAGATTTCCTGAATATCTACATCATCCCTGCAAGTTTTCACATGAACTACGAGATCATGTAGCTCTGAGTCATAAATTTACGTCTGTCATAATATTTACTGATGCACCTGGCTCGCATTGATGGTGTTCTGTGTGCTTTTCCAAGGAGAATTGGATGGCTTCTCCTTGCCAGTGTGGGTTTGTACCAGCTGCTTTCCAGGGACAAGCTGGTTGTTATTGTCTTTGCTGGGTTTGTGTTTCCAGTTTCCATCCCAGGAGGGAATTGTGAAGCCAGTTCTGTTCCACATTGAGGGGAGATGGGGAGGTCTGATCCTTTCCTTGGCTTCCCCAGTGCACAAACCCTTGGATTGTGGAGGTTTTCTGCACCTCAGATACATCTGTGTGTGGGAGAGATCCATATCCATCTGTGTATGGATCTGCCAGGGGAGGATGGGGAATTCAAGGAGAGGGAGAAGGTCTGTGTGTGCACACAAGCCATGAACACACACACAGAGTCTCACAAAGGTCCCAGTGGGGAACCCACACTAAAGGTTAATGCAGCCCCAGGCTGTAATTAGCCTTTTGCACAGAGTCTCCTTGTTGTGGAATCTCTCTTTATGAGGGTTTCAGGGCAATGAGCCTCCAGTCCCCTCCCCCAGTGCCCCCAGTAAAGCCCACTGGCAGGAAGCTGGTGGGGATGCTGGGCTTTGGGAGCAAGGCTCATGAGCAGTTCCTCCCCTCCAATGGCTCAGGCTCCCCTTGAGGTCTTGGGGATTCCCAAAGGTAGAGAGAAGGAAAATGCCCCACTTCATCTTTTTATTTCCCCTGAGTAAAGGCTGGGGGAAAAACCTGCCCCCCCAATTTAGGATATCACTGTCATGCCAGTTGGTGACAGCAAATTTGCCTCTTCATCAGATGTATCTGATACCAGAGAGAGGATTGGCAGTGCCCCATTGTAGTTCACAAAAGAAAGGTTCCTCTTCACTGAAGTGCAAGAAATGAAAGGAATTCAAGAGCACAGCAAATATTACAAACTCGATTCCATGCTGCTCATCCAAGTTCATCTTCCAAAAACATGTTTGCTGTTTGGGGGTGCCTGATGGTTGCAAGGCCCAGTGAGGGTTTATTACAGCCATCAACTCTGTGGTGGCTGCTGGAGTCGACTCCTGGGTCAGTGACTTGGGCATGAAATTACATTGAGATATTTTGTTATGACCTGGGTTTGCAGATCTTGCATGTGTTGAAGTCAATACCACTATTGAATTTTCCCAAATGATTGCCATTTATTTTGAAAATTCAAACAAAATATCTCCTCTACCGAGCATGACCCATTCAGGAATCTGTGTAACACCAGTGCACCACTAATGAATCCCAGCAACGGCTCAAAGAGGCCAATATTTTGGGGAAAATCTGTAGTAGAGCAATGCAAAAACTAGAAGGGAATCAAAGACCATTTGATTTGGTTTGGTGGTGTTGGTGCATGGAGGAGACAGGGAACCCCCAGCCCCATGGCAGAGTGGAGGGCTCTGTCCTGTCAGTGCTGAGTGGAGTGACATTGGGCTGATAAACTGAGATAACATTTTCAAAAGGCAAATCCCACAATACATTGAAGCCTCCTGGGAGCACGGGTAGGTGTTGTCAGCTCCACTGCAGGCACAAATGCGAACTCCCACCACTGGGATATGTAACAATTTGTAATGCAACAATTAACAGAAATATTGACATAAGTATGTGCTCAGCAGGGAGCTGGTATCTCATAGACTCTGCGGAGTGACTGTAACACAATGTATACAGTACCACATCAATTCTTAATGCAGCCTGGGCTCCTGGATCAATTACAGCTACCTAGATGTGTACCCAGCTCCTCGCACGGCGTGGCATAAAAAATAAACCTTCCCTTTCACATCAGCTCCTTTTACTTGCTTGTGGGGAAAGTATGTTATAAAAATGCATATTTTTTAACATGAAATACCCGTCAAATTGTATTACCGTCATTGCCAATTTCACAACTGGCAAACCGTGTTAAACATAAATCTGCAAAATTATAATTAGGAAAACATTTTGCGAGCCGTCCTCCTGGGGATTTGGAGGTTAGTGGCATTATAAATGCTGTGGGGTTTATAGTGTGTGTGATTCCCACTCCCCCAAAGCACACACACACATCCACACGCGCTCTCCTCTTGTCCTCCAGCTCAACCAAAGTAAATAAGATATCCTCTGCCGGATGGAAACTCCACCAGCACTCTGTTAGTGCCTTTTCATGCCAATTAAACACATTTTATACAGTCATAGTAGATGCTCCAGTGCCTGTGTAGTAGACTCCAGTAGAGCTCAACCAAACAACAGCCCAGCAAATGTGATGTGAGATACTTCGTGCAAGTTTCCCTCCTGGCTCTGTTTATAGCCACTTGAAAATTATTCCAATGGAAAAAGTTCATTGTGAGCGAGAAGGATTTATAAATACAGAAGTGGAATTAGCCAGCTTGCTTGCAGCTGATTGCTTTGGTAATATAGATCTCACTCTGCTTAATTTAAATTAATCCTTCCTGATTTAATGAAAACCCAGAAATGCTGACAGATACACTTAATGCATAAATATACATTTATTTATTAATGATAAGACATTTTAGTTCGGTGTTGAGCTCATCCCTTCTTCTCATTCTCCACAAAGTCAGTGTTTGCATTTGAGTTTTCACATGAGGAATTTTTGCATTTCCTTTTGATTAATTTTGAAGGGACTTCATGGGGGAAATCTTCTATCCCCTCACCCTGTACACACCGACAAATTACACGACGGGATTTCATTCGAACACCTCGTTCTCATCGGGCGATAAATCTGAATTTACAAGGGGCCAAAACGAAGCAGGATCAAACAGGGCCCTTGAAAGGCAGCGCTGGGTTATCGATTAACCCCGGGCTTTGCAGAGGGAGCACAAAAAGGCCCCGGTCCCTTTGAGCTCAGCCGTGCGGGGCCGGCAGGGCCCGGCCCGCTCCAGCTCCGGCTCCGTGTCTGGAGGCCCCACTGAGTTGTGAAATGAGCCCGGCTCCAGCACCTGCTCAGCCCCATTAGAGCCCCGAGGCTCCCCCAAGCCGCGTCTCCCCTTCCTAAAGAGGTGACATATATCCTGCCTTAAAGACAAGAGCACTATTACAAATCCCGGAATATAAATTACACTTTCATCTTTCTTTGGTTTTTCTTTCTTTTGCTTCAGTTTTCATTCCAGTATAAACTTTCCTGTCAAAAGGACATTTCTGATGTGTCAAATTCACCACTGTAATGAACAGGTTGACAAATGTTGAAGGTGAGCAGACATTTGGGTCTGCTGCAGCTGCCTGCAGCCAAGAGGAAACCATGACTTTCACAAGGATAACGAGGCTTTGAAAGATGGCTAAAATGTCGCCATCAACCTGCCCTTCTGCTACTTAGTAATTAGATAATTAGTCAGGCCCTAATTAGGGGATCAAGGTGCAGGAAAACAATTAGCTGGAAGAATTACCGCATAAATCCGAAACTCCGAGGCTGGCAAACAATATTTGATTTTATGGGACTCGCCCTTGCAGAAACCATTTTGAGTCCTCACAGGGATCAGCCATGGAGTGGGGTCTCCCTTTGTTTATGGATTTTACTTTCTGAGCCTCAGGTTGGAGAGGTGATGAGGAAAGGGCTGGTAAAATGCTCACCTGCGTGCACAGGCATGTTGGGTGTATGTAAATATGTGTTTTCCTGTGTGTAAAATACCCCATTTAATGCATTCCCCACTCCATTCACTCAGTGCACCCAGGGATGGTTCCACACAGGGATGGATCCCGCATGGCTGTCACCTCCTGCCACCACCTCACACGTGGGCACACCCCAGATCCACACAGCCTTGTCCAAACGAACAATTATATTCTCATAAGTATTGTACAGCACAAACATGTCTCTAGTCAGCTGCAAAGAAAAATAGGCTAGGCTAATAAATTCCTCTTCCATATGGTAAGAAAGAATAAACAGGTAAACAAGTTTTCAAATAGCTTCCTCAGACCTGGAATTATTAACACATTGTCTTGTTATTGTGATTAAAATTAAATGATGTTCTAGGCTCCTTGACAAATGAATTTGGAATGGTTACAGTAATGGCATTACTTTAAATTATGAAACTGAGGGGAAAAAAAGAGAGACAAAGAGAGAAAATTGAGCCTAACAGCCTGATCCTTAACTATTATTTACCTATTATCTGAGAGAATTGAATCTCGCTGTGCTGCAGCAGAGAATAATAAAAGATTTGTGGGCTTTACAAGG
>NW_005054345.1:5007178-5008993 GCF_000277835.1 Geospiza fortis | reverse complement strand
GGGAGCGCCTCCTGCCGGCGGGGGGCGGAGCAGCAGCGCCGGGGATGCGCCGGGATCCATCGGGAAAGGGATTTTCCTCTCCGTGCAAACCCAGGGCTTGGGTTTTTTAATAAAGTCCTGGACATTTCACACGAAAAAAAAAAAGTAAATAATCGAAGCTTCGAGTTCTGGTCGGCAAAAGAAATGGGTAGAAAAGGTTTCAAGTGGATCTTGTCAGTGGAGAGGCTCAGGGGCTCAGCGGTGTCCAGATGGACATTTGGGATTGCAGGGACAGGGCCAGGCAGGACAATGCAAGTACAAAAGTAGAAAGCCAAAACAAAAGGCTGAACCCCACCAGCTGTAATTCTTCCCCAGGCGAGCCCCGACCCCGGGAGGAGGAAATGCTGCCCATGGGAGTGGGGTGCAGGGCTCTGAGCTGGCTGCAAACCTCTGCCCTCAGCAAACCTGGGGGAAGCGAGGGCTCTTAGGATTTAGGGAGATATTAGGGAAGAATTCTTATCTATGAGGGTGGAGAGGCCTTTGCACAGGGTGCCCAGAGCAGCTGTGGCTGCCCTTGGACCCCTGGAAGGCCAGGCTGGAGCAGCCTGGGATAGTGGAAGGAGTCCCTGCCACAGTGGAATGAGATGAGCTTTAATGTCCCTCCCAAGCCAAACCACTCCAGAATTCTGTGGTTCTGTGATACTTTTATAGTGCCACAGCCATGCCTGGGGTATACAAGCACTGGAAACAGCTCATTTGATATTTTGTCCTGAAACTTCTTTTCTGCTGGGAAAAGTTGTGGTTTATGTCCTTTTAGAGAAAAAGTGGAAGTGGAGCTTTAGATTTTCTCTTTCTGTGCGTCCATCTTCCATGTTCCAGGACAGTTCCTTCAAAATAATTCATTTGTTTCTAAGCACAATGTTCCTTTATGTATCAAAAGGGAGAAGAAAACAAATAATGGAATCATTAATTTTAATCTGATTTCAGAACACAGGGAACCATTGTAAACCTCTATCTTGAAATATTTTCAGGACAAATAGTAGAAATTAACTTTCTTTTTCCCCATTAGGAACTTTCTTCAGAGGGAAAACACATTTCCAAGCTGTTCTATTTATGTTCCACATGTTGCTGCAATTGCCTTGAATTGGATAGTGTGGAGAATCCTTTTTCTATCTAATCTGTCTCTCCACACTGTAGATAAGTAGGACAATATTATCCTAGAACTCCAAAAACTTTATGTACACAACATCTTATTTGAAATTAATGGGCACATTCACAGTCCCAGAAACCCATTTATTTCAGAAGAAACATCCTGCCTTTTTGGGGGCTTGCCACGTCTCAGCAGAGCAGGGTCAGGCTGAATATGGAGCTGTAGGTTGATTTATCTGCAGGGTTCCTGCAATTTCTCACATGTCTGCTGGCATCACATCCAGGTAGGGATAGCATAAAGTGACATTTACTATTTCGGTCTTAAAGTGAGTGTGGATATTGTTGCTAATAATCATCCCCTTGTAAATTATAAATGTCAAGGACACCCAAACCCACATTTTCCCTGGAGCTTCTTTTTCAGGAAGAATTTCTTCCGTTTGCAGGCGTTGTCAGGCTCATGAGGCTCCTTTTGGCAAACAGCACAGCTTTAGCCTTTAGGGTGTTTGATCCCTGCCTTCAGCCCCTGCAAAATAAATTCATAAAATGGGCATTTTTTCTTAGGGGATGGCCCCACTTAAAGCCCATATGCTTTAAGTTGCCACTGGAATACTGCTTATTAAAAATGAGATTAAATGAGAGTGACCTGGGCCAGATGTGGAATCAGAGAATATCCCAAGTGTCGCTGGA
>NW_005054345.1:4992704-5007152 GCF_000277835.1 Geospiza fortis | reverse complement strand
CCCAAGCCCTGAGCCCTGCAGGGTCTGGGGTGCAGCACAGGAGCCAGGCAGAGCCCCCAGGCTGTGCTGCAGCTCAGGGGAGGTGACATTTCTGTGCCACCACTGCAGCTCTGGGCTCTCTGAAGGGCTTCCCATCACTCAGCAGCCACTTCCCTTCTCCCCCAGCACATCCCCTGTGCCCAGCAGAAATGAGGATTGAATGCAGGAAATTCCAGCTGAGAAAATCAAGATCTGAACCATCCTGAATGTCCCACCCAGCCAGCAGATGAAATGCAGCTCCTTCATTTGAGTCAATCCAAACCAGTGACATTTTGAAACCCTTAAGATATCAGGGAGCTCTTTAAACTGTTACCTCTCCAGACTCAAACAATCAGCAGAATTTATGGAAACAATAATAAGTATAAATGGCTCTTTGAACGAGTGGCATTCTCTCATTTGAAGATTAGCAAGATGAAAATCATAGAAGAATTCTGCTTCTGATGTTGTTTAAAGTACTGATGGTTGGGTTGTGTCCAGTGAAGCTGGTGCTCAGTCAGAGTACAGCTCTTAAAGCCTCAAAGAAGACCAAAGATTTAAGTGCTAATTCAGCAAATTATTTCAATCCAAGCTTGTGCTTAAATTTGTCCTTCTTCCAGAACGCACTGGTAAAATTTCTCATTTAATGGGAGAGAAGGACATCCTTCATCTCATTAAATTGAAAGAAAATTTTATTGCTAGTGCTGTAAATAAGGCTGGGCTTGAGGGTGACATGTGGGCTGGGTGAGGCCTGAGAACACCTCCATAGAAGGGGATATCTCTGCAGCCAAATGTGCACTTTTTTCTGAAAATTGGGAATTTCTCCTGTCAAAGCTGCCTTTCCTGGCTCATATGGAAACAGTGGTTTGGACCTTCAGTTTAACAGGAGTTTATTGAATGCCTCATGTAGTTCTACACATGCTCCCTTCTCCCCCAGATTATCCTAATTAATGGCTTTTGATCTAAGTGAATTCTACAAAAAATAAGAAGAGCAAAATAATAATAATACTAATAAATTCTAGTTGATTTCTCTGTTAAATAACTCTGAAAAAAAATCGCACAAAGCTCAGCTGTTTAATGCATTGATAGGGATTTTATTTAGGAGAAAGCCCCAGACTTTGGGTCCAGCCCTTAGTCACTGCATTGTTATCTGTGTGTTTTTCAGAACCTTAGAGTCTGGATTCCAGCTTGGAAATCTGAATTTTGGGGAAGCTTTCATCCTGCTAGGACTGCCATTATTTTTTAGAGTTTCATAGATGAGAGCTTGGTGGGCCTGGCATAATAGGGATGTGAAGATGGATTATGGAGAGACCCAGAGCTCTCATTAGGGTAGGGAGGGAGGCCAGGCTCTGCTGGGAATGACAGATTGGGCCATCTCCTGCCTTCCTCTCCCAAGGCAGAGCGCTGCATTTTGTGTTTTAATTTTAAAGATAATTAATGTCATTTAATCCAGTGCTTTTTAGGAAGGTAACAGAGATGAGGACATTTGTTATGGGCCTATCATCTGCCATGTTTGGATTTGTTCCTGGTTGGTGAGGAGTGCTGGAAAAGGGGCTGGCTGGGGTGCCTTGTGCAGATTTTCCCTGTGTGTGGCAGCTGCTGCATCCAAAACACCTCACCCACCTCAGCATATTCTGGTTTGGAGATTTCTTCCCAGTGAGTAGCAGAGCTGAGAGTTTGAATGAATGTCTCCATGAATATCCATGGAGACCTTGATCCCTGCACTTTGTGTTGGCAAAGTAGCCTGAGTCTGCACCTATGGAAACATTTCTTTTTGGACCAGGAGCACTTTGGAAGCTTCCTGTACCTGTAACACTTTGGTTTGCCTTGCAGAGTTTTGGAGTTTGCAGCTGGGCTCCTTCTGGATAAAACACCTGGGAAAGCTGAAATCCAGGAATGTGCCAGAGGGAGCCCCAGGTGCCACTGCCCAATCCAGGGTGGATCCCTTGGGATCCCTCTGCTGCTCCTAAATCCCTGTTCTGACACCCGATTTGCAAAGAATCCTGAGTATTGCACCTTTGAAAATCAGGCTACAGATCTCAGCCCAATTTTCCTGATTGGCACAAAACTCCTGGCACTTTTGCTCATTCATAAACATTTCTTTCACTCCTGCATCCAAGCAGCCATGGAAAAATCCAGTAGAGCAGATCAGACTTTTAGCAGCATCTAAATATCCACCTGAGTGACTTGTCCAGTATGGGAAGGTGCTCTTAGAAAAGAAGGAGCTCTGAGGGACATCCCCAAAATTGCTGCTGGCTCAAGCAGTGCTCACATCAGAATAGTAATGACAGTGCAAAGTCTGTGCTGGCCACTGATTCTGGCCACATCCCCCTCTAGTAACAAATTTGTGTGACATGAGCTGTCATTAAGGAGTGGCTGAGTGATAACAGTGTATTTGTGTGGCTGGGGGCACTGTATTTCTAACCTGCTATACTGTGACTAAATGATTTTCACTTTTAAATTTGATATGGTTTGCAAAAGTTCTCTCTACTTACCAGATTTAGTCAGGTTTACCTAATGAATTACAGAAAACATTTTAATTGCTAAGCAATGTAAAGTGATCCTTTATACAGAGCAAAGGCACTTGGCTCTTTACATATCCTCCCTTAGTACCATGTGCTTAAAATTAGCATGTGGCAGAGCTGAAGATTGTTTTTAAGAACAAACCCATTTCTATGCTCCCAACCCAAATGTAACAGGAAAAATACCATTATTGCAGGACTAAAGATAAAAGGGGATTCAATTTGAAAACGCTTGTGGCAATGAAAAAATATAACTTCCAATGTGAGTCAATTCGTTGAGGCCTTAACATTCATTTGTTGCAAATGGAGGGGGCAGTGGAATCCAAGGCTGGAGCCAATTGGCACCGTGCAGGCTGGGAAAGGTCAAGTGGTGGCTGGTGGTGTGTGTGCTACTCCCAGGCTTTGTTAAAATGCTGGGATTAAACAGAAGTTACATCTGAGGTCAAGTGACCGCAATAACAGGGGACACGGCAAGCCCTCAAATCATTCCCCGCGATGAAAATGACACGGAGCTGACATAATATCTGAGGTGAGATGGAACTGAAATCCTCAGCACCTGAACACTTCACCTACTGATGGGTAACCTGACCCTAACCAATCTTATAATCATACCCATGTCAGGGGGGAAGCTGCATTTCCTGGAGCAGAAGGTGAAGTCACTCGCTTTTATTTATTTATTTATTTAATTTTTTTTTTTTTTGGCTCTGGCTCTGCTTCTGGAATGATGTTGTTAAAAGTTTCAATACTCTGCTTTAAGCCTTTCAAATCAATGTCTTCCATGGAAAGTCAGCTGCCACCTCGGGGGACAGAGCTCTTTGCCTGCTCGGTCTCTTCATTGCGGGTGCTTTGGTTTATGGAGCAGCAGCTGAACGGGCTCCTCGGGGGATTTGGAGAGATCCAGGCTGGGCTCAGAGCTGGCACTTTCAAACCAAAGAGCAGAGAGCAAGGACTTGGGGTGACTGGGATTTGTTCAGGCACAGACAGTGATTTTTGGCACAGCAAGTCACCTTTGGTAGTGGAAACATGTTTTAAGAGGAAAGGGAAAATGAAGCTGTTCGTTGTACTGCTCCAAATAATGTCATATTGGATAACTTTTATGGTGCGACCCCCCAGCCCCATTTTTAAAACTATTATTTATATCTCCAAATGTCGCCTCTTTAAATTTGTTTTTCAAAAATGCATGCTGGAAGATCCTGATTTCAGAGGCTTCTTTGTGCTTTTGCATCCACATTTTTCTGGAGAGGGCAAGCAAAGCTGAAATTAAAAATCCCGTTTACATAAGCGGAGCTGCATCAAAATCCTCCTACAATATTCCCTGAGCCAATCTATTTGCACTTCCCCAAACAATCATTGCTCTGGGCTGTGGGATGAATCAGCATGTATTTAAATCAAAGGCAGCCAGGAAGGACTGCATCAGTTCTGTGCCACGGAGCTGTCAAAGCCCCGAAGAGATTAAAGGCGTGACCCCTTCATCCCTAACATTGCTCCACAAGAGACATTTCTGTCACTATTTCTGCCACTTGGCTTTCTAAGATGCCACGAAGCCTTAGGGCGACCTCTGCTACATTTCAGTGTTGTTTATTGATTTCTGACCCAGTGCTTAATAGTTTTCCCAGTCCCCCTGAATGGCTTTTGTAAGCAATAGGGTTTGTGCATCTCACCGATCAATACCTTTTATATTTACAATAAAATTGAAACTGCTTCTGCTGGGGGTGCAGCCCAGCATTTGTCATCCTTCAGCGAGGGAAAACTATGTCATTATCTGAATTAAAACATTTATTTCTGATTAAGAGAGTGTCCTATCTCATTAATTTTTCCCTTTCCAATAGAAAGGGAATAGAATCCTATTGATTTTTGCACTTTTACACATCTCCACTGCTGGGAAGATAATTGAGAAGTTAGCCAGAATAAATGAAGTTTCAAGTCTAGCAGGCCAGCCAATACCTTCCAAATTCAAGGTGTTTTTATGAAGCTGGATTTTAATTTGTTGGCAAGCTGAAGCAGTGGGACTTATTCGGCTGAGTAAATTGGATTAAGAGTAGAATCTCCTTGAAGCGTGTCTTGGTGAATGCTGAGGGGCTTGTTCCCCCCAGACAGCCACAGACCTGCTGGAGATTTATGCTAAGACAGCTTCCAAATTGCCCTCCTTCAAAACTCCAAGTGGCTGCAGGAAGTGGGGATTAGTGGACCAAAAGCTGATTAACTCACTTCTCCTCCATTGTATCGCCTGTCTTAAAAACAACCCAACTCCAATCACAGCTGAACTAGACCTTCAGATTTTCTGCCAATTGATTACTCTTTATTAGAATAATGGGATTAAATCAAGCTTCATTAAAAAGAATTCCCATTGCATGAATCCCTGTTCTGAGGACCTTTCCAGCACCAGTGTTTGCAGGGATGCCCCAGGTAGAGGCCACCCTTCCTTCTCTGTTTTCCTTCTGTTTCCCTCTCTCTGAATTAACAACCCATATTCCATCTTCATTTTCTGCCTATAAAATCCATGCCATCATTGGATATTCTACTAGAAACCAGAATGGCTGTTTATACCTGGAGAAATAGAAAAGTTTGGGGTTGAATGAGACAATATATTCTATTTTTTAATAAGTTAGAAGGATTTCATAATAACTGTTTTAAAGCAGGGAAATGCCTCTTCCTAAATATATTCTCAGAAAACATGGACTTCTCCATTTTTGGAAGTAAGAATCAAATATCTAAAGGAAAAAAATTTCCAAATTTACACATTTGGCTCAGCAATCTCAATTCAGAGACTTCCAGTAAGAATCTGTGGTCTCACTTTTATTCAAGAATTCTTTACAACTTGGTTCTAAGCACTAATTTGATTATTTTTCAATGATCTAAGATTTATGGGCTGCAAGTTAAAAAAGCAGAGACTGGAACTTCTGAGTTTGTGATATCTGGCTCTGGAGGGGCTTTTTCAGGAACAGGGGAAATGTTATGAGTGTTTGGACTTTTTTAGTTTCTGAGGAAGCAAATATAAAATGCCCAGGAAAAAGCCCTCTGAAAAAGCATTGTAAATGCCATAGTTATAACAAATCAACAGCACCAGATTAAAAATGCTGTGTAAGGGAAGAACTTAATTTCTTGCTGCATTTTAATGCTCAGTCCCAAGCACCAAAGTATGCAAAAGGTTGAATACATTCATCACAAACATTTCTGTTTTCTCTTTTTACACCAATGAGAAATTGCAAGATTACCAATGACCTTCCTACCAATGAAGCACCATAATTATGGTCATTTGTTATACAACAGAGATGAATGGATAGAATTTACATAGAATAAAAATATTATTTAACAGCTGTTATGGATGTGTGAAGTGCAATCCTAATTTATTTAAATGCTATAAATATATTGGTAATGTATTCTTTTCGAATTAACCTCATGAACCTTATACTGGCAAAACTTCAATTAATATTGCACTAAAATCCATTTCCTCCTGTTGTGGGGAATATTGAATTGGGGAAAATCTACAGCTACAGCAGCAGCTCCCTGCCTACAAGTTTTTCTTTGATTTTTTCCGTCCTTGACTCAAGCTTGTCGTATTGGAATGATTAAAAAATGCTTTAAATTAAAATTAGACTAAACAGACTTTTACAATAACAGTTTATGAATGAGCTGCCAAACATTATTTAAAAATGTGGGGTTTGCTACTGTATTCTGTGTATTCCAGGATGTTTTGCTCATTTCCCTGGCTTGGGAGTGAAATAAAAGAGGAAAAGAAAACAGAGCCATGTGGGGCAGGTTTAACTCAGCCCTTTCTGGCTGCATATTGCAAGGGGGATTTGAAAAGAACAGAAATGTGTGGTTGTTTGGTGAATTTGGAGGCACAGGGGGATGTTTGCCTGCGTTTGTGTCTCACATTTTGGGTTTATCTCTTTTGTATTCCGTCCATCTGCCCCGAGCTGTCATTATTCCATGTTCATCGACAGAAGAGTTATAGTTTGCAAAAACCTATCAGGTAGGCTGGACAGCAGATAATTGAGGTGATGATCAGTGCTAGGAAAAGACAATTGATAGTGATAGTGTCAGAGGCTGCACCTAACAAGATCTGCACCCTCTGTCTCCTTTAGCCTTCCTTTGGAAAGGACAGAATATGGAATAACATGGACATGTCTGATGTGCATCAATAGATAGGATGGCAGTGCATAATACTTCTTGGAACTGCAATCTGATGGTTGTATCTTTTGACATTGCAGCAGGTTATTAAATAGAAATGTGAACTATTAAGAGATGATCTTGACTTTCAATACATTTTTATCAAAGTCAAAAAATAGTTGACACCACTGAGTGGATCCACTTTGTGAAGGAGCAGAAAAATCTGGCATTCCAGGGGAGTCAAGGATCATAATTGTCTCATTCTTGAGGAGGAAGACAGAGCTCAAACCACACATATTTCATAGAAATAGAAGAATTAGCAAATGTGAATATGCACAATTATACCAGAGTACAAATAAATAAATAGGTACCAGTAAAATTTCATGTTTAAAGCCACTGGTGAATCAACCAACCGTAACAGTGGCAGGTAGCAGAGTTCTTTGATCCAGATTCCCACTGGGAAGGGATTTTCTCCTCACACGAGGCTGATCCAGGTGTGGAGCTCAGAACACACAGACATTTCCCTGACCCACAGGGAAAGCAGCTTGACCCTGTCTCTGAAGATAGCAGCATCCAAAAAATTATTCCCTGCAACTATAAAACAGAGTGGTTGTCACTAAACCATGGGAATGCATTTAAATCTCATTCTTCCAGAAGCATTGCATCATCTTCATCATTTTGATTATGGGTTACTTTTCTGGACATTTAAAAATGTCATTTTCCTTCCTGATTTTAAAAACCTACATCTTTATTTCAACCCAAATGATCTGTTCCTGCTCTCAGCTCCGTGACAGCCTCTTGCAGAACTTTTTTAGCATTTTCGCGGAATAGATGAGATCTTGCACACAAGAACCATTTGGCCAGCTCCAAGTGTCCCAGTTTTGCACAGCTGCACATTTTCCATTGTGCAGGAAGGGTCAGCGTGGGCAGCCTGGGGTAGGATTTATCCTCCTCTGCCCAGCTGTAATGTATGCAGGGAAGTCATGGCTTTGCATGGCTATTAAACACCCTATAGTCTATATAAAAACATGCAAAGTTGAGGCTTAATGGCAATAAAATATTATGGGTACTGCCCTCACTCATGGCTGAGTGAGCATGGCCCTTGATTGGGTAATTGGCAAACCACACACTGTGGCTGTCCCATGAATAATCATGTTTTTCCATTAGGGGAACAATAGAGTTGCTTAACCCTCTAACTCTGTTCCCAAAATGCCTCTCCGTGGTAGTGGGAGCTCTTGCTGAGCATCCTGCACTCCCCTTCCCAGCAGTGCGCTCACAAAGCCATTTCAATCCTGCTCTGTGGCACCGAGGCTCTGCTGGCTTTTATTTCTCCCCGAGGCCAGTAGCCTTTGGGAGGGACTGGGACACATTAATGGAAAAGATCTGCTCCCTAATTCATGGCATTTCAGAGACCTTTGAATATATTGGGCTCTGGTTGAATTAATGTCATTTCAGTCAGGACAGGAAGTTTACTGTAGTTTGTCAACTATCATTCATTTAGGAAGTCCAGTAATTTAATGTGCAGCAGAGGGCAGGGAGATGGAAGATGGATCTGGATGAATGATGTGGGGTTTTTAAAAAACGTGCGTGGAGTCACATGGGAAAACATCACTCAGCGATGAGAGTACAGTGAAAATCCTTCCATGGAGTGGGGTGATTGCTGCCACAAGCCAGCCTTAGTCAGCACAACCAGGAGCACCTGGACCCCCCAGTCCTCCCCCAGTTCTGAGAGGTGAGCTCTGTCCCTTTAATGCAGGAACTGATTGATTTATGGCCGCGTGATGGATCGAACGATCGTCAACGGAATTACACTGAATTATGGTGACACTGCTTCTGCTCCACAAGCCACTCCCCATATGTCCTATAACTCAAAAGCAGAATGACAATAATACTATCTATGAAATTTATATTCATGATTATAAATTAATTCTTTTTGGCCAGACCAGCAGCAGCAGCAGCAGCCTGGCTTTGCAATTTCCAAACAGCATTTATGGCATTGGCTTGGGAATACTATCTATCAAGCTTGGTGACAAATGTGGTGGATGATGGTCTCTGCTGCCTCTGGCTCCAACATCCACTTGTGTTACAGGGGGAAAGCAAATGCTATAAAATAACAGGAATCCTTGAGCTGCAATTTCTGACTGGTGTTCCCGGCCTAACACCAAGCTGCACAGCTCTTCTGTGAAATGAATATTCCCTGGGAGAGAAACCTGGAAACCAGGCAGCATTCCCATGTGGGAAGAGCCAGGGGTAACAAGAAAGAGCTCTTGGGAGTTGGAGAGGTTCATCCAGTGCAGGAGCACCAAGGAAATTCAGCCTCTAACCTGGGCCTGAGGAGTCCCTTTCTGTGAGAGGATGGAAGAAGTACCAGGATTTTTCCACCAGTGCTGGCTAATTAAAAAAAAAAAGTATAAAACCCTTAAAAGGGGAAAACCAGGAGCAAGAAGAATGAATTGGCATCTTCCAGCTCTGCTGGCAGCAGGGAAAAAGTTGCAGGTGTGCTGTCAGCAGATCTTCGTGATCGCAGAGCGCTGTGAGAGCAACGATTGCAGCAGAGCAGGGCCTGCCTCCCACCAGGGATGTGTCAGCTGCTGAGCCACTTTAGGGACACTTTGGACAGCCCAGAAATGCCAGCAGTGCCCTTTGGAGGTGCTTTTTACATTCTGGGAGCTCCTGGGTGGCACGTGGCCACTCAAAGGAGCCCACTGATGGCCGGGTGCAGCCCAGTCCCAGGATCTCCTTGGGAAGGAGAAGCTTTCCAGGGAAGCCACCTTTTCCATAGGAAGACTCTGGAGTGGCAAATATTGACAGTCAGGATGCAGCTTTATCCCAGATCATTACACCTGTACAGAAAAGATCTGCTGGCCTACAGTGATTGCCTACCAGTGGGGGATAGAAATTAGGAGTAATGATTATGTTTGGATGCAGACAGGAGTTCCACTGAATAACCTCTGAACAGCAAAATGGTGCAAGATGATGAGTGAGTCACTACTTTTGAAATATTCACTTGGCAATAATTACTTTTTTTTACTTTAGGAAAGACAACCTTCACAAAAGTGCCAAGTTAGCAATGCTTCCCTTCATTCACCTGATATTTAGCTTGAAGAAAACCTCTAAAGCTCCCTGGAGCTGTCATCTCTCTTGGAGTTTTTTTAGGTTGGATTTTTTTCAAGTGAGGACCAACAGACCTGTGGTGCTGGGCACTTTGCTCTTTCACTCACAGATCAGCAGGACTGGACCCAGGCATCACCTGCTGCTTTTCACCCCCTGTCTGGAGTGATTTCCACCACCCACTGATGCTGGAACTGTTGTCTGTGTGATCAGCTCTGAGATCTTTGCTTCTCTTCACCTCAGGTGCTCCGAGGGCAAGGGGAGCCTTTCACCACAACCTCTTGCCACCTGCTGTTGTGAGAAAGAGGGGCTGTTTGCAAGGCTGTGACTTCCCTAATCTCCTCTGGCACCTCTGGACTTTGCAGCCCGCCCCACCTGCTCCTGTCTGGTTTCCATGGCATCAGCAGCTGCTGGTGTCCCTTTCCACAAAGCCTTGCTGATGGCAGCGACTCTGGTCCAGGCAGGAATCCCTCCGTGCAGAGCAGGTTGCTGTGGCAAAGGGGCTTGTCACCACCGTGACCCCATTCATGTGGGGTCTCTGGGGAGTCAGGATCTCTTCAGCAAGGCACTGAGTTATCCTGAGTGTTAAAGATTCCTGGTTATAAACACAAGGCTGTGGGAGCAGCTCCAGGTGAGGGCAGTCCCACTGAGCTCTGCCTTTGCATTCCTGCCCGGTCTTCTTCCTCTGCCTTCTCTCTCCAGCTGGGTGGGTTGGCTTCCAGCTCCCCTAAAGCCTTTTTTCTATCCATTTATATCCTACAGCATTTTAATTTTCCTTCTGAAACACAGAAAGAATCTGCAGTTGAGCCCTGTGAGTAAAGATACTTTGGGAAAGTTGGGATCCAGTAAAATTCCACTTCATTTCTTCTCTGCTGCCTGCCCTGCTGTCAGTAATAACCTGCCCGTGTTCCCTGTGCCTTCCCCACTCTCTATTTATCACTTTCATACCCTGCTGCCATCCTGTCCAGCCTAACTTTCTCCTCTCCCATCATCTAAATGCTTTTCCACCAGCCTTCTATGTAAATTCTGGCTGAGACTTTGTTAGAGTAACAGCAATGCAGCTTTATTGCACTGTGAGTCTCCAACACAGTGAAAGCCATTAATGGGAAAGGTTTTTCCATCCGTTCCAAGTGAACGGAGATGCAGCTCTATGGAATATAGCTGTGGTGCTGCAAAATCTATACAGACAGCAGAGGAGACAGAGGAAGGCTGCTCATTTACATAGTTTGTGGTCTTGGTTGGAAATTCAAGGTGAAAGATGGGCAGATTTCCTTTGCTCACAAGTAGTGTGCAATCCCAAAAGTCCAGGTGGGAGCAAAGTGAGGAGAGTGGGCTGAGCTTTGGAACACTCACCCAGATCCAGAATGGCACTGAGGGACAGAAGATCCCACTGAGCAGCAGCACAGGGTCACCTAAGGCTGTGATTTGGGAGGAATTTAAATAAATCCCACCCCCATGTTGCCTGTTCTGTGGGCAGCCCGAGCGCACCCGCCAAAGGTCTGTGGCCACACAGGAGAGCAATCCTTCCTCTGGTTATCAGTAGATCCCTTCCAAAAAAAATGTGTTCCTTGGCTGTGGAGCTGCATTTTGACTGCCTGATGAATCAGACATAAACTATCCCAGGCTTTGAGGAGCTCATTATTCCAAGCACTTCCCTTGCTGTTCTCCATGGCCAGCGAGCAGAGCCTGGAAGAGTTTCTGCTGACTCATCTCTTCCAGCCTTGGAGACAAACTCCTGACCTTGCACAGGAAATTTAATTGTGCCAGGGCTCAGTGGAGAGCTCAGCAGCAGGAGTTCCACGGAGCAATCCTTCACTTCCACACCTGCAGCGCTGCTGGGACTCACTGAGCGCTGCTGGAGGGAAAAGGAGATTTAGAGCCTTTATCTAAATGAAATATCCTAATGGTGGCAGTGCCAAAATCAAGCCAAATATTAATCTAATGGAAGGTGGGAGTTGGAGCATCTTCATTGCTCTCGAATTGAAGAGTGGGATTTAAAAATGTAGGGAGGCATCAAGATCGTGGTGGAATGTCCATCCTCTCTGCCAAGAGGCTGCTTGGACATTCCACTGGGAATCCAGGGATGTTTCCAAATTACTAACCTGTGATTAGTTGTGAAATGTGGCCTTTTTATCAAAAGGGACAACTTAACTCGGTGTTTGCATTGTGTTCCCTCCATCCATGTCCCTCCTCACGATCCACCACTGAGGAATAGGGGCATCATTAAAATTAAAAAGATTTATAATGAAATTTAATACCTTGTTATTTGTGCATCTTGCTTTTAGTGTTTCTAATTTATCTTAACGTTTTCCTGCAAACTAAATGAGGGGAATTAAGATTACTGCCCCATCCTTATAGTCATGGCAATTTCACAACATCTAAGGGTCATCAGTAGAAAATAAATATAACACACTGTGGACATTACATTGCCTGAAATAATCAGTGAATCTGAGAGTTTTCCTCATCTCTATTTCCTGATCCTTTTTTCTGATTTTTGGCCTCCTGCTCATCCTTGCAATGTGGAAGAAAAATAGGTATTACATGGCACTGCTAAATGATGCTTGGGTCGGTCTTGGCTTGGAATATTTTTTCAGAAATCTTCCAGGAAAATAAAATGGCAGAGATTCCCAAAAACTTGCAGTTAGGCACACAAATGGCAGCAAATCCAGACATGCTGGAAAAATGGATTTTAGCAGATCCACAGAGGGATCTGACAACCACAGGCCTTGGGGAGAACTTTTACTGTCTGTGTGTGCAAACAATGGGACAAAAATAGAAAATTATGGGAAGTATTGAAGTATTGTAGTTCCAGAGACTGACAGATTTCAGGAAAGCACAGGAAAAGGGAGATGCAAAAAAAAAAAAGTTTGAAAAAAAATTTATATATATATATATATATATATGTAGAATGGGACCAGAATAATTTTAAATGTGAAACTCCAGAGGTGGGATGGCATTCCAGCCAAAATGAATCTACTTACTGAGCTGTAAAACAGGTGGTAAAAATACTGATGAAATTTGAAAAATATTAATGGAACTGTAGCAAACAGGAGCGTCCTCAAACACAGCTTGTCTGGGCTGTCTAGAGTTCTAATGGAATTAATTTTTCAAATTTAGTTGAAAAAATTAATTGCCCTGCTGAAATTCCAACTTGCCAACTCTCCAGCCCAGGTGGATTTTTATAGCCAAGATCTAAACCCCTGAAAAATAGCAGTGTAGAGTATAATGGAAATGCTGACACAACCTACATTACAGCTGCAGGAATTGTGCCACTATGGTTTATGGAGAGCCCATTTTGGGGATGTCAGGTTTTTAAACACAGGCTGTTGTAAATTTGAAAGAAGACTGTCTTGTCTTTAGGCTTTAAGGCTGTACATATTAGCAGAGATGGGGTTGAACCAAAATTTCCCTTCCTGGATTTTGGGAGAACTGGAAATCTCACCTGACCATCACAGTGCCATCATTATCATCAGTTTTGTTTGGTTGTTTTTGGGTTTTGTTTTCAGTGTGGAGAATTAGTTCTGCTATGAAATAAAGTCAATTAAATAGAGTTAGTCCTGGGGACAAACACAGAGTAGGAGGATCTTCCCCTAGGTAGGAAAAGGTTGTGAGGAGAAACACAAGTGCAGCTCACAGTGCATGAGTTCCTCCAGTCAGTGGCAGGGTCAGGGTTGGGCTCCCAGTCCATTGAAACAGCACTTTTAGCCCGAAAGTCAAAATTTCTCTGTTCCCTGGAGTCTGACACCTCTGGCAGGTAAATCTGTGTCTGTTCAAGCTGCAGTGGAACAAAGGTTTACAGGCTGAAGCCACAGCTTGGCCTCAGAAAGTTGAGGATTTTGCCTTCAGTTAGAGCCTGTAGAAGTTTAATTCATACTGAAAACCTGCTCTCAGTAGCTCTCAGGAAAGTTTATCCTGAACTTGTGAAAACAAAGGAATTTTGGAAATGCAGATTAAAAACTAAATGTCAGCACTTGGGAAGTTGAATTCAGGCTGAAATCTTAGGAAAGTTTATTCTGAACTTGTAAAAACAAAGGAATTGTGGAAATGCAGATTTAAAACTGAATGTCAGCACTTGGGCCCAGTGTAATTTGATTGACAACAGCAGCAGGATGTGCTGTGTGCAACCCCAAAGGTGGCACCTTCCTAAGGTGGATGAAAACTGCCTTCCATCTGCATGAATTAACCCAGAAAAAGGCAAAGAGGGAAAATCTATTTAAATCTGCATTAATCTTTTATTGGCTTTCCCACTTCTCATAAACAGTTTGTAACCATACATATATCATCATCCCAAACATCAAGTATAACTCCTCACTCAATAATCCAATTGATATCCAGCTGATATATTCAGTAGCAACAGTTCTTAAATGGGGCATTTTATAACCTAGGCAAAGGTTAATCATCCTTAGCTTCTTAAGTGTAATCTTAACTGTGCTGCTCGTGCTCACCACTGCATTTCCAGCAGTGCTCTGGCTTGGAGTTAATTAGGAGGCAGATTCTTTACTGATGTTGAAAGTAAAGCCAGGATATTAAAATATTGTCCTGGTTTTAGGTGCTCAGCCACGACACAGAGGAGCACAACTGCCAGGAGCCACATCTCAGCTTTTCCTGGTTATCAGGCTCTGCAGAGAGATGTCACATTGAGCACCCAGGAACTGGGGACTTGAGAATCACTTTTCTGTTCTGGTTG
>NW_005054345.1:4978051-4992645 GCF_000277835.1 Geospiza fortis | reverse complement strand
AGACAAGCCATGGCTCTGTGTCAGACAGCCAAGCAGAACATCTGACCTGGTGGCACCACAGTGACACTGTCAGCAGGATCAGCAGCCTGGCCTGGTGGCCACACCAAAGGCTTCCATCACCCCTGAGCATCCTGCAAATAAAGTGGTGACACAGCTCAATTTGATGTCCCTGATCCCTCCTGAGGACCTCTCTTCTTCAGGCTATTCCCACACAGACAAAAAGATTTTGTCTCACTGAACCTGTTTATTGACCACAGCTGTCACCCCTGCTCTGACCAGTGACCTTATCTGAATATTCAAATCCATTGTAGATCACAAGTTCAAATGATTTTCTTACCCTCTGAAAGCCCTGTTTTCATAGTGAGCTGATTGCACATGACAATATTAGAAGGGGTGTAATTGAGATTCTACAAACAATTTGCACCTCAGGTTTACAAAAATAATATATACAGAAGTGAGAATGGTGCTGACATTTCCTTTCCCCAGCTTCCCTGAGCTGATCCTGTTTGTGGAAACCAGGATGGCCATTCCAAGTACTGAGAGACACACGAGGATTTTAGAGGGAATAGTGCCAAATCTGCTGCTGCAATTGACAATCCACTGATTCCAACTCAGCCTTTGGAATGGGTGGGAATCAAGGCCACAGACCCAGCACTGGAACTCATCTTTCTTCCTCCCCTGAGCAGAGAAACTCTCAGGGCAAAGCCAGGGGATTTTAGTGCAGTGGCTGCAACAGAGCTGAAGAGGAGCAAACACAACACATTCCATCTCCTGGCTTTTTACAGCATTTCCCATTTCTCTTCTGGCTGTACTTTCCTGATAATTTTTCTTCTTCCTTCTCTCATGTTTTCACAAAAAGCAAAAGGCAAAACTTTCCAGTATTGAATGGAAATCTTAATCTGTGCTACCTGAATAATACAAATTTTCAGAATTAACTGATCCTAGTAAGAAGCCCCACACCCCAAGCAGTTCTCACCCAGCTGTCTGCCTGTCCATCCAGAATCCCATGGATTTCATTATCCTCCTTAAAGACACTGGCTTTTGTTGGTTTAAAGAATGATGGGACAATGGAGTCAGAAGAACTGGAATATCTAGCTGGATTCAGTTAGACTGAGGTGTACACAATTAATGAAAATTAAACTCACAGTAAATTTGGCTTGCTCAGACTCCTGTAATAGAGCAGGAACCAGTCCAAGTCTGCTCAGACTCTGCAGGGGTTCATGAACTTCACAGACCATGGCAGTGCAGCCTCAGCTGAGGGCAGGAAGCACATGGCAGGGAAGCAGATTTTACAGTTTCATGCTGTATCAGTGAAGAAAAAGATGAAATGCTACAAATTCAAAACTAAAAAGCAAATAGAGGCTGTAGGTGAGAAACTCCACCCAGAGGTTTGTAGGGAGGAGTCAGCAGGAGGAGTCCATGGACATCCAGCTCTGCCAGTATCAAGGATGTCCTCAGGAGAAAAGCCCAGCCACAGAAATCCCAGATCTCCCCTTCTCCAACACACCACACAAAACTGTGAAAGCCTCTTATGGGCCCTGATTTTCTGGGGTGAGAAGTGCTGCATCTCCTGACGGTGCTGGTTGGAAACACCAAACTCTCAGAGCTTTCCTAACACTTTCCCATCCCTCGTTTCCTGCACCTCAGAGAGTCACCCTGAGCATTGTTCCTGGTGCTATTTATTCCTGCACTATTATGAAGTGTCCAGTGTGGAATATAAGGCTTAAGTGCAGCCAAGTTCATAAAGCCTTTGGAGCTCATTACATGGATGGCAGTACAGCAGTGCAGAGCATTGCTGTAAATTTGAATTTTCTGCCGTATGTTTTCTAAATGCCAATATAAATAGCCCAGGAAATAATAAAATGAATAAAACACACGACTTCATTCGAGCTCCATTTGGAAAGACAGGGTGTGAAATGAAGAGTTCTGCTCTCCAGGTGGTGATCTCCGTGCATAGTAGAGTGTTTGTCCTGAATTTCATTGCTTTGGAAAAAAGTCGTGGAAACTCTTGATTTAGCTGCCATTTCATGTGTGTTTTAAATAACTTCTGTGACACAACCAGCTACCCAGGGGTTCCAGGAGGGACCTCACAGAGCAGTAAAAGCTCCAGCAGTGGCTGTGCCTGCCTGGCGTTGCTTTGCTGGGTACACAAAGCCGGCGTTGCCGGTTCCGCGCGTTCCCCGCGGATCCATCGGAGCCCTGGGGCTGTGAATCCCTCTCCTTGCTGGGAACAGCAATGCACCAGCCATAGGCAAAGGTATTGATGTCTCCAGCTGTCCATAAATGAAAAATCATGGAGAGCAACGCTCTCTTCATTGTTATTCCAACAGAGGCCTTTCCCTTTTTTTTCTTCTTTTATTATTAAAGCCTCTGTTTTATTTTTTTAAAAAACATTTCATCTGCTCAGAGCTTGGGCACATGAGTATTCTTGCCTTAATAAAACTCAGTCTCCTTTACACCGATTGAGTGGCTCTGTATTTATAAAATTAGAGCATTAAATAACTCAGACTCTTAATAAATACTGAGGAGAAAGTCACAGGGCCACCAATTTTGCCAGAATCTCTAAAACCCTGAGAAGCCATAACCACATTGGGAACTGATATGAAGAATGTTGGCAATGCTTTAAATTAAGTGTTTTTAATATGCTTAACCATGCATTTAATTTAAGCTTAATGAGACAGTTATTGTATGCTGACTAAATACCACGAGCTTATTAAAAACATATTTACAGAGATTAACAGTGATGTAATATAGATACATATTTATGCCATCATTGGTAAAGTGCTAATACCACATTTTTAATTAATTGGCATCTACTCAATATACAGTGGGGTTCTGAAGAGATTTATTATATTTGGTTTATGTTGATGAAGCACCAACTGGTTTAATGAGGGTTAATTGATCTAACTAACTATTAAAATATACATTTCTTATTTTGTGGTGGTCAGGGCTTAAATGAACATCCATTCAAACTGAAATTTAGTCTGTGCTTAACAGGATAATTCTCCTGCTCAGAGGTGAGGGCTTAAACAAGCTGTTGAGTGGGGAGCAATTAAATATTCCAGGAAATAGCAGAGTAAGAAATGAAATTGAAATAAAAAACAATCACAGAAATACCCAGCAACAGGTTGGGCAAGAGTAGCAGAAGCCTTTATGTTGTATTGCACTAAACAGAGCCACGGATTATTGCACCTTTAGGGCTTTTGGAAGTGTCTCAAGTGTGGTCAGGTCAGGAGTTACTGTTGGTTGCTCCTCCTGGGCATTTCTTGGCGCTGAGATGAATTCTGGCTGCTCCTGCTGGTGTTGCCATAAATGCCAGCTTGCCATGGACCCCCCACACCCAGGGGAGGTGAATTTAACCCACAGGATCTGTTTTGAAAACTCTGAACCATTGCAATGTGCTTACCACAGCCTCCTGATTTTCCATGCTGCTGGAATGAGTGTGTGCCTAATGGAAAATCTACGAGCATTTTCGGAGCGGTTAAAACACGCTTTCCACTGGTTTTAATTTAATTTTACTTTTTTATGAAGAATCTTAGAGAAAGGGCACAGTGAAAAAGCAATGAAAGCCAAATTGCAGTACATGAAGTTTCATTTCTGGAGAGCCAGGGAGATTAATTCACTTGGCTGTGACTTGTTCATTACTACCCCAAGCTAACCAAAAAAATGAAATATCACAGGGAGCAGCTTCTCTCTTCCATAGGTTGTAATAGTGCCTCGATCACTGGCTGTGGGAGATGAAAATATTCTGGTTAATACTCTGACAATGCCACACCTGCACTGAGTAAATTATCCTGATGCTGCAGTTTTGTTTGCTGATTCTGATGTGATTGTTTTTCTGGCCATTAGTTTATTTTATTATATCTATCTGGACATTTTTCAGTGCTCCCCAGCCTGGTGTGAGGACCTGACACTCGCTGATCAGGATCTCACCCGAGATTTGCTGAATCACTGGTTGTCCCTGATCCACCCTGCCAGGGTGATGCAAGAGTTTGTGTGTGTGTGAATTATCAGAGAAAACACTCTCAGAAGGATAAAAATAATGATGATAAGAAGGAATTTTTTCAGTTGCATTGTCCATGAGGATGAGAGAGGCCTATACAAGATCAAAGGTGGCATTCTGACGCAGGGACATCAATTAAAATATTATGCCAGGCCTTTATTTGACACTTAGCTTGCCTGTAACAGTTTAAAGCAGAACTTCATAGCATCGATTTATATGGCTTAAATTTTTTAATGATTCTGAATTCTGTGTTGAACCCTTCTTTTGAGGGGAAAAATGTTAACTCTTAATAAGTGACATGGCATTTTATTCTGAATCAAAAGCCTTTTCTTTGAAAACGGCTTAATTAACATTTCCAGGTTCATAACATTTTCATTCATTCCCCTTTTTTGTTTTTAAATGGTTTTTTAAGTTTTCCAGTGATAGTGATAGAGGTTTCCTAATGTATTAAAAAAACACAGAGTGTGCCCAGTGGGATCTGCAATCTGATTAGCTTTCAGTTTGAAGCTGAAGGAAGAGATTAAGCGGAGAAGGTCTGCCATGCTATTAAAAAGAAAACCTGATTTCTTCTAGCCATTAGCCAGTAAAATGAGTACAGCTGTCAGCAGAATGGCTAAATATATTGCACAGTGAAGATTAGCAGGTAAATATTTGAAAATTATGCAAGTTTTGGAATGTGTGAAGAGCTGAATTCTGCTCTTAGGGGTGACTTTTAAAGCTGGAGTTGTGATACTGCAACCCACAGCACAAGTTTTGGGATTGCCTTTGAAGAGTCTCTTTTTGCAGGGTTTCATCCAGTTCTCTGGTCCCTCACCAAAACTCCAAGCTGTTGCCACAGTAAATAACAAAAATAAAATTCTAATCCCACTGAATCCCACTAAGCATCTCCAATTTTATATCTGGAATTTAGTGCCATGTGGCTTCACCTTGGATTCATCCCTGCGTTTTCCCCCGAAGACTTCCCAAAGCCTTTCCCAGGAGGGGAAGTGCTGCTGCTCTTGGCTCTGCCCATTGGGCCTCTGAACATTTGAAGTGGTAAAAGATGCAACATCTCCCACCAAAAATGATGGGTGTCCAGCTCATGTTTCCAGCCTTGGACTTCTCAGTGTTTTGGATACATCTCACCAAGCCAAGGGTCTGAAAAGCAACTTCCATAAAGTTTTCCATGGGGACAGAACACAGTTTTGGCTCTGAATTAGACACAAGCTGACCAGCACACCCATTTCTCACATTCCTGGGTTCTGTGCCTTTGCACAGACATGATCAGGAGCTGTTGTATCCCTGCTGGAATCCATTCCCACCCAGAGCAGAGCAGCTCTTGAACACAGCCTGCTTGGTGAGGATGCATTCAAGCAAAATGTCATAGAAAAACAATTTTCTCCCTGCAAACCAACTGCTTATCTCAGACAGCATCAAATCAGAAATGAAATCAGAGAACAGAGAGGTGAATCCAATTAGAAACAAGGTGATTTGGGAAGTCCTGAAAGAGGAAGGGTTAGCGGTACACAGGGATGAGAGTGGCGGGGGATGAGAGTTTCCAAATGCAATTTTAGACCAAAAAGTAATATATTTAAAACACCAAAATGGTAATGCAGGTATTTAGACTGGAGAAGAAAATAGATAGATTCAAGTAGAAATTTTATATATATATATATATATCATTATATATATAATATATATAATGCATAATATATATTATCTATAAAATGTAACACATTACATATATAATATATAATGTATATTATACAGTATACAATATACAATATATAATATATAATATACAATATACAACATATATTATATACTATATAGTATATAATATATAGAATATACTATATAATATATAAATATTTTTCTTGTGTACCCTGAGCCATTTATGAATTCACACACACATCTCCTGAGATGTAAACAACCACATAAACTGTTAAATATATATCTTCTCCACACCTTTGTAGCATTAATTTGACACATTATACTACACTTAGGCCCCATCTCATCTCTACCTTGCCTTGGTACCTCTGTTCTGTCCATGCCAGTGTAACTGGGAATTGTTTAAAAACCAAGCCTCAGACCTGGAGGCTGTGGGACCGTGCAGAGGTGAAAAGCAAAGTGACAGGAAGCAGATGTTTAAGTTCACCAGCATTAGCAAAGCTCCTAAAGCCTGAGGATAAGTGTGTGCTTAAAACCCATCGAGCTGCATGGGATGGAGCCCAGAGCTGGAGTTAAGCAGATGTTTTGGGGAGCAGGGCTGGATGGCTGCTGGTGCCACAGCACAGGAATTAAACATATGTGCAGTGAAAGCAGGCTCATTGCCTGTGCCTAGGAAGGTTTCTAGTAGGTGTGTGTTTATTTATTTTCCTGCACAGCATTTTGTTTTCATGCAAAAAGATTTTCAAGCTGGAAATCCAAAGCAAATATCATTGGTCTCATTTTGTAATCAAGTGATTATGAGTAAGGGGGCACTGGCTCTGCCCATCCTGAGTTAATTCCTTTCCCCAGCTTCTTATCCTCACCGAGAAGTCCAAGGGTTAAGCCATCCCAACATGCCTCACTCTCAATTTATAAACCAGAAAATCTTCCATAAATCAAAAGTTACAAACAGACTTTGTAATGTCATAACTCTTGTGACGGCTCTGCCTTTGATTGATTCCTATACATACATTCTGTCTGATTACCATAATGTGTTCTTGTGGGACAATTCCAGCAGGGCACAGGGAAGGAGCAAGGAAAGAAGTAAATAACAAATGGTCCTGACTCCTCCTCATCGAGAGTGATTTCAGTCCAATGTTCCATCATATCAACTGGGAAAGAGAGTCTTAGGGTTTGGGCAATCAATTACAGATCTGTGTAGAGGCAGACACAATCATTTCCCTGATTGTCACCAGTCTGGAGCAGTGACACAGGGAAGTGATCCATCAGTCTATTTCCAGTGACAATCAGAGAAAGATGGCAGACACTTGGATACTCACAGGCCCCTGGATTGGCTGGCTGGCCAGATTGAAAAATAGCTGTATTTCAAACATAGCTAAACCTTTAAACACCTCTGCTGGAAGGTTTCAGACATTCCTAGAAAACATTTAGAGCTATTACAGGAGTCGCTCCCATTACAGTGGGTGGTGAGGAGAGTAAACCTGCCTTGAAGTGCATTAGAATAGATAGAGTGAAGTGCCCATGGTTCAGCCAGGAATATCAGAGCCTTTCTGATTTGCCAGCTTTGCTTTTCCTCTGCTTTAATGTTGTGATTTTTATAGGCAATCTAGTTTTTAAGCAAAGAACAGGAAATTAGCTCATCTTTGATCAGGTATTTAGAATTAGATTTAGGGAGCATTTGTTCTGTTCCTTAGTGCTGCCTTTTCCTCAGTGCACTGTGTTTAATTTCCAGTAAAAATCACCAAGCAAGGTGTGAAGTGCGATTAGTTCAGCAACCTGAGAAATCCCCTCTTCTGATAACCCTTAGAACACTGTCAGAGCCCTACAGAAAAGCAACCCACACACTCACTGGGTCCTTAGTAACCAGCTGGTTTCAGACTGCCGGTATTTATTGGTTTCTCCTCATAACAAAATTCTTTTAAAGAAAGAGAAACGACCCATTGATGGCTTGAAACAGCAGCCCCAGAGCAGCATCCCTAAAGCAGTGGAGAGCTGGCTGCAAGCTTGGGATGCTGGAGAAGCAGCAGCTGTCAACATCCAAGTGCTGGATGAGTAATTTTCTGGAGTTGGGAATTCCCCAGGCACATCTCCCACCATTCCTCACTTCACAGCCCTTCACTGGGTAACTCAGGATCAAAACTCACCCTGCAGGCAGAGCAGCTGAGCCCGTGGGGACTGCAGGGATGTGTCCTCCTCATCTTTGTCCTGATCTGTGCCCTCACCTCCTCCCCAAATCCTCACTAGTGCTGAGGGTTAAGGCTGAACCCTGATGGAAGGGAGGCTGTGCTTAGGCTGAGCAAAGGTGAATCCCCCCTGAAGGCACAGATAAATTAATTCAGGGAAAATCCTGCCGCTGGCAGACCCTGGGAGGTGGAGAAATGGGAGCTCTGCTGTTGTAGCCGAGGTTACTGGGAATTTCAGATTTCTGTGCTGCCAGGCACTGACCCCCAAGAGAACACTGCAGTGACCTGAGGCTGTGGAGAAGCTTCCAAAATGGAATGGTAGAACTGGGGTTGTGGGTGTGAAGTTTGAATAGAAATGTGTGACATCACACGGTGGGAAACTTAGAGTTTAAGGGTTTAGAATATAGTGACATATATAAAGCAAAATGGAGGTTTTAGGGCAGATGCTGGTCCTTCTTCTTCACCTTCTTCTCCATGGGTTTGGGTGGTTTTGTGTAATTGGATAAAAAAGTCCCCATTGCAGCCATGGGTGGTTGGTTATTGGGTTAAAAGTAAAAATAATTCAGGTGTCATTTCTTAATTGGACGGTTTATCCTTAAAAGGCCTTGCAGACAGAGATGGGGCTCCATTTTCAGTTTGTGAGAGTGAAGTGCTGCAGAGCTCAGGGTTTGTGAGACTGTGACAGAGATAAGAACTAACAAACATCTGAGTCCCAAGAAGAAATTCCGTCTTGTGCATTTAATCCCCACCTTGGCAAAAAAGAAGAAAAAACTCAAGACTGCCACAGCTGGGAGTGAGGTGGTGCTGGGTGAGGAAGAAGCTGCCCCAGGCAGCTGGAGTTGGGTTTTTATGCTGTATCCCTACAAAGGACACACTTTTGGCAGCCCAGGGAAGGAGGGAGGCTCAAGGAGTGTTTGCTCCTCTCACCCCTAAGCTTCTGGGGGAGGAGGAGATGCTCTCACAGGGCTTTCATTAAAGGAGCCTGTTTCCTCTACCTGATGGTCCTGGTGGCACCCAGCACCTCCCTTGGTGCTTCTGCTGCTCCCACAATTGTCACCCCACTCCCCAGAAGGAAAGGGAGCCAGTCCTGTTCCATGGGTTTAGGATATTTATCATTGTCCTGAGAGATGTGTATCATCCTCAAGCATTCCAAACACATGGGAACATCACATTTTGGTGGCTTTTCAGGTGGAAAAGGCATGAAAACAAAACCTGGGAGCTCACATTAAAATGTAGCCAGACTTCCTCTCCAGGACACCGCTGACAAACTTCTTGGATAACATTAGTCTGACGGCAAAATGTATAAAATAGGATTTATTATTAATTCATAAAGAGCTTTGATATCTTATCTATTGCTCTTCTCTTGTAATGATTTTTAATGTCATCATGGTTTTTAATTTTGCATGAAACCCATCATCGTCTGTTTGCATTTGTTTGGTAAACCTTGTCTGTTTTATTAAGAAAATCCTGAGGCTTCTGTGGGTATTTCTGCAACAATAAGAATAAAGAAATATTAATAGTGATTTGTTTCTAGCTCAAAGCAACATTAATTTCAGCACTATAGTATGAGGATTTTATTTTTTGTAATTTCTCAGCCTAGGGAAATATACTTCCCATTCCCAAAATCCAGTAATCCAAATGATGAGTGAAAAATCCTCAGTGTCTTAAGATCTTGTGCAAACCTTAACTTACCTTTTATTTACTGTGTGTGCTCCTGCAAGCCAATAGGAACCATAACTCCATTTAGATAATAATAATCAAATTATCCAAACCTGGGAGAACATGCTTTATAGATTTTGGTCTAAATTTAATACAAAAATGCAGTAGTCCTTGTTTGGAAGAGTTTATTAAGGGTTAGCAAAGGAAAAGCTTTTTCAATAGTCTATAACTCTCTAATGGCCTTTTTCAAATAAAATGGGAAAGAATTTGCAAAGAAACCTATATCAGTGAGCTGCAATTGTAACATTACAGTACAGGTCTATAAATCTTGACATGTTCAGAAGATTGCCTAAACCAGCAATACAATCTGTCCAAACCTCATTGTCTCCACGACCAGCCAGACTCATTTTAAGAAATGTATGTGGTCTTCAACCTAATTTTATCACCTTCATTTGTAAACTAGTCAATCAATCAAAGCATCCTGTGAGTCTAAATAGAAAAAGGAGTGCATTTTCATGCATTTCCAGACAGCACAGCCAAAAATTAATCTCCACTTGATCAGACATTCCTTGCCCTCATCTCAATAGACCATCATTAGGGTCAGCAATGTATATTAAAAATAGAGTTGCAGGGAACTGTGTGCTGAGGATTCTTTGCAAGGTACCTGCAGCCAGATCTGCCAGCTCAGGGCTCCCTCTGAGACAAGGCTGGGCTCACCCAGCAAAGAGCAGCCTCAAAATAAAGCTAGAAATGAGAAGAGGAGAATTAACTGAGAATTCTCATGCTCTACCAGGTGTTTTTTGCACCCTGAGCACAGGGAGTAACAGCTCAGTGGGATGAAAAATGGGATTTCAGAGACCCCCCCATCTCATCATCCCTCTTCTGTTTCATATCTGCAGATATTATTCTTAACTATTTTCCCACTCTGTGTGTTTGTGTGAGATGAGGCTGGGGCTGGGCAGGTTTGTGCTGGGAGATGGGCAGGGGGTGTGCACTGTGCCCCAAAGCCACAATTCCTGCTTTTCCATTAGGGAATTCCTGGCCCTGGCCCTGGGCAGGTTTGGTGCTGTGACAAGGCAGGATGGGACTGAGCCTTCCTCTCCCTTCCAGCTGCTTTTCCCACCTCAGGCAACACTGAGAAACCAGGGAATGCTGGAATGGGGCTTGTGGGGCTTTCCAGCTGGAGCTGGAGCTCCACAAAAACAGCAAAGCCACCAAAATGAGCAGCCCCAGGAGCCTGCTCTGGCTCATGGGGTGGAACAGGTGAGGGAAATATTCCCCAAATCTGCTGGGAACCCGCTCCCCAGGGCTTTTCCCTCCTGCAATGAAAGCAGAGCACAGAGGGTGTCAATCCTTTGGGGACAGGGCCCTGAGCTGCTGCTGGGTCCCTCTCAGCTCGGTGACAAGGAGCTGGCTCTGTGGTGGCTGCGCTGGGAGTGCCAAATTGATGATTTTTGGGAGCCTTGGCCGTCTGCCTCTCATCTGCTGCTGCCCGGGACAGCCTCGGAGCCGGGGATGGGACAAGGCAGCACCGTGTGGGGCCACCAGCCCCGGGAACCAGCCCTGGGGAGCTCAGGGGTCACACAGCAATTCCTGACCCCCAGCAGCCTCCGGAGGGCTGCAGCAAAGGCTGAGCAGCAGAGGAGCTTTCCCACACTGACCAGGTGGGGTTGGACATCACGGGTCCAGGAGGAGCTGCAAGACAGACCCAGCACTGAAGATCTCCCAGAATTTGGGAATTCAGAAAAAAATTACCCAACTCTTGCCAGGCTTATTACTCCATAACTCCTGGCTGTCAGGCTTGGCAAGAACAATACATTGAATTTCCATGGAATATTCAGAGATTTTAGAGCTGATTCCTCCTCTTTTCAAGTATTTTTTTCCACAAGGGGTCATTGCAGAGCAGAGCAAGGATGACTTAAAAACGAGGTGATTCTTTCCTTTTCTAAAGTGAAGTAGACATTTAGATGTAATTATTTTAACTGGGATTGTTACCAGCATTAATTTGTAGCAGAAAAGCACCACAATAATAATAATAATAATAATTATTATTCTTATTATTATTTGGTTGGTGTTCATGTCAACTCCATTTAGACTGAGCAACGTTCTAGTTTAACTACTTTTAACAAAATAAGGAGACAGTCCAGTTGGGGGAAATATGGAGATTTGCCTCTGTGTATAAATGAAGCATTTAAAAATAAGTGTAGATTTCTGTGTGATAATTGGGATAAAAGGAGAGGACTGAAGGGGAAATGTTTCTGAACTGAAATTAATTCCAGCCCTGGAACATCTACAGAGAAGATCAGAAGCAATTCTCAACCATCAAGCCACTGTTGACTCCCAGATAAATGCCTGAGCTTCTGTTTCTTTTCTCTTTCCTTTTGTTTGGCAAATAAAGCCTTTTCAATAATTCAGGCAAATGGCTTGATAAATACAAATAATTGAGCAGATTAAGCTTAAAAATAAAAACATATTTTATCATATGTAACTTAAAAAGTAATCATATAATTAATGGGTGAAAAACAGAGAGAAAGATTGCCAGAGATTAAGATTAAGCCCTGCAGAAGAGAATGTTCTAACTAGAAATTGGTTTAATTAATAGCACATTTTACATAATGATTACAGTGTAATTGCGCTGACTAGCAGAGTGTCATTAAATATATCCATGCTCCTTTACAACACCCTAAGGCTAAAAATAATGAGTTACATTGAAAATCACTATGCAACAGGTTCATAAATAACATTTAAGCCTATACAAGGCGAATACTTATAAATAATAAATATTTGCCTTTTGTAATTGAAGAAAAAATGACAGCCTTCTTTTTCTACTACCCTGTAGATTGTCATGTTATAATGCTGAAAAGATTTTTTCCCCTTGCGTTCTCTGGAAAGTCTTGAATAATTGATTCAAATGCTAATATTCCACATAGTCTGACTTTGAGGAACAAATATTCCTACATAAAGAATAAATGCCAAGTTGCTTATTACCAGCTTGGTTTTACTTTGCATGGTGCAGTCCCCAAAAAACTCTCACACTCTATTACACATGTCAGATGAAGTTAGTGGCCAGATTTCCTGCCAGAAGAGTTACATTCTTTTTTTATTTTTTTTTGATTTAAAAATTACCCCTTCTCCCAAAATGTTCATCAGGCTCAGAGCTGTTATGCAGCAACAGCTGCTCCTCAGCTCCAAAAAGGATGACATCATAAAGCTGATAACTTTTTAATCTGGAGCTTTTCTCTGGTGCATCAGGAGGCTCCAATAAAACCAGGCTGGATTTCACATCAGCTCTGGGCTGACATTTGAAAGCCCCCCAGATGGGTGGAGCTCAGCTACTGAGGCACCAGTGGCAAAATAAATGTATCCAATGGCAAAATAAGGCAGGAAGAAACCTCCATCCATGGGAATGTTCTGGAGCTCCAGCCTTGCTGCCCCAGCCTCCCAGGGTCATGCCAAGGCAGGACTTGGGGCCATTCCCTTCTCTGTTGGAGCCCTGGGTGCTGAGAATTTCAGATTTCTGTGCTGCCAGGCACTGACCCCCAGGAGAACACTGCAGTGACCTGAGGCCGTGGAGAAAACTTCCAAAATGGAATGGTAGAACTGGGGTTGTGGGTGTGCAGTTTGAATAGAAGGGTGTGATATCACAGGGTGGGAAACTCAGAGTTTAAGGGTTTAGAATACAGTAATATATATAAAACAAGGTGGAGATTTTAGAGTGGAGGCTGGTCCTTCTTCTTCTCCTTGTTCTTCGTGTTCTTCATCACCTTCTTCTTCACCTTCTTCTTCACCTTCTTCTTCACCTTCTTCATCTCCTTCTTCTTCACCTTCTTCTCCATGGGTTTGGGTGGTTTTGTGTAATTGTGGATAAAAAAGTCCCCATTGCAGGCTATGGGTGGTTGGTTATTGGGTTAAAAGTAAAAATAATTCAGGTGTCATTTCTTCATTGGACAGTTTATCCTTAAAAGGCCTTGCAGACAGAGATGGGGCTCCATTTTCAGTTTGTGAGAGTGAGGTGCTGCAGAACTCAGGGTTTGTGAAACTGTGACAGAGATAAGAACTAACAAACATCTGAGTCCCAAGAAGAAATTCCATCTTGTGCATTTAATCCCCACCTCGGCAGAAAAAATTAAAACTTGACACTTCTCCACTGGGAGAACTGGGGTAATAACCCAGCTTTTAGTGGAAATGCTAAACTCTTTGGAGCCCAGAGAATTTCCATGCTCTGTGTGTGATCATCCAGGCCCACAGAGCTGAATTTTGGTCCCAAACTAATCAATATTAGGAATAAAAATAAAAAAATGTCACCTGAGTGGGATCCAAGTGGGCTGAACACTAGAGCCACAAGGTTTGGGGCACCCAAATGGCTCCAATGCACAAACAGCTTTTCACACTTTTCAATGGTATTCCCATAATATTATTTTTTTGTATTCTCATGCTTCTTGTTATAAAAGTAGGTTTTGTAGTGTTAAAACCAGAAAATTGATATTGCCTGAGCACTGATGAAACAATGTGAGCACCTCCAGTGAAAAACCAGCAGGAAGAAGGTACAGTTAGATGGCAACAAAGCATTCTCCAGGTGGGGGCAGAAATCTGATAATGCACGGGAAGGATCCTCTGGCTTTGGATAACACAAATTCCAGTTGTCCATTATTATAACTTGTATTTTTTTTTTCTGCCACCATCATGAACACCTGTAAAATTTCCTCATCCCAGTTAGACATTTTTCCTTCTTTTCTTGAAGCAGAAATGATAAACCTTCCAATCCACAGGAAAACGACTCCTTTTCCTTCTTATCCCAAATACTGTGCAGAAGATGGAACTCTAGGGGTATTTGGAGAGTTTGGTGAAGAAATAAAATGTTAATTTTAATGGAATTTCCATGGTGGCAGGGCAGATCACTGGGAACATATCCTGATTTTCTGTAGGAAGCTGCATTTACCTCACTGTTGACACTGTCTTTTCTTTATTTCTCATCATTTTTACAGCTTCCAACATCCCATGGGGAACTCAGAGCCCACAGAAAGTGCAAAGGGGCAGGAATGGATTTCCAGTGGGAATGTGGGCTGAGGGGGCTGGATAAAATCTCCTTCCATATCCCA
>NW_005054345.1:4971432-4976432 GCF_000277835.1 Geospiza fortis | reverse complement strand
CAATCTGGGATTCTGGGCTGAAAGCACCAACTGGAAAAGGGAAATATTTGCCCTGTGGGCTGTGGGGAGATGGGGGTTTGGGAGCATTTCCAGCTGTAGCACCAGGGGGGATGGTGCTGGTGGTTACTGGGGCACACAGGGTGAAATATGGCTAAAATCAGCCTCCCCTTATTGCTGAAATGAGCCTTTTTGGGGTGATTTTCTCTCCTTCCCAAGCCACCCTTCCCTGCCCCTGCACCCCCAAATCCACTCCTGGGGAGTCACTGAGCTCCCTGAGTCCCTCCCCTGCCGGGAATGCAGGAACAAAGGAAACTTTGCTGTTCCAATTAATGGTGGTGCTGAAAAAAAATGCTGCCTCCCTAGAAATTGGGTGCTTTTTTTGAGAAACAGGTAAAAACTGCTAAGATGACAGTTTTTCCCATTTTTCCAGTGAGTGTGTCTGAGGAAGTAGAAGTGCAATAACCTGGGGTACAGCAGGCTCAGCCATTTGAAATAAAACTTTGCAGTACTAATGTTTTTGTAACTGCTTTCATATTGTAATGATATTTTTCCAAGCACTGGTTTTATTTGATCTTAAATACCTTTTTGGGAAAGTCCAGTGAGCTGACTCTAATAAAATCATGCTATTGAAAAAAGGTTTAAGTGGAATGTTCAGAATAAATTACAAAACTGCATGCAAGAATACCAGCTAGTGCTGCAATAAAAATCTGGAAATGAGGATTCTTGCAATATATTTTAAAGAAGTAGTATACTTTTTTTTGTTCATTTTTTTCACAGAATGTTTCATAATAGAAGGCCTTCACAACCTGAAAGGGGGTGAATGAATAACGAAGGAATAAACTGCCAAAGAAATTGCATTTAAAAAAAAAAAAAACTTCACTTTTTTTTTCCTGGAGCATATATCTCACATAATTTTCAATAACTTTTAGAAGATAATAGGAAAAGTAATTCTCTTCCATTTTGCTGTACCAAAACACTTGAATTACATCATACTTAGACTGTCAGATTTCACTCTTTGTCTCACACACACGTTCAGAGCCTTTGTGTCAGGAGCTGATAACTGGAAAAGGAGAGGGTTGGTTTTGTTCCATGTTCTGGCAAGTCCTCAGTCTGTAGGAAAGAGCTTCCAGAATTTAACCAAGGCTTTTCCTGGGTTTCCCCTCTTCTGCAGAGCCAACAGTGAAATTCCTCTGGCTGAACACAGCCCTAGGATTAGGACAGGGAGCACTCACCCCTATACGAGCACCATTTTCTGTCTGACTTCTCCCAGGCATCACCAGGGAATTCCAGCTGTGCCACATCTGTACTTGGAAAGGCACAGCCCCAGACTAGGCCTGGCCCCAGTGCACTGAGCTTTGAACCCAGCTAGGGGAGGGAAAATGTGACAAAACCCTGACACACCTGGGTGAGCACCCCCAGAACCCACCAAGGTGCTCTCGGGGGCTCAGGCTCTGGCTGGGTTTGTGTCAGGGCCGTCCAGGGCCACCTCTGAGCTGCTCAGGGACAGGGGACAGCCTGGGGCACAGCCTGCACACAGCTCACCCAGCCTGATGGAGCTGCCAGCAGCGGCAGGGGGATTTAAACAGGGCTCTGCTGGATGCAGGGGACAGCACGACAGGCTGCAAGGAGGGACATGAGCTCAACTATCCACCCATGGCAGCCACAGTGCCAGGCCTGCTCTGTTCTTGGCATTTTAACAACTTGACATGAACTTGTCCATCCTCCTGGGCTCTCTGCTGGATCCACGTAGAGGATTCCAAGTGCTGAGGAAAGGAGGAGCCAGGCAAAGGGACTCAAACAGCCCCTGGCTGAAGCAAAAGCTGCTGCTGGAAATGCCCAGTCTCCTGGAGGAGAGGACCTGGTGCTGTCAGTGCCACCTGGAATTCCTGTCTGTGGTCACTTACTTGGCCCTGGGGGCTTTTGACTTGTGGACTGGCCACCAGCCCAGTCTTCAGGCAGAAACTTGGAAAGAATCTTCTCAGAATGCTTTAATTGCTGTTTAATCTGGGGCGTGTTCAAAGCTGCTGGGCTGTCCTGCATGTCAGTGCCTTCACCAAAAACTTAAATCCTCTTTATTCTCGATGGCTTTGTGCAACCTGCTCAAACATCTCCCAGCAAATGCAGGGAGAAAGGAATAATTCAGAATGAGATCCCTTCCTTTGCCTTATCTTCATACTTCCAGTGCATCCTTCAACCTGAACATCCCCCACTTCAAACCCCACCTGTGCCATTGCTTTCCTGTCAGTTTTCCCTAAAATCTCACTCCTTCTCACGCTGACATCAGGATTAAACCCAAACCCCAGTGATTCCCTGGCCAGGGGCCTGCATGCTGGCAGGTGTAATGGTTAATGGGACAAAACCAGGAAAAAGGATTAAATGGAGACCAGGTGTAAGTCTTGAGGGGGAATGAAAGCAGAAAGATGGAAATTATGGGCTCAAGATGTTGCAGTTGGTACCAGGGGTGAGGTCAGCAGAGGGAATTCTTATCTATTTCAGGGCTTTGGCTGCCTCATTGCAAAAGTGTTTGCTCAGAACCAGATGGAATTAAAAATCAGGAGCACAGGGGGAGAACATGGATTCAAACAGAGCTGGGGGCCTGCACTCCTGACTGGGCTCATACATTGACAGGAAGGGTGGGAGCAGATGTGACACTGCCACAGGAATGTCAAATGTCTCTTGGGCTGCACAGCATCACACCTGGGACTGGCCTGCTTCACATCTGGGCAGATGTGCTCCTGTCTGCTCAGGAGCACGGACAGCCAGACAGAAATGGCACCCATCACCATAACAGCAGAGTCCTCACTGCGCTCCCTCACTCCTCTGCTCTGCTCTCACTGCTCAGAATTGTTGTGGCAGAGAGTGGTAGTTTCTTAATTGTGTCTCCTGTCCACTGCAGGAGCTATCACTGTGTGTAAAGACAACAAAAATGCCACTTAAAGACACAACTCTAATAACAAAAATATGAGATTATCAGGCTTGGTGCTATTTTATGTTGAGATACATCAGGCTGAAGCTCATGAATTCACACCTGACTCCACTAGGGCTGCTTCTTTTAAGTCAGTTAATTCTTCATTTACCATCTTTCCAAAAATTGAAATATATTTATGTCCTTAGCATATTGAAGAAGTTTGAACATTAATTTATAAAATGGACATGGAGCATTTTAACAAAATGATTGCTCAGATTTTTTTGAGGCTTGATGTACACCATGCAGCTGCTGAGCTCTGGCCAAAGCAAAGGAATCTGAAATGCTGCATCTCAAAGTTCTGATGGAAAAGCCCCAGCAGAAAAACATCTGGGTGCCAAAAGAAGCAGCAATTTTCTCTGTGGAGCAGCCTTGCAATGCTCAATTCCAGCTCCCACCTTTTTTTTATGGGGAATAAATACCTTCTCCACAAGCTTTAATGACCACTCATGTTTTTATTTCAGTAGCTTAAATATTTTTCTTTTATCTCTAGGAGGGGAAAGGGCCAGTGCATTTCATGCTCCTGTCCACCACGTTTGCTGCTGTCCCCCAGATTTTTTCCATCCAATTTTGGGCATTCCAGGAAGAATTTGCTGCATCACAAGCTGGAAGCACTGAGGAGTTCAGAGCTACTTTCCTGAAAACCAATATTTTTTGCTGCCTTCTGCCCAATTAATCCAGTAACCAATCCAGGTGAGCAAGATCTTGTGCCCATGCAGAACCTTTGGCAGCTTGAGTGGGATCCCTCAGCCTTCCCCACATCATTTCAATTGCAGGATGAGGCTCTCCTGGAAATCAGAATCACAGAATTATTTAGACTTGTGAGCCAGTGGGAAATAATAGTAATAATAATAATAATAATAGTAACAATCTCCCACCATTGGAGTGGTATATGCAGAAAGCAGCATTTTTATACCATTAGCCATATCTGATATATCATAGATGATCAGATATAAATTCACACAGAAACCCCTTCTTCCTGCATATTAATTATATTAATTATGCTATAACCATTGGGTGGGAAATATGCTCCTGTGCACAGAATATACCAAAAGTTAATTATTAAAGTTGCATAATGAAACATCTAAGTTAGGGAAAAGGTGTTGAAGTTTCCTGGGAGATGCTGGATCAGGTCTCTTGTGCCTGCTTCCACCCCTGTTATCTCATCCCCTCATTATGGGTTTTCCATAGGATGCCTGCCTGAGGCAAAACAGAGATTTAACTTGCTCTGGAGGTGACTTGGAATTGTTTTCTTCAGGATTCTTTCATGTGCACCCTGAATAATGTTTTATTCATTTAGGGCTTTGTCTTTTCAGAAACATTTGTGGGCTTTCCTGAGTTTTTTGTCTTAAAGACAACAAAATGAAACCAACTCGGTGGTGTCCTACTGAGGGCTGTGAAGCTGTGATGGCCCCCACACAAAGCAGAGAGAAAATTCCCATAGCAATGGTTCAAGGGCAAGTTGGAAGGGGCTTGAAGCAACCTGGGGTAGTGGAAGGTGTCCCTGCAGGGCTGGTGGGAGATGATTTTGGAGATCCTTCCAACGCAAACCACTCTGGGGTTCTGTGAATTGTGACACATGACCAGTGTGTGGGCCATTTTATTTCCCAGGATATCTCCTCCTGCAGACATCTCAGATCTTATTTCAGGACCTAGGGAAAGGTTTGTTCCAATGGGCCTGACTTTTCTGACTCAGGCAGAGCTTGACACATGCACCAGTTGTGAAATTGGTGCCTGACACCACTTCCAGATTTGATTCTGCATTTCCCCTGCTCTAGCCTGTCCTTGGAGCAAACCTCAGTCCCCAGCCATCCCTCTCTCATTCCCCCATGCCAGAAAATCAAAAAGCTTCCCTTCAGCACTCAGTCCCACGGGAGGGGGGCAGGATCAGCAGCTCAGGGGACAATCCCTTCACTGCTGGGTTTTTCAGCTGAGTCTCTGGACCTGGCATCACCTGAAGCTTTTGGAGCAGCAGCCATGGAGCATCCAAGCTGGATCTACGCCCAGCATAAGTGGAATCTTCATGAAATTTAGA
>NW_005054345.1:4961920-4968918 GCF_000277835.1 Geospiza fortis | reverse complement strand
AAAGGGAGCAGAAATCACAAGAAGCCCCGAGTCTGGTCCCCGGCCCAGCCCTTTGCTCCCTGTGGCTGGAGAGCAGCTGATTGCAGAGCCCGTCCGGGGGCACCCGGCAGCTCGGGAGCCGTGGCATTTCCAAGGTCCTCCTTCCCTGGCAGGGATGGAGAGCGCGGCTCATCTCCCAGGCCAGGCACGTGGAGCGCAGTCTGCCTGCACACAGATTAATTATCACCCAGCCTCCACACCCAGCCGCAGAGAAGTTGAACACGCAAGTTTCAGAGGCTGAAATCCTGCTTCTCCTCCAGCCCAGGGCAGCGTTGGGGGATTTTGTGGCTGTTTTTAGGGATCTGGAGAGTGAGGTTTTGCAGGCACTTCAGTGTCAGTGCGTTTGCCACCTGGCTTTCAGGCTGGGCATTACAGCCCTTCCCTGGATCCCGCTGCTAGGCACTCAGGAATTTTTTAAGTCTCAGCACAAATGATTTTAATTAAAAAATATATATAAAAATTAGAAGTCACATGTGCTGTATTCCCATGCTCACCTCCATGGCACAGAGAAGCCAGAGACATCCCAACACATGTGCAGACCTAAAAAAATCCTGGAGAGGTGTGGATGAGAGGGGGGTTGGCTTCTCCACTGGCAGAAGGATTCCAAAGGATTGTCCTGGTGACTGCTATGGACACCAGCCCTAAATTCCTTCTGGTTATGCCAAATGATTGATGGTGAGAATGTGTCTCTGCAGAGTTGGAAAAACCAGTTTGTGGGGGCCAGTGCCATGGGGCTGGGAAGAACCTGGGTGAGGTGGGAATACTGGGAATCCCTGTGTGGACACTGGTGTCACTTCACTGGGACTCAGCCATCTCCTCACCAAAGGCAGGACCAGGGGGAGCTGGAGGCCAAGCCCATGGTCTTCCCCCTTCTCCAAGTTCTCCTTTGATGAGGAGAATCCACACATCAGTTTGGAGGGGTTTTGCAAACATTCAATTTTCCCTTCAGCCATCAGCTGAGTTTCATTCATCTCCTGGACCAAAGGGTTTCACTCAAAGGGATTCATTCAGGAAATAAAATCCAGAGGGACAGAGAAGGGACCTGAGCCTCCCAAAGCTCAGTGAGTGTCATTCTCAGCACCTAGGAATTTTGTATCACCACAGGACTATAACCTCCAAACATAGCACAATTAAAAATGGAAGCTGAAGCCCTCCCTGATTTGTCACATTGTATGTTACCATAACACGTGTTATTATTAATCATAAAATTACATTATTCCTTAAAACAACTGATCTTTTTAAAGATCTGCTTTATTTTACATTGTTTTGCTTTATAGGAGCCTTTATTTCCCCATTTGACATCTTACACTGGCAAGAAAAGCTGAAATCCCTCGAAACTCAGAATGCTGAGAAGTGAATGTGAGACAGACTACTCTGTTTTCATTTCCCAAGGTGAGAGAAAACCAGAAAGGAAGTAACTTAAAGAAATGTTGCAACATATTTTAGTCTGGTAGAATTCTCACAGTTCAAGGGCTGTTGATCATAGCGGGCAAGAAAATTTGCTTTTGAAGATAATACATCTCATTTTTCACCCTGATAGTGACCACTCAGCAAAGGTATAAATCTTAAATAGCCCTGCAGCATTTTCAAAGGGATGAACGTGCTGCCATTTAGGATAAACACAGACAAAAATATCCTCTGTCATATTTGGGAAACCCATTTCCCCAGCAAGTTGTTGGGGGGGATACATTTCTATTTGTGAGAGGTGGCAAACAGCCATGAGGGCTGGGATGGGAGGAGGAGGAGGGAGGGATGCACCAGGAGCTGGGATGATCCCTGTCTGTCCAGGTGTCTCAATAGCAGAGGAAACCCTGTCAGTCCCATTTTACAGATTGAAAAGTGAGATTTAGATTAAGTGTCTTGCTCAAATTCACAAAGGCAATCTTCAATACCACTTTGGGTCCTGCATCCTATTCCAGCCTCTTAATGTAACAACCCTTCCCTCCAGTTATTGCCAGTCCTTCATCCCTTTATTTGACTTTTCTGAATATTGCAGAATTACTCACTTCACAACTGAAGGGAATTCCTGGGGTTAAATGGCCCCAGCACCTTCTGCTATTCCAACATCTGAACTAGAAAATACATCTCTTCACACTCATCAAATATTTTGTTAGGATATTAGACATTTGATCCAAGAAATGTCAACATACAGGGACTCCCAGTGGGCATGCTCATCTCAGATGCAGAACTCCAAAATCTTTTGGAGTACCATGGTCAGGAAATGTTGTTGCAGTGTAATTTTTTTAGCATTGCAGCAATCCCTAAAATGACATTAAATCAAGAATATCCCAAGGTGGAAAAGAGAGCAAATGCTGGATGCATGGCCAAGGTGTGCTTTGCTGGAAAACACACAGCTCTTCTGCCAGCCAGAAATAGGCACCACAATTCCATATTTTTCTAGATTTTTATCTATATTAAGGTCTGTTGAATCTCAAATTTCTTTTTCATTGAAGGATCAGCTTCAAAGGACATTCAAGGTAAACATTTCTATTTCTCTTGTTGTAAAATGAGTTGTTATGCAAGCTGTTATTTTGCAGTTATTTAATTTATTTTGCCCTTTAAATAATCAGCAAAGTATGATAATGCTTTACACACTACTGTGAATATAGGACTTCCCTCTGAGGTTTACATTTCACATATGAAGTCTAGGATGAATGATGCCATTCTCGTGGCATTTAAAAAATGAAAATCAGTGAAATATCTGCTCCAAGTGTATAAAAAAGATACAGAGAGTAAGACATTGCTCTGCATAATTTTAAAACTAAAAAGTGTCAGCCTGAGTACTCTAGAGCCAAAAATAAAAACAAGTAGAAATAAAGGCAGAGCTGCTCAGTCTCATTTAGCTGCCTAAAATTAGTGCAATGCAAACAATAAATTAGATGCAGGGTTTAAAGGAAATTGGACATTTAAAATTCTGTTCAGTGCCAAAAACTGTGGGTTATTAGTAAAAAACCAAGCAAGATAATAAATTATTTCCATGTAATGTAAAATATCACCCTTAGCCTTAGACCCAAGGAGGAAAATCCTAATAATCCACACATTTCCCATGCTGGATTAGCAAATAAAACCCCTAATGGGATTATTTATTTCTGAACAGAGATTCACACAATGTCCATACTCTTTGTGATCCCTTCAAAGGGAGAGCAGGAAAAACACAGGATGCTGATATCCTTCTATGCTTTTTTTCCTTTTTTTAAAGCACCTAAATATTTTAACAAACAGCTGAGGATTCTGTGCTCAAAAAGGAAGGGAAAAAAAAAAAAGGAGCTACAGTCAAGTCCATCTCGCTTGCAGGTTAATTTGGGTTCCTGTGGTTGGTTCCATGTTCTGAAGCCACCCAGCTGATCTCGGATGGCAGCAGCGCTGCCGCCTGACCCGGGGTGACAATCTGCACAGAAACCGTGGGGCTGGCAGCTCAATGGCTGTGACTTTAACAGCGCTGCTCTGGGCCCGGAATCAATTCTCTCTGTTTACAGACCATTTCACAGCCCTTTACCTGCAACATCACTTGTGTCAGTCCCATAAATACTTTGGTGTATATAATGCTTGAATTAGCATAATGGTTCAGGCACAGGGCTTTAAGCACAAAGAAGGACATGTCAACATGTTCTCTTCACTTAAGCAATTAAGAGCCATTATGCTGCTTCAGTGGAAATATCATCAAGGTTAAAGACAATCCCAAACACCCCTCTAACCTTTTTATTCTAAGTCTAATAAATGAGGCATAGAAATTGAAATGTTAGTAAACAGTGCTACTTGCAAGCTCTTTTTGTATCATGTTTAATCAGAGCTCTCATTCGCCACCCGTGAAGTCACAGGCACGGGGATTATTCAAATTATTCCCCCTTTTGCAAAAGCCCACCTCTCTGGAGGGGTTTGCTTCGTGCCTTGTGGCAAAGTCTGGGTGCTCTGATGTGGCAGAGTAAAAAATAAAATAAATATAGGCAAAGGCAACAGAGATTGGGTCACACAGAATAATTCTTGATAAATTCTTTCTGTGTGTGTGTATCTGAGTGCACTCTGATATTTATTCTTTTTAATGTTTACTGCAGGCTTTGTATTTTCCTATCCATGCTACTTAGGAAAAGGAGCCAGTGGAAATTTGTTATTATACTGGTTTTATTTTTATTTTTATTTTAAGATGGCAGCATTCAGCCAAGGCCAGAACAGTTGCTCATGGGTGATTCTGTGAGATGCAGCATGGAGGATTCCAGGCACTGAATTTTCAGGGCTTTATTTTGGGGGTGTGTGCTGGTTCGTTTGCTCTGAATTCATTCCTAATGCTCAGCCCCTTGATGCCAAAGGCTTTGAAAAATCTTAGGAAAAACTGGGAGAGAAATTGAGCATCTGGAGCAGAGAGAAAGAGAGAAACCCTTGGTAGGGAAAGGCCCAAAATAGAGAGGACAGAACCCAAGAGCACTCCAAGAACTGTGTCTGTTTACCAGACACCCTCCTGAGGCAAATCCTGCTTTTCCTGCAGCATTTGGAGTATTTCATGTTTGGGAAACACTTGAGCTCTGTTGTAGGTTCACATAAATGTTGGAGATGATACAACTTTCTTTTATTAATGCTATGATGAATTTTTAATTTTTTTATTAATGCTTTTATTAAATTTTTAACTAATGTTTGAGTCACTTCCCTAAACCTTGTGGAAGAAGAGAGTGGGTGGGCAGTGTGGGGTGTCTGAAGGCTCTAGCAATGGGGTGACAAGCACGTGTGGGGGCTAAAATCCAGGAGCTTTGGGCATCCATTGCAGCAGGTGCTCTCCAACAGTTCCATGCTCCTTATCTGCTGCTCTCTCAGCTCTTCAGCCTTGAGTTTTCCTATCAGGAATTTCGCTGGACATCTTGGCTGCTTGAGGCTACAGTGCTGAGTGATCACAGACTTGCAGTGGCAGCTCCTTCCTGTCCCCTCAGGAGAGGGACAATGATCCTGGACCATCCCTCTGGGTCTGTGCTTGGCGTTCCCACTGGCCACCACACTTTGCAGAGTGTCCTCTCCAGCTTTAGAGCTTTTTTTTTTCCTTTTCTTTTTTAGTGTGTGACTTTTATAAACTTAGAAGAGATCAGTTTGAATCATTGATTTCACATTCCAAGAACCTCACCATTCCCCAGAGCTGCTGAATTTTTGTGTGGCACATCTCATCCCACCTGCACCTCAACTGCTGCCACTCAGAGCTGGGAAATGGCAGCAGCTGGAAATGGCTGTTTCACTCCAGCAGAGGTTCAAACAGAGCTCAGCTCCATTTCTGTACCCTCAGCTTGAGCTGCAGACCCAGAATCTGCCTGGTGGGAGGAATTCCCTCCTTATATCATGCTCCCCCCTCAGGAGCACCCTGAGAAGTTGCCAAATTACAGCAAAGGTAATTCAGAACCAGGCAGGGCTGAAATGAGGTTTGGCTCCCTTTTAAGGACACCCAGCTATGGGAACTTTGTAGTTGAGCCATTTTGTTCTGCTCTCCACCAGCTTCCAAAGGAAGCACAAATTGCTTGGTTGCAGTTTAAAGCCTGACAATAATAAGCAAACATTTACAGCCTGATTTGATCTGCTCTCACCCCGCTGCAATAACTTCCTTTGAAGGCTGGTTTGAGATCCCTGGCAATGCCTGGAGGCTGAGAACTTGATTTTGCTCTCCTCACAATTGCTGTGCTCTGCAATCTCTCCTGGATGTCAGGGGCTGCTTGGCAGCTTCTCTTGGCTGCCCATGAGTGTCCCCCCATCCTTCAGTGAGGGAATCACTGAGCGTGGCCAGGCTGTGCTGAGGCACCAGTGGTGCCCATCCATCCATGATTCATCAATCACTGGGTGGAGAAAAAGCTGCAGATTCCTCATCCCAGGTGCGCAGGGGCACCAGGATTTCTATTCCGTGTGCAGCTCTCCTGAGGCAAGTCACGTTCCTGCCCATAAAGTGATGTTCCAAGGGCTGCTGACCAAACCAGCCTGCAGGACAGGAACTGGTGGAGTTTGGAGCTTGAGAGGGAGCACTCTGCAGAGATGAGCCGTAAGAAAGGGACACCGTGCCCTCAGGACACGGGGCAGGACATCAGGCACTCATTCCCTGCTTCCTACAGCACCTTCCAAACCCACAGATCCTTTAGAGTCCCTCTCCTCCTCTATGTTTAGAGCTACAAAGATTGTTTTTGGTATATAGCAACACTTCAGCACCTTCTGAGGATCTCAAAGCAGGTATTAATTAAGCTCCCGAGCACCGGTGGGAAGGGAGTAAACAGCCCAATTGCCACTTTATGGCAAGGAAATGACTGGCCAAGGTCATCCAGGCAGGCACAGGAGGGAACAGCCATAAAACAAGAATTACACAGCTGCCTTTCCTCCAAAGAAAGATGCCCCAAAATAGGAACTCACCTGAACTTTTATTCAGATTTGGGGAGGAAAAATGTGCAAAGCCATTCAAAAGATTTTTCCCAGCTACATCACAAGGGCTCGGTTGCATTTTCCAGCCCTGGGTCTGATTTCTCTCACTCCAGCTGAGACAAGAGCTGTGCTTGAGGAATGAATGCAGGAGATATTGTATTCCTGGGAGGAGGCTTTGGTAGGTCATTTTATTTTATTCTTTCAGCCTGATTTCCTCAGCATCTGAATACATGCAGATAATGATAATTCTGATGTGTTTTCTGTAGCTAAGCATCAGCCTCATTTACCTGTCCCTTTGCTAGGACCAAAACTCCTTGGTAGAAATAAGAACCAGAGCAGCTCCTGCAGCACTGTGGGAGCTGCTTCTTCTGTTGGCTCGGGCTCAGAGCAGCTCAGTGGTTACTTTGCAGGGTGGAAATTGAGAAGGAGAAGCAAAATCTAGAAAACATTTTGAAAAACTCAGCAGATCAACATGTACTCTTTAAAGCTTTATAACAGCAGTTGTAGTAGAGATCACCCCTTCACCTCCTTGAGCCTAAAATACCTGCTCTAAATTCATAATCTCTTCACCTTCGCTTAATACCTGC
>NW_005054345.1:4948489-4961852 GCF_000277835.1 Geospiza fortis | reverse complement strand
CCACCACAAGAAGCCATCCCACCCCCAAACAGAGAGCAGGCAGAGCCAGCACCATCCTCATTATTTTATCTCTCTCATTTGTCATTCCAACAGCCCTGTCCACTCTCACCCTATGAAAGAAATTATAATTGAAATCATGCTCGTGTGTTTTGAGGCAAGAGCGACTCTGTGATCATTTAGCTTTATCCAGGCTGTAACAAAAGCTGCCACAGATGCTTGTTCCACTTTTTTTCCTGCACAAAGAAATAAAGCACAGTTGCACAAATGACATGTATGTCAATCTTTAGGTCACAATGCTTCCTGCAGTTGGATCCCAAGCAGGAGACATCAAGCTAAAGGCATTTAAGAATTAACAGTCTGTACCCGAGACAGGAAATGGAGTTTATAAAACAGGTGGATGAAGACCAGTATTCACTTGCATCACATTAAAGCAAATCCATTTATATTTTATTTCCTATATACTGGCTGGAATGTGCATTTTCACCACAACCAGGCTCTGCAGTTCCTGGGGGGTGTGGGATATTTGCAGGTGGATTGCTTTGGCCTGGTAGAACATCAAGGCCATGTTGGACAGGGTTTGGAGCAACCTGGGCTAGAGGAAGGTCCCAACCCAAACCAGTCTGGCATTCTGTCACCTTCCAGGTAGGAAATGATCTATCACAGGAGAGGAAGGAGACACTGCCCAGAAAACTCCACTCCCCCAGCTGAGGGTTTGGCTTTTCCACCCTGAATCCACACAGAGCTCACAGGATTCTTTTGCAGTGCCATAAGTTCTGCTCAAAGCCAGGGCAAAGTTGGCACCTGGTGCTGCAGGCAGCCCCAGCTCTCCAGATTTCTGCACAAGTGCTCCCTTCCCTGAGCATTGCTATCCTGGGTGCATATTAACCATGATTGAAACAACGCCCATTGGAAGTCTTAAAACCTTAACCACCAGTTTTACTTCTAAAATAAAGTAAACTGCCAAAAGTTCTGATAAAAGTGACAATTTATATTTTGAAGTAGTACGTCCGGAATTTTCCTATAGCTGTAGACAAAGGAATTCTTACCCAGATAAGTATAAGAGCACCAATAAATTTAAGGTAGCTTATGCAAGTTAGGCACTAATGAATGTCATCTTCTGTTTTGTCATGAAAAAAGATCTTTCTGCTGCTAAAGGAGACTGATTTAGATTATGAATAGCTGTAGTGATTTGCAAAAATGGCTCCAGAGAGATAGACTGAGATTCTATATACTCATGGCACTTGAGGTTTCTGCCCTTTTTGTTGAAAATTAATTTGTCCTGTGGGTTATTGGATTCTAGCTCAGCCAATGTATATTGCTCAGTCATCACAAATTTACTTAAAATTTAGTGTAGCTGAAGTTCATTCAACAAGACAAAAGTCCACAGTTGAAAGCTTCTAAAAATCTTTTTAAAAAACTGGCTGATGGCGTAATTGAAAGCGCTGGGATGAAGGAGATTTACAGAATGTTTTGCAGGTATCAATATCTGGTTTATTAGATCACAGAGACTCCTCAGTTTCCTCTCTGGATGGTGAAAACAAAAGGATGGTTGCTGTCCCCTTGGTGGGTTTGTCCCATCCTCAAACCCCAAACGTACACTCCTAAAATGAGAAGAGCCTGGTACCATTTTCTACAGCTTCCTCCACTATTTCTTTAATTTGACACATATTCTTTTTTATGGGATAGAGAAAGAAACTCTGGCTATAAAATGTCAAATGCCTCCTCTTACATACCATGTCTTTTTATTTTTTTTCCATTTATTTCCTTTCTTTTCTCCCTTTCTTTCCTTTGTTTGCCTTTGATGTATGAAAGGAAATTTCGTTCATGTTCTTGGAATCCCCATCTGAGTTTTCACTTCTCAGCTTAAACATTGCCTTTGCTTGTAAATTTGATTCCCAAAGACAAATAGGTTCAGGTTAAAAAAAAAAAAAATCTACTTCTGCTCAAATCAGCAATCCTGTTCAAATTAAAAGGCTGTAACGAATTTGATTGATGGGTGCAAGTCCTCTCTTAGCCCCACGCTGGTGAATTGGGTTCAGAATCCCCTCCAAGAGGGGCTGGTGAAGCTTTTCAGACACAAACCAGCGGGATCTGGGAGCAAACACCAATGTGGGCAGGGAGGGGTGATCAAAGAATAAGCAGGTATTAAACATTCACAGCACAGTGGTTTTTCATTACCTGTAGAGGATAAAAATCTTCTTGATGAGAAATAATTCTCCTTATTTTAAGCTCTTTCAAAACCAGTTTCACGTTGCTTTTAAATGATGGGGATTTTTAAAAATAAAAATACAAATAGTGCTGGTGGCATATGGGGAAAGCTCATTTTGTGCCCAGCCCCCGAGGATGGTCCCCAAATACTGAGTCCATAAACACTTTGTGTTCTGCCTACCAGGAATTACACTTTAAAAACAACAAACAAGAATTTAAAATTCATTTTCAATTTAGTGTTAAACTCACTTCATAGACATCACAGTAAAAGAAGAGGAAATATGGAAAACAAAAATTCTCCCAGTCCAGATCTCTGTTCAGGTTATTTTTTTATATTTCCATTTTTTCTCTGGCTCTGGTGATACATCTGAATACAACTGATCAAGTTTCAGCGGTGAGGCTCTCAGCTCTTTGCTTGCTACACAATTGCACGAAATGAGATACAGTGCCATAACCAAATCGTGACACAATGGACTGGAAATTTTAGATTAATAAACCTCTTTCAGAAGAGAACTAAATAACTTTTACAGTTTTATCTGTGGCTATTTGTTTCTTCGAAGATTTATGGTCCTTGCAACAGATATGCATCTTATCTTTCACTCTTCAGATTACAGGAAGATGATTTTAAACAGGCTCCTGACTGGCACGAGCTGGAATTGCAGATGATCTTGCTTTAAAAAAATGCTAAAAGTGAACTTGCAAGTCAAATGAGAAATATCATTACACGTGTCAGAGGGGTCTGAGAGCAGAATCTGCATCCAGCTAAACAAGATCTAATCCTTATTGTGGCGAGCGGCATCCTCGGGCAGCTCTTTAGCATCCGGGAGCTTAACGAGGAATTCCAACTTTCCGTGCTGCCGCTGCTTTAATTGATTGACGCTAAAAGTTTAGAAACTCAGATCCGAGGCGCTCTCACAAAGCTCCTTTAAGCGAGCCTTCTCCTTTGAAAGCGGGCTCCTCGATTGAAAGTGGCAGCCCACATTTTTAGGTTTCAAGCAGCTCTGTCATTCCGGCAGGAATGTGTCTGCCACTTCACACGAAAGCTCGGCCTGAAAGACATGTACTTTGAATCAGAGAATCAATAGAACACTTAATGGACAATTAGGAGAACAGCTGTAGGACTGTCAAAGGCCCATCTGTACACGGCTCGGCTGGACAGGGCACGGAGCTGCACTCGCTGCCCCGGGGCACCGCTCCATCACCAGCCCCCTCTCGTTTCCCAGCACCGCTAATGGAGGATTCCTTTTTCATTACAAATTTTAACACGTGTAGAAAATTATGGAAATTGCTCGGGCCATTTGTCAACTTATATCATGTGAATTGATCAATAAATTTCACCACTTTGTTGTTAATGTAGATAAATTTTGGCATTTAATTAAGCTACAAGTGAAAATGTGGCCACTTTTAATTTCGGCAGATGCTCCCTTTTCATCTGTAATCCAGGGATACATTGGCAAATACAATTCAGTCGCTAAATATTTATAGACAACGTGACAATTCCTAAAAGAGTTATCATCAATGATTTTGGTTCTGAAACAATTAGCATTGTTTGAAAGAGCTCATGTGGAAAGCTGAAATAAATTCTGAACAGCAGATCAAATTATGGCTACGCAGGTACATTGAATGTATAAAGCACATAAATCTACACATGGTATAAACACATGATTATTCCAGGAATACTGCTCTGTGCACAAACATGGAAATTCTGATCAGCCAAGGTACAAATTCCCACATCCATAAATACTGGTGCACTACATAGAAAGTGTTCACAGATATCTCTGGGTGAGACCACCACAGTGATATTTATCCTTAATGCAGCTGCTTTGCAAATATATAATGGGAGAGATTGATCTCAGGAAGTAACACCACGGAAAGAAACATTTCATACACAAACACTTTATGTAGGAGAAGAAAGAGTTGACAAAAGCATTGCTGCTTGTAACAATAAATGTATTTAAATTCTTCTAAAATACCGAGTACATTTCCAACCTGTGATAATCAGGGATCAGCCTTTAAACTTCACGATATTTTCTAAGCACACACAGATTTGGCCAGACAATAAGAAACATAAATGAACATTTTAGGCTTTCTATATGGCCTTAGGGAGGCTGAGATGAAATCCTGCCTCTGACAGCCAGAGGCCCCAGACACAGCACTCAGCAGCCAGGCTTGACATGATGAACTGCTGAGGCTCCTCTGAGAGCCAGGGGGCTTTGCCTGGTGCTGCTGCTGCTGCTGGAGCCTCTGGGGCAGGAACAGCCTCAAACCCCATTGTGGGGCTGCTAAAATCCCCCTGAGCAAGCAGCTCCTGCCCTGACCTGCAGCTTTGGGCTGAAGGACTTGTCTAGCATTTAGAGGACATGGGTCCTGCAGGATGAACTTGTGCAAGGAGAAACCTGGCTCTGGGGGAATCAGAAATCAGAAATGTGACCTGATTCTGGGGGAATCAGTGGTGCTCACACACTCCTGCTCCCCAGCAAGGGCTCCCAGTGCCCTGAGCAGGCAGGTTCAGCATCTCCCCACAGTCCTGTACTCCAGGCACAGGGGCAGACAAGCAGCACCCACAGGTAAAAAGTCCTTTTGCTTGATTCCTTTGTGTACTTCTCTGTTTTCACTGCTGGGCAAAATCATCCAACTTGGTAAGAAAAAATAAGAGAGCACTCAGACACACCAATCATTTTTAAAGTGGAGTCTCTGGGTTTGTGGATTTGTCAGCACTGCAGCATGTTTTATTTCCAGGTTTTCACAGAAAGTGGTCAGCAGATTCCCTGAAGTTGTTGGGAGTGTGGGGAAGAGGATGTGAACCCTGTTCCAGCTGAGACTCACTGGCCTGCAGCCGAGGGTTCACACAGAGAGAGCAGGGAATGCACTTGCAGGAACTGGGGGGGCATTTGAACCACAGGGGAATATATGGCCAGCACAAAATACTCCATAAATACAGAACATTCTAACCAAATCTTGAGTCACTGAAATTATCTCATTGGCCTTTCCTCTTGAACAGAAAGCTTTGTCTCAGCTTACCAAGGCTTTCTTTTTTTTTTTTTTTTTTTTTTTGCATTTCACAGCAATGGCATTTACTCTTCCTGGACTGGATCAGCATGAGCTCATCAGAACATGCCCAGGATTCCTGTTCCTGAGGCCTCCACGATGTAGGATCTTCTCTTGCAGAGAAGGAACCCTGTTGGAGAAGGCTTCACATCCAGGCTGTCACTGCAGCTCCTGCCAGTGCCACCCCCCAGCTGCACAAACCCTCAGCTGAGTACAGCACACACAGCAGGGATGGGCCCAGGGGTGGGGAGGGGACTCCACAGCTGCACCCCACAAACTGTGCCTTGTGCCTGACCTGGGACATGGAATTGGAGCAACTTTGGAAAGACAGGGAGCTTAAAGGCCTAAAAACATCTGTCCCCTGCTGCAGTGACATGTCTGGTGGGTCAGTGTGGTCCCTGTGCTGAATGTTTGACACTCAGCCTCTCTCTGCAGCAGTGAGGAAGGACCCAGCACACCCCGTGGCACAGCAGCAAACCCCTGAATCCCAGCCTGGCAATGACAGGTCCATCCTGGAAGTTGGCCTTGCTGTAAACTCTTCATGGCTGAGGTGGAAAATGCTTGACAGTTTGAGGCAGTGCTTGTTTCTGAGGAATATTTACTTAACTTTTCATGGTGAAGACTCAAACTCTGGATAGAAAGGGATCACACTACAGTGAGCCACAAAAAAAGTCTATTAAACGATCTTTGTTTTTTAAAAAAATCTCAATAACAACAAACCCATTTGTCTGTTTCAGCAGCAGAGCATTTTTGTGGGAGATCCCTATTTATCTGATTTATTAGAAATGCTCCATTGAGACAGAAAGCATTTTTCTAATAAACCAAGAGGTTAGCACTATTGTTTTCAGTACAGCTGACCCTTGGATTTGCTGTAAAACCAGAATCATTAGAAATGCTCCATGGGTTATATTGGAGCATTTCTAATGAAACAGAGGGTCAGCTGTATTGAAATAATGTAAAATATCTAGATTCATGAGAAAAACTCTACTGAAATGCATGGAGCGTTTCTAATAAATCCAGATTTTAGTGGAGCTCAACCCTGAATCCATTAAAACCTTATGAAAAAATAGTTACTGAGCATGCACCTTAAGTACTTTTTTCTGTGTTAATCTCTCATTTATTCTAAAACACGTTGTAAAAATAGCAAATGGCATCAGTGAAAATCTGTTATTTAAATCTGCCATTTCCTCCCCTCCCAAGGAGCAGAGAGGCACCACTGCCACCAGGAACAGGCACAAGGAATCCCATGAGCTGTGCTCCAGCAGCTCCCAGGAGCAGGGATGAGCACCTCACTGCAGCCTGTCCCTCTCCTGGCACACTCCACATGTAGCAGAGCACAAAAGAACCCACCCAGGCCATTCCCTGGGGTGGAATGAGTGCTGGGAGAGCTGCAGGGCTCCAGGGAGGAGCTGCCTGTGGAAGATCTCTGCAATCCCAGCCTTGTCCCAGGGTGAAATTGTAGGAGGGATCATGGTTTCCTCACAGCCACCTAGCAAGGGGCTGGAGCATCACTGTGTTCATTCCCAGGGGATCTTTCCCTGGCTTCTGGGAGCCTGAAGTGCCTTTAGTGAGAGATGCAAAGGATTTCTGCCTGCAGGAAGGGGCATCATAAATAAAAGCCTTGATGGGAAATACAGCTGTGGTGCACTTTGGGCACAGAGTGGGGTGAATTCCCAGGCACCTGGAGTCTTCCACAGTCTGCAGGTGAGATTCCTGGTGGAGAGATTACATTGCTTGTACACAAAGAGAAACCCCAGCCTGATTTCCCCTTCAAGCTGGATATTTATTCTCAATTTACAGTCACACGGTCAGCAATAGAAAGATTTTTTTTTTATTACCACCAAGCTTTTGGTACCATTTTTAGTGTACAACAGTATTCAGAGCCTGGTGGGCTTCCAGGTTTTATTCAAGGCAGATTAAGCAGCTGTAATCTTGTAAAAGTATGTCCTAAAGATGAGATGGCTTGGGCTTAGTGCAGTTTCAAATCCCACACCCATGGCAGGTGACATCTTTAACCTGTCCAAGTCAGCTTGGTAACTGCCTGAAAACTGGGGCCTAGGGTGAGAAAAATTGGGTATTAATTGCAGCATGTTATGAGCCAGGACATGTAAAAACCAAAGAAGTCTTTCTAATTTATCATTTGACATCAAAACAACAAGTAAACATTGGCAGGTTTATTTTAAGGTCTTGCATGAGTCACTGCCTCACTTGGATGATCAAACCCCTCCTCAGAGCAGAGCTGAAGTGAATTTGATCAGTTTTCCAGATGAACTTCTTGTGAAAGTTGTGGCAAGTTTTGGTGATGCTGATGCTGCTGATTCTCACTTCTCTGCTATTTCTAAAGCTTTATTGTTGCGCCTCTCCCCTTCTAGAACTGCTGCAGATATGGAGCTGCAGGCACCAGCCAGGCACAGCCTGGGGAAGAGTTTGGAGAAGGGTTTGGATCAGCCCCAGCCACCCCCTGCTCTCAGGTAACACATCCCAAAAGCTCTGAAAACAAAGCAAAAGTGGTGCTTGGATTTATGGGCTGAAAGAGCTGCATTGATCAGGCCAGAATTGACAAGACCAGTGTTACACTCGGTTATTTCAGGATAATTTGCTTAAAAGTCAGCATGGAAAGACAATGCACCCCTGCACGAGGCTGTTCAGGGAGTGGGCTGCTGTGTGCTGTAGCATTTTCCAGCCCTGCTCTGGCTGCCGTCCCTGTGCTTTCAGCAGACAGCAGAGGAGCTGGCTCACCTCTGTTTATTTTATGAATGCACACACTCAGCCTGCCTGCAGCTTGTCAGCTTCTGATGCTGCTCCTTTGGCTGCTTTGTACTCACATGTACAGAAAATGTATAGGAAAAGTATATTAATATCATTCTATCTCAACAGATTTAATTCTTAAATGCTACATATACTTGGTTAATCTCTCATTTTAGAAGTAGGAAAGGTTAGATTATAACATCAGGTTAGCTCTCTTTGAAGCAGGTAATAATTAAGTTGATTCACTGTTGCAATTACTGTCAAATCCCCCTTAATTACCACGGATTTTATAGCAGCTTCATTATACGTCTGCTGTAATGCATTGTGGCCCAAAGGAGAAGTGTTGCAGGAAATTCTGCATAGCATGTATAATTCTAACCTGCAGTTAAAGCTCCTAGTGAAAGCCTCTGCACTAAATTTATCTTTTTTTGACATTTCCCCCCCTATTATTTAAAGCAGTTGAGCTGGAGTAACACCACTAAAATATACACCTAACTTCCTAAGTGAAAATGGATCTCTTCATAGGTATTAGGAGTAAAAATGGGAAAATTATAAAATTAGCAGCGAATTATCCTTGGGAAACTGCTCAGCAAAAATGAAGAACACTTCTGGTCCGGTGTCATGGGGGGAGAAAACCTCTGCCCAATGTTGTGAGTCGTGCACCCCTGAACAGCCTCTGAAATCCCACTGAACACAGTTTTTGAGGCAGTCAGAATTTGCTGGAGCACTCTGCTCTCCATGAATATTTTCACCCATTGTTCCTTTTGCATTTTATAAATGGAATTTTTAAAGCAACTCTTCTTTTGAACTGACCCTCCAAGTAACTCAGGGTCTGGTGAAACTGCTGCTTTCTGGCTCACGTGTCACTGCTTGTTTCCATTGGAAAAATCTTTACAAATCAGGGTCTGTAAATTGAGCCTGCAACAGTTCAAAACAGATAAGAGAATAATGTGTGCCATGGATTCCCTTGTAGGGAAGGAATTTACTCCCCAGCACATATTAGATGCAGAAAGGGCTCCAGTGTCAGTGACACTATTGGCAGCTGTGTTAACAGTGAAGGAGCTGCCTTTGTACAGCAGTACAGTTATTAAATTTCTCCAGAGACCATGACTCATTAATCAAATATTCATACATCTCTGTAAATACATGCTGAACAGAGAATAGCCTCAGAGCTGAGCATCCCAGCACAAGTGCTCTTTCATGTGGCCCTGGCCCAGCCCTGAGAACATGCGGTCATGTTTTGCATTTCTAATGCCCCGTGTGCTCGGGAGCAGCCCGGTCCCTAAAAACAGAACACAAGTGATCTTACTGATGGCAAGTGTTACACAGCCACAATTAAAATTGCTTCACTATGGCTTCATACCATCTTTTTAAGAGTGAGGACAGTGAATCAATTCTTCTGTTCTTTGTTTACCATCAGACAAGTAACTTTTTCCCATACGGATGGAGGAACCCAAGGCCATGCTCCTTTTAATACAAGAATTTGTATTAGCATGGAAACAACAAACCAATGGTTGGACTGGCAAGGCCAAAAAACTTCATGTATTTGCAAAGGCATGAGCTTGTTGTGTTGAACAAATGCTGTATTTTGTGTGCCCCCACTGCCAGACAGAGACACATCTCACCTGCTCCAGATGTGAACACACCTCAGGGTTTGACCTGGGTCAGGCTGAGATCACAGCCCAGAGCTGAAGCCTCTCTGAGATAGCTGAAGTTCTGCTCTGTAAGCCTTTGAAACAATTCAGTTTTCTGATTTTCCTAATCCATGTCCAGGACTATGGGTCTGAGTGTTGCAGGTCCTGACTGATGCTCCCGGTCCAGGCTCACTGTGGGCTGGAGTAGAAAAATGCTTTTAAGAGGGTTCTTTGTAAATGGGGGGGATGCCATTGCTGAATGAAGGTTTAAATTCTGGGCTGTTGTGCTCTGCTGGACTTAAGGGAGAAGGGAATGGAAGGAATTACCTGAATTTTCAAGTGCAACTTGCAGGAAGTGTGGACAGCACAGAATCCCAAGTGATCCTGGTAAGAGGAGGGATATGCACAGATAAATCCTGGAAAGAGGTGAGTCTCAGATGATATTCCTTCATAGCTTTTAGAGGCTGGGACATAGAATTCACCCCTGGAACCAGTCCTAACTGCAGATTTGGAAGGGAAATTTGCATAAAATCCTTATGGCCCAGTTTAAGGATTGTGCTCCAAAAATACTTCCTTTTTAGTTCCCTTTCTAATAAATACAGATACTCTACTTAAGCACCTCCACAGCTCCTACCACATTCATTTCAGTGCATTTTAATTTTCCTTAACAAGGCTTGACATTTACATTTTAGAAAGAAAATCCTCTCCTATATTTAATTAGGGCACTGATTGAGACAGGATGGCAATAACCTCCCACACTTCTGTGTAAGACAGAACCCCCACCTTGCTCCAGGAGCCAGCACATGCCAAAAAAAGCAGGTTTGGGTATCTGCTGTGTGCCATGCAAACATCACAAAGCTGTGATCACAAACCCCCTTCCCTCCTGTCCTTCCAGTCCTGGGCAGCCAGAAGTGATCCCAGTCCCTTCTATGACCTTGCCCACTGACCCAGCAAGCTGCTGGATGTGGATAATGCCTAAAACATTGACTTTAACAACCTTCCCTTGGGGCACAGGGATTCACAGGCAGGATCAGAGTGTAGCAAAGGAGGAGATGGAGAGCAGGAATAATGTGGGAGTGCTGAGCAGAGCTCACAAAGCCTTGGCTTTAACACATGCCTAAACACCCACCAGAGCTGGGTGAAAACAGCAAACATTTATTTGTGCATCTCCTTGCATAAATAAAACCCTGCTGATTTGCTTTGATGGCATTTACGAGCACATTTATTCATAAACATTAGAGTGAGCAAGTTTTTATTTGCAGAGTGTTCATGGCAAACAAAAGCCTCGTGAATTCTGGTGTGAATAAATACCAGAGAGCTCTCACTCGAGCAGGGCTGCTGCAGTCATTAAGTAAAGCTCTTTTTACTATTCACACTGTGGATTCAGACAATTACAGCTGCCCGTGGACTGCTTACAAACAGGGAAGGGAACTGTTTATGGAGCTCAGTTCATCCAATTAGGCAGCAGAAGCATCTTGTGAAGACACCAAACCTCAGGGTCAAACCATGAGTGCCCAGGGCTGGATCCTGACATCCTCAAATTCCTCTTTGCACCTTTTTGTCAATGCAAATAAGTTAGCAGCATTTAAAAATCCTTTTATGTAATGCTGGCATGGCCTAACCAAGCTGGTGGGAGGCTGTCCCTGTGCTGCTGGAATATTCTGCCAGAGGCTCTGGGTTTAGGGTAAGGAGCTGAAATGCTGCTGGATGCTGTTCCTGCCTGTGCTGCACAGCCTCCCTTGCAGGGTTGGGGGAATGCACCCCATAATAATCAGCTCCAAGGTGGGAAAGGGCCATGAAGTAACCTGGCCTCCTCTTGGAGGCTCCTGCAGCTCTGGCCTCCCTGGAAAAGCCCGATGACCTTGGATGAAATGGTTGTGGAAACAGCAGGTGGGGAGGGCTGGATTTCAGACCTGCTGTTTGTGTTCCTTTGTGGCATTATTGACCTTTCATAACTCACTGATGGCTGCTTTTCACTCCATCATCCCCTTTAAGAGATTGTCAATAAGGCTGGAAATAAATCAGGTCTCTGGGGCAAATCCATTTTCCTACTGGAATTAGCAGGGAACAGGAGATCCCTGCCCTGCCTCCGCTGGGCACAACTGAACTGCTCATCTGCTTCACACTGACAAAGCTTCTGGGTTTGGAGGGGTGAAAGAGCCAAAAAAGCAAAAAAATGCACAAAAGACAGTAACAAATGAGGTTGGCCCCAGTTTTCCAGCTCTGCTGAAGCGTGGGGCACTGGTGAGAGGGAAATCTTCAAAGAGAGGCATCACAAAGGCACTGGATGGGGCTTGGAGCAGCCTGGGACAGTGGGAGGTGTCCCTGCCCATGGCAGGGGTGGCACTGGCTGGGCTTTAAGGTCCCTCCCAACCCAGACCAGTCTGGGATTCTGGTATTCTATGGAACAAACTCAGTGCTGGTTTGAGTACATTCCCATTTCCAGGCCTTCTGGAAGCTGGGCTGCAATTCTCCAGGCTCTGAGATCAGCTGTCTCTACCACCATCAGTAAATAATTCCCTGTCCTAAAGAACCACTCTAGAAATTCCCATTTCAGGAGTAAACATGGGGCAAACCCTTCCAGTGTGACCCTTCCCAAGAGCCACCCCTGAGGGCTTGTGCCCCATGGAGTCAAAGCAGTGCCCAGGGCTTCTGGAAACTTCTCAGAAATCAGCTGCTGCCTTTCCTGAGTGCCTGGGAGTGTTTTCAAAGGTTGGCTGGAGATGGGAGAAGCTGCAGAGGAAAGGGAGGTGGTGGCTGGGGGATTTCCCATGGAGGAAAGAAATCCCTCACCCTACACCCCTGAGCTCCCAGGGCAGAACCAGCACCTCCAGCAGGGCTCTGGGGTATGACAGGGTTTGGTCACTGCCAAGGTTTGGAAAACAAGGCTGGAAAGAGAAGGCAGAGTCTCCACTGAGAGCCTGAGCCAAGCTAATGTCAGATATTATAAACAGAGAGAAAGGTTCCTTGTGAGGAGAAAAGAAATGGCAGAAGGGAGGGAGAGAAAAGGCTCTGAGGGGACGAAGCTCCGAGGCTGCAGGGTTCCTATTCGAGCTGGCAGGCACAGGAGGAGTGGGAGATCTGGGGAAGCCTCTCAGAGCCTGGGCCACTGCTGCCTGTGTGAGTAACTGATGCTCCTCAGGTTTGTGTTTGAAGGCAGCAGCAGCAACACTGATGACACAAATTAATTACCTGGTTTGCAGCAGCTAATGCAGACGAGGTAAAGAGAATTACTACACGATTAACATAGTTTCCAATTAAAGTCCCCTGTAGTTACCCAAAACCATTAATTTCTACTAACCTGGTAATTTAACTTGTGTCACCCCTGTACACAAGTGCACCAGGGCATTCTGTGGGCTTGTCTGTGCTTAAACCTTGGACAAAAACCATGATGAAAATAGCCATGAATTTTTAACAAATATTTGTAGCAGGCTTTAAAGAAAACCCCACTGTGGTAAATAAAGGATTTGCTACAAATTAAAGGACCCCAACCCAGGTGCTGTTCTAGCACTGCTACTTTCTTTCCCTCAGTTAGAAAGGGAAAAACTTTCACTATTTAATAAGTTCAAAGATGTTTCAGCCACTACATTTTTTATCCAGTTGGAAAAAGAGAAGAGAAACGGTTCCATCCTTCTAGAGGAATTTGCTGTTGGAATGACAGACCCATATTTTCCTTTTTAACATTGCTGTGCCACAGCTCTTGCAATTCCTTGTGAGCATTTCCA
>NW_005054345.1:4943145-4948466 GCF_000277835.1 Geospiza fortis | reverse complement strand
TCTGCAGACACAACAGGCTCAGGTGGGTCTGTGCACGTGGGATTTTCTGAAGGTATCTGAATTCAGGTGGTGGAGTTGTGGAAGAAGGAAAATCCAAGCACCAAGCACAACTTGGTGTCTGATTTCCTGTCCACTGCCACCCAAAGGAACCACTCTGAGGCTCTAACTGATCTTTGCTAAAGCTGCATCTCCTTGTGCTCCACTCACCAGCAATCTTCTCTCTTCTAGCTCTGACATCCACAATTCTCCTCATTTTGACATCTAAATTCCATAAATACGTTGTTTACTCCCTCTTCTGGGCTATTAATGAAAAATATGAAGATCAAGCCAAACGTCCTCACATACCTGTTAGTAAAAAGTCACATTATGCCAAATATTAGCAGGATGCAGCAGTGCAGAGGTTACTGATTTAGACAAATAATGTGTGGGGTTTTTCCCCTTGAAAACAAATGAATAGTTTGTCTTTTTTGAATATTAATTAACACATTCAAATGCACTCTCCAGCCCTGACACAGACACAGACCTGGTCTAGTTCTGCCTGAAATTTATCCATTAGTCACTTCTTGCTCGTAAAAGTAAAAGGTGCTTTAATGAACAAACATGATGCTGATTATTTGGATCAGCAACACTTGTGCCTGAGCAGCACTTAGACCAGGTAACATTTGGTTTACAACACAACAATAAAATCTGCCTTTATTGCAAATAAACAGAGTATTCACCCCTTACAATATTGGTTTAGATGCAGGATTATATTCACTGTTAGAGGATCTAATATTAATATAAAAGGCACATGCACTTCATGTTTTCATACCTCTTTTATTTCCCAAGCAGCGTTAATATGGTTTTTTAAATATTGTATTTACTTTGTTAAAACATGAAACTATTTCTGTACATTTGTTTGCAATCTGAGAACACACACCACCAAGTAATCATTGGTACAGTAACAACACGTATCAAAACAAAAAATCATCACAGAATTTTCCACATCCACCCCCCTTTGCTTTGATTTAAAAGCTGCTCTGGCAGGAGAAGCCTCACCATTATGGTAGCTGAAACAGGAAACAAACACTGCTCTCTTCTAATAATTGTCTCCAGCTGCTTTGATTGGTTGCAGTTAATATTAATAGTATAACCTTTAAAAATTGTGGGGAAAGGTAATACTTTATCTTCACTCCTCATATTAAGGCTCCAAAGCAAGCTTAATGAGAAACCATTAGAAAGTCATAGTGCTAAATAGTATCTTAACTCCCAATTCAGCCTATATAATTATGGCAGGACTGCCAGTGCCACTGACTCCTGATCCATCAGCCTCACCTTTCCAGCAGGAGCTGCCCTGCATGGTGGCAGGGTGGCAGCACAACTGGCAGGGCCACCCAGCTGGGACTTGTCCCCTTCCCACTGGAACAACTCCAGCTGTGCTGCAGGCAGGAACAAGGTGGTCTCCACAGCCCTGGATGTGCAGCCCTGGCAAAGGCAGCCCCAGCTGGCAGCCCTGCTCAGGAGTGCCTGGAATGGCACAGGAGGGCACAGCTGGCATTTAGGGACTGGCCAGGCACAGCTGGCTCTGAGCAAAGCATCTCCTTCACTACCACAACAGCACAGACACTCCTCCAGCCAGCAGTGAGCAAAAATAATTAGTACATACATTAGTAACCGACATCTTAAAGACTTTTAACATATAAAACATTATCATCTTTATGAAAATAGACCAATTTCAGTAGAGGCTTGCCTTTTTGGGGAAGGAATTCAGGTACATTTTATAGTTAAAAGGCAAGTGTTCTCCTGGACAGCTGCCGATGCTCTTGTGTAAAATGTCCTTAAAGCAAGACAAACTCCTCTGTGCTAAATCTCTTCAGCCTTTTCTTCTCATCCTCAGAGAAAAGGTAATTTTCTTCATGGAGTGGACTGGAAGCAAAGTCATAGTCTCTAGAATGACCCTTGACAAAAGTAAACAGGGGATATTTCTCCTTGGATGAAGATTTCAGCATCTATAATGTAAAACAAACCAGATAAAACATTAATTGGAAATGAAGAAATTCAGCAAGCACAGATATTCACCTGATGATGACTGTCAAGTAAAAAATGCATTATTTTAATTATCTCATTAGACAAAAGCATTGCACAATCTAAACATTTCCTCCTCCTATGAGATATTTACTTTCCTTTCTCAGGCAGCTGCTAATTTCCTACCTACCCCTGGTTTTGAGCACACAGATCACCTGTATGTGCTGTCAGACTCAGTGCATCAAAGAGAAAGAAAAAGGATAAAAGACAGAAGATAAAACCCTCTACAAAATAGTTAATGGCCATAAGGGTCTCCTCAAGCCCAGGTGTGAATTCTGCAGCAACTGAGCATCCTGGGGGGGATTTTTATTGTAGAATCAGCAGGTGCAATATTAAGTGTTTTTATTAGAAGTTCAAACACATTCAGCAGTGTAAATAAGGCAGGCAGGAGCATGTGGCTCAAACCAGATTGGTGACAGTCACAGGGAACCAAGGGGCCCAAAATTTGTGTTTATAAATAAGAAACCTGAGCATGGAGAAAGGGGGTGTGGGGAATGATAAATACTGAAACAGATCAGCAAAACATCTTTAAGAGCAGATAAAACCCCACTGAACACTGAAAAACATTTCAGCCTTTCAGGGTGTTTTGCTCACTGATTTATTTTTTAATTTGTTTTACTTTTTCCTACCTGCTTGGGAAAAAACAGCCCGGTGTTGCAGTGGCTGCAGAACTACATCAGACTAGACACACACTGTGCAGAACTAAAAATCACTGAGCACCATTTCAGGAGAACAATCAGTCTAAAACAGTAAAAAATCCCAAAGAGATCTTTAAACAGTAAGAACTATTTCAAAAATGATTGAGGTAGCATACAAAAAATAAGAAAAAAATAAATCAATCCTAGTAAAATCATGGGGTTCCACTGCCTTGTCTGTGTTCAGCTCTACTGAAACTTCCATCTGCACAACTGAGGGAGGTGAGGAAACCCTAAACACAGGAACTGGGCAGGGAAATGCCTAAACCAAGTCCAGGGGAACCTGGTCAGGATTTGTGTGACTCTCATCACACTACATCTCAACAGTTACCACAGAAATCTGAAACTCTGAACAACTTGCAAGTTTCCTAATTTATCTGTCTCTAAACACAAGGCCATAATGTTTATCTTCAAGTATAAAAGCTAAATCTTATCTCTCACCTCTTATTACCCAAAAAAGCAGGCAGAATTTGGATTTTTTTTAATTCAGCCTCCACAGGACACACTAGGAATGCACTGAGCTTTATGGTTCAAGAGTTACCACACTACAATTGAAAACCAAGGGAAAAATGATGGAAAAGAAAGAAAACACAAAGGATGTGAAGGAAGGATTGCAAGATCAACTGATAGAATGTTTCTGACATTGTCCCTGGATCCAAACTTTCCCCTCTTTTCAAACTGACACTGCCTGAAATGTATTTCTAGAAAATAATGTCACTAATATTAAAGAGCTTCTATCTAAAATACCAGGATAATAACTCCAACACTTGGATCAGTCAAGAGTATTTTCACAAACTGTGTTCAGGAAAAAACTGTACTTAATCCCAAACTTAAAAGAACAGGAATAGGAAAAAAGATAATTTCTGCTGGGACTGATTTTGTAATGAGATTTTTTTTAAACCATGTTATGACATTCTATGTGACAGAACAGGAAAACAAGGAAGAACAGAAACTTCACTATTTAAACTTTCAATGGATCTGCTGCTTAGGAACTTCTTTAAATTTGTTTTCTACCTCTCTGGGTAAGAATCAAAGAAACAACTTCAGCATCAATCAGTATCTACTTATTATAATCAGCATTAAGTTTAAAAAAATGCTTTTTTGGCTGTAGTACTAATATCACTTCTCAGGACATTCCAAGTGCTGGACAAACATGAATTCCTTGTGCTGCTGTGGTAACTGCTGTGGTTGGAATTTTAACACTGAGCCCATCTGCTGCTGCATCCTTTTCACAGAGCATTTTCTGAAGCCACCAAACACAGAGCAGCTCACAGAACACAGTGATGATGCTGCATTTCATACCCTCACATACTGCAATAACTAAGGAGAGAAAAACTTGATTCCAATGGGACCTAAATGAATCCAGAGCAGTTTTTCCAGGGGAAGGATGGCTCAGACAGATCTGCTGGGTGGCACCTGCTCTGTGCAGCTCAAACCAGAGCCCTGCACTTCCCACCAGGAAAAGCCCCTTGTGCTAGGGAGAAATAACGAACAATTCGGGTTTGCTCCAACATTCCCTTCCCCCCGTCCCTGCCCAGGGCCAGGCCGCTCCCCAGCATCTCCGCGGTCTCCCCCGGCCCGGGCGGCCCCGCTCGGCAGGGCTGCAGGGGACATCGCCACTTCACGAGTGCCACCTCGTGGGCCCGCCCGGCGCCAGCCCCGCTCCCGCAGCCCGGGCGGGCTCTGCCCGGCCCCGCTCCGGGAAATCCCGCTGGGATCAACTCCCAGCTGCGTTACCGACCGCGGGAAAAGCAGCGATAAATGCCACGAAGGGAACTGGGTCTGCTCAGGAGGGCGAGGCTGATCCTCTTCCCGTCCCCGCACCCCGTTCTGGCCGAGGGAGGGATTTGGGAACTCCAGCACCTACCTTGGTGATTTCTTCAGAAGCCTTCTCAAAGTCCTGCACAGTCCTACAGTAAAATCCTATTGTGCAGCTCGGGTCCATTTTTTTGAAGGACATCTTTTTGGGAGAAGGACAGTGGAATGACTGCAGGTTTTCCAATTAAAAAACACAAAACACGGTTACAGTCAGGAATGGCACAGATCCATGCGTTTACTTTTGTCCCCAACAGCTTTAAAGCATCCAATCCCCTGCAGCACCTGAATTACAGCCCAGCACACCCTCTGGAAGTGATTTCTCCCACCCCTCACCCCAAATATCCAAGTGATTGCAGCCTTCCCCAGCCGTGTCAAACCTCCTGCTGTTCAGGCTGCATTCCCCAAACTTCCCCCCACACACACACCAGGTTAGTTTGGAATCTGTCACAGCTCTGCTGCTCCCAGCAATACTTTATGAATATTCCCAAGGCAGAGAAGGTGAATGCTCTTCTGCAAATTGAATTTGTAACAGCTTTTGCACTATCTTACTGCTTTACTACCACTGCCCAGTGCCCCTTCCCTCCCCCAGCCTCCATAAAAGAGACATAATGGAATAAACCAACCTCATGCATTTTCCTTCAGTAAATGAAATGGGTTCAAAAACCCACAAAACACACAAAAGCAAAACCATATAACAATGATCCACAAGTAGGGAAAAACCAAACATGCCCTGCTTTACAAATG
>NW_005054345.1:4938840-4943094 GCF_000277835.1 Geospiza fortis | reverse complement strand
GCTGATACTTTCAGCAGCCCTGCTGTAAGACAAAACAAACACAAAACCCCCTTCCCCACGCTCCTCACTCAGCTTATGAGAGAAAAAAAAATATATATATTCCATCTACCCTGATTCTGTGGTTATTTATTACAGGAAATGCAGTTGTGGCGAAGCTCTTTGTCCAATAACTGCAATTATTTCCTCACTTGCTCTCAGAGGGAGCCAGTCCCCTCTACTCTGCCTCTAACACAGAGGATGACCCATCATCCTCCCTCTATTAAACCCCTTTTTTTGCTAATCACAAAAATCAATCCACAGAAGACAGCACTGGTTCCCAAATCCGAGTGTAACCATCCCTGCAGCAGTTTTACATAATAAAATATATTGTTCTTTCCTGGTGATTACAAACCCGAGAGGTATTTCTGTAAAACCTCTGCTAAAAAACCTCCACCAAGATGATTAGGGCTATTTCTGCAAGATTGATTTTAGTCACTGCTTTTTCTCCTCACCACTCCAATTTTATAAACAGCAACTGTATTTTTAATATTAATTCCTGGCCGTTCAAATGCATAAAAAAATAAAAAAATAAAATCAAACCCTGCCTTCCACATGCCATTGCAGCAGCAGCCCTGTCCCTACAGTTGTGCAGGAGGTTTAATGCTGCACAAATCACTGCACAACAAAGAGAAGTGGGGAGGATTTTTTTTCCCATTCCTCCAAACAAATGGATGCTGGAAGCCAATACAGAGTGGATTGATTTCCAACTTATTCTGGACAATTTGTCAATTTTGAAAATACTCCCTACAGATAAATCTAACAAGCAACTATCCACACTAAGAAAGCAATTTCTGTTTACTTTTGACATTTCTGGACAAAGATATAATACTATTAAATGCAGCAAGCATTAAATTGCAATCTATTTTCCGTCTGCAGGAAAGCATTAGGATGAGATCAAGCCAAGCTGGCAGGTTGCATACCTTCCAAACACAGCTTCAAACCTTGGTATTATTTAGAAATTCAGATTAATGCCAGTCTGCAGCACAATTTTGAGGCTGAGTCATAGGAACAGAACCCAAAAGATGTGTTTTGGTAGCTTGGCCACAGCAGGACCTTAAGGAATTCACCTCAGCTCTGCTGCTCTGTGCTATTCCCACCTTTTGTCTGCTTTTTCCCAAACTGTAAAATCTTCAGGGGCACTGGAGCAAAAGACAGTTGTGAGGATAAAGGGGAAGGAGCTGGGTGCTCATCCCAGGCAGAGCTGGTACTCACCAACTCCTGCTCCAAACATCTCCACAGGACAAACCTACAGGAATCTCCAAACACAGCCAAACCTCCTGCCTGGGGTATTTGCTGACCCATTTTGCTGCTGTGTTCTTCTGCTTCATTCAGAACCTTCTCATTTCCTAGAGAATCCTCCACTTCTATGTTACGTAACATGCTAACTCAAGCACTTTGTTAAGCATAAATAATGACAAACATGAAGTGTTTGTTGTAAGGACCTGACACCAGCCCTGTGCAGGCCCTTTGGGATGTTTTATTTATATATGAATAGTTCTCCTGAACAGCATTTGATGGGATTTTGCTCCAGCTCTGCTCTGGAGCAGCTGCTGCTGCCCTGGCTCTGGATGCCCCCTCAGGCTGAGCCAAGAGCTGCTGGAAGTTCCCCTGAAGTTGGGCACAGGGCCAAGGAAAGTTTGTGTGGATGGCCCTGAGGATGTGACTGTGAGTGCTGAGGCCACTGAGCTCTTCCTTGCAGCTGACAATGTTTTCCCAGGCCAGCTGTAAATTGAGTTCTCTAATCACCTCCTTTAGCTCCATCTATTTCCAGGCTCCTACTATTGAATACCACAGGAATTCTCCCTAATGTTGCTTGCAATTTGAATTAAAAAATAAATAAATAAAATGACCAAAAGGACAAACTTATCAACCCCAAATCCAAACAGGTTTAAGATCTACAAATATCATCTGTTTTCTTTGATGGAAAATCACTTAAATGAAGTGATCATCTATTTTGGAGATTTTATGATCATTAAAAAGAAAACAGATGAAGATTAATGAAGTAAAAATTAAACCTCCATATTGAGATTTAACCTGTGGTCATTTTTGTTGATTATAGGCCTATAAAGAAGGGCAGGACACTGATAAATAACATGTAACTGTAAAACCATAAAGCTGCAGCTAGCTAGAACAGCTCTAAATAATTAGTGTTTGATTCATATGGGAAGAAAACAGTGCCAGCTCTATATCCATAGTACCTCAAGAGGGAAATCCTTTATGCTGACATCTACAAAAGATTGGCAGTAATGAGGATCCATGTAAATCAAACTGTCATCTGCAAGGACAAAACAGAAGACAAGTAATTCAAAAAACACCTTATTATTACACTGCTTACAATCCAATTTCTATGCAGAACAGCTGGAAAAAAAGCCAGTGAGTAACTGCTTGCCAGGCTGATACTCATTGACTGAAGCATAGGTTTTTGCAGGACAGATTAACTTTTGCATAATCAAATATGCTTGTATAAGCAGAATTTTTATAAAGTGATGAAACTGTCATTTAATTTTTGGTGATAAAATTACTTTTACAAACACACAATTATATTCTGGAGTTTGCATATGAAAAATGTATCGCCCTGCTTCATCCTGACAGCAAGAATATATTGCTTGTCATTTAGGCATCAACTAACACCACTTAAAGCAGGAGAGAGTAAATACCTAAATAAGAACTGCCAGGCAGGAACAGCAAACGCTCCTCAAGTTTGGTGAAACAGATAAATTATGCCTTGTTTATGCAACAAGGGAAATTAAATGTACATTTTACAGAATCCAATTACTCCGTGGGGTAAATGACAAATGGCTGGACTTGGGGAGATGTGATGAATTAATAAGGTGCTCATTTTACTATTTTAATCACGCTATTTCCCACTGCTTCAGTATTAACTTCCTAACTCTGAGAGAAAAAAATACTGAGGAGACATAACACAGTCAAACACTAACCTTGGAACCCAGCAAAGTAATAGGATTGCTTGGGTCTGCCACCAATGATGCCAACACAGTACTCCAGGCTCAAAATTCCCTAAAACAGGAACAGGGAATCATTAAGATTAACCAAAATATGAAACTCAAGTATAAAATTATATTAAAATATTTGCTCTTTGCTCTTTTAGGCAAACGGTTTTGTTTTTTTTTTAAAGATTGGCTCTATGACTTCCTGGGGCTTGACCAAAGTGAAACCACACCAGCAGATATTCCAGAGACTTCCCATGAGACACGACACATGTTTTTGGGGAGGAGACAAAGTATCATGTCACACATTGAGCACCAGTTCCTCAGTCCAAATATCCCAAAGTACTGAGATTTCCAGCTTTCACACACATTTACATCCTGTGCCCCTGGGGACTCTCTTCCTTTTGCCATCAAATGGACAAGCCTGGCCAGAGCATCAACTTTTACATCCTGGGCAGAAATGCCCGCTGAAGTTAAGAGTAATTAATTACAAGGTCCAGCTCCAAAAGCAGCTGCCCCACATCCAGGGAGGAGAGAGAAACACACAACAGCCAGGCCCCATAAACATCCCTGCAGGTGGCCTGGGGGGCAGAGGAACCAGAACCTTCTGAAGGCAGAACTTTTGGGAAGGGGACATTACTCAGTGTAAGAAGGGAATTTTTCTTTCAACAACAAGATTGATATTGTCAGACTACTAACACCAAGGCTTCTCAAGAGAAAACCTTCCCTGCTTAGACAAGGATATAGTCACTTAAAAACCTCCCCTGAGATGCTACAGAGTCAAATCCAGCATTGTTTACACAGGTTAAGGAAGTGATGCTTATTTAAAATACAAATGAGAAGGTTTCCTTAGAAAACTTCTTTAAAATATAAATGAGAAGGTTTTCTTAGCAAATGCTCTGAGCACCACAGAACATTCAGGCAGATCAGAGGCAAAGGCTCCAAGAGCCAAGGAGGGCAGAGCAGAGAGGGAGCAAAGCTGCTCAGAGTAATGGATAACTGTTTAATCTATGGCAAGCTTCTTGTGAAAGTGAATTATAAAAAATTTATCAATTTTCACCCATAAATATAAAACCCTTTGTAGAAATTACCTCTTGTGCTACATTCTAAAATGTGCATTTTTAACTTAAAGCCAGACTCCAAGAAATGTGGTCACTTCTGGGGAACAGTCAGGGCAGACACTGGAGTGACTGATTCAGGCAATTGAGAGCCCTCTTATCTCAGCCTCCATCAGGCTGCAACAGCCTTGGCAAGGGAGCAGCAGGGA
>NW_005054345.1:4928457-4938830 GCF_000277835.1 Geospiza fortis | reverse complement strand
AAACTAAAACTTTCCCAAACCAACTGTCTGAAAACACAAGGAAAATAATCAGGGAAAAATTTAATAACAATTTAAGTTCATAACTTGAAGGCCTTTAGCAGTCTGTCTTCCCATGCCAGTAAAAATCAAAATGTTTTCCTGAAAAGTTACAGTGAACAGAGAGCCACAAAATAAATCATGTTAGAGACTGCCAGCCTTTGTCTGTGCTCCTACACAGGGGTAAATGAAAAATGAACCCAAAATTTTCAGACAGATCAAGAGGAGCACGGACAATGAAATAAAAGCAGCAGGGCTAAGAGAACAAGCCCTTCCCTAAGAGGAGCAAGAGGCAGGATTACAGCACATCCTCAGGTATCTGCAGAACCTCTGCTGACAAAACCACAGCACAGACCTTCCCCCTCTGCCTTCTCCTTCAGTTTGCCTTTTTCCAGCTCATTTTTATTGTGGTAACTGCTTGCTACTCCTGCACCACCATCCTCAGAAACATTCATCCAGACAGGGAAAAAACAATTCAGGCAGTGAATAAAAATGTCAAAGAATTCCATGGGAACAAAGAGACAAAAGAAAATGGGAAGAACAGACAGACAACAATTTAAAACCATTTGAACCATTTTTCTCATTTAACAAAATAAGAAACAGAGCAAGGAATGGAGTGTATTTATATTTTAAAATGCTGCCTGATCCTTAGTTACATATGCTATTAGAGTCCTGCTAGATTAAATTACCATTTGTAATTTGAGGCACTGCATTAATGTCTTTTCAGGTGGCTGCTGGAGGAGCAGGACAGTTATCACTGCTTTACCAAGGGACATCATGTGCTCTGCAATTATGTCTGATCTTGTAATAGGGAAATTTCAAATCTGTAAAGTCAAACTTTACAACCTTCAACTGTAAAATCCCCACCACAGGTTTAATGGGGAGAATCACCCTCGTGAAGTTGCTTTTCATATCCCCTTGTGCTACTCTTTGAAAAATGATTGAACTCTCATTTCATACCTTTACAAACTCCAGGTAGTCTGTGTTTGTTCTCTCTCCACCGAGTCTCACAGGAACCAATATAATTACAGCTTTTGTGCCTGCTTTCCCAGAATCCACAAAGGAGCACTGCCTGTCAATAACATCCGAGCTGTAGACTGAGACACACAGAAATATTCACATTTCAAACAGAACCTCCAGGTTGCAGAGACACACCCCCAACGTGGCATCCCAGTGTGACAAACTAAAACTGCAGCCCCTCCAAACCTTGCTGTCCTCTCAAAACACAGCCCAGGTGTTGGAGCCCTGGGTACTGAGAATTTCAGACTTTCTGACAGGCCCTGACCCTCAAGAGAACACTGCATTTAACCTAAAGCCATGAAGAAGGTTTCCAAAATTGAATTATAGAACTAGAACTATAGGTATGTAGTTTGAATAGAAGTGTGTAATATCACAGGGTGAAAAATTTAAAGTTTTAGAATGTAGTAGTACATATATAGCAAGATAGAGGTTTTAGAACAGTAGCTAGTCCTTTTTCTTCACCTTCTTCCTCATGAGTTTAAGTAATATTGTGTAATTATATTAAAAAAAAGTCCACATTATGAGGCATGGGTAGTTAGTTTTTAAGTTAAAAGTAAAAATAATTTAAGTATCGTTTCTTAATTAGACAGTTTATCCTTACAAAACCTTATAAAAAGGGAGCTAAAATTCCATTTTTAAATTGTTAAAGTCCTACAGAACTCACAATTTATAAGACTGTAATATAAAGAAGAACTAATAAACACCTAAATCCAAACAAAAAATACCATCTTACACATTTAATCCCAACCTTAACAAAGAAAAAAAAAACTCAACACCCAGGTGACTCAGAACCAGTGCTGAGCCTCCTCATTCCCAGCAATATTTTGTGGAATGGGAATTGCTGCTGCTGCTGAGTTGCAATGCCAAGGAAATGCAGAAGGTGTAGGGCAGGAGAAAGCCAATAAATATTTATTGCTGCATATAAACTTCTAAAAGGAATAATTAAAACTTGAAAGCTTCCAACTAACAGAAATATCTCCATGTAAAAGGAGAAGAGGCAATAATTGATTTGCTGATTTGGAATTCCATCATAAAATACCAAACCAGCAACGAACAATCTGCACATATCAAGAATCCCTTTGTCTACATAATCTCAATTTTGTGGATCCACTTCATGGAGATTTTTTTCCTTTAAAGCTCTATTGTTAAGTGCTAACTGAAAAGCATAAAAAGCATTTGAAATGTTTGCAAAAATCTACAAAATCACAGTTACCTGTACAATCCTGGGCAACATAGACTGTTACTCCTTGCAGCTCAGGGTCTCTTGCTTCTTCAACAGCTTTTCTAAGTGCAAACACAAAACTATTCAACTTACCATTCATTAAAAAAAATTAACAATAAACAAACAAATTATTTTGGTTTTTTAGAAACAGGTTGATTTTAATTGTTTGTGATAGGAGTTTTTTGTTTGTTTGGGTTTTTATAGGGGTTATTTTGTTTAATTCAAGACACCTTCCCTTCCTGACAAACACAGGAGGTGGGGTGAGATTTTTTAATTTGTTTTTAAACCCTGGATACCAAGAGCCAGCCTGTATCTTCCATGGGTGTCTTGGTACCACATTTTTCCCAAGCCAAGATGACAATGTCTGGCTATTTAGAAGAAACAATGAAACCCACAAAAAAGGCCCCAGATCCCACAATAACTTACAATGAAATTCATATTCATTACTTTATTTCTTTCTGTTTATAACTATTTTCTGTCATGTATATAGATGAAAAAGGCTAAGTTTGCTGACAAAAACACTATTTTCAACTCATTAGATCTCTTTATTTGACCTCAGTTCACATAACAAGCCACAAATTACCATCTGGAAATAAAGTTTCACCAAAACATTCAAAAAGATAATTAAAATATTAGACTCTCCTCAAAAGACTGAGTAACAGACCTAAAAAGTAAAATAAAATCCATGTTGATAGTCAGAACCCTGGTCATCTATCAGGGACAGCATTTGCAAAGAAAGGGAACTGTTCAAACTCCAGGATTTAGCTTTGATTTCAAGCACACACCTGCATTAAATGGTCACTATCCCTTTATTCCCCACTCTGTTTTGAGGAGTGGTTGAATGCAGCCATTCCCAAATTATGAGGAAGCTGTACATTGTCAGTGCTGCTGCAAGAGAAAGATCCAGGAAAGGAAACCTCTGCAGGGCTGGAAATCACCCCGGGGTTGTGGCGAGTGTAACTCTGCACCAAACTCCCCCTGCTCCCATTAGGCAGATAAATAATTGAATAGATAATTTATTAAAGCAAGCAAAAAATTCTGACTGCTTCCACCATGAGAAAAAAGTAGAATAAAACCCATTAAAAATGCTAAACTCCTACATACCTGTTTGCATCTGCATGGATGCACGCCTGATTATTTCAGTACAGCTGCACTTCAGATTAACATAACATTTACACTAAATATCAAATTCTTTTATATATATATAAATATATATATAAATATATAAATGCATGAACTTTGCCTTCCGCTGTTTAAATGATTTATTAGTGATTTGGTTTATAGGTAAACTGGAATCCACTAAAAAAAAAAACATAGAAGACTACAAAAAAACCCCAAACATTCAAAGAATTGGATATCAAGGCTCACAGTATGGAGAAATTTGACTTTCGACTTTTTTTTTTTAACCACGCTGAATGTCACAGACCCTTTACTTTTACTGGGATATAATTATAATATTAATAGTCCCATACATTTACAGTTTCACAAGAATTTGATGTGTGCAAAGAAATGCTGAAAACATCAATTTTAGCTCTGACATTTCATTACACTATCAGTACATTACAGCCCCCAGGTTACAGTATAAAAAAAAATCTCTAATGTTATGCATGTTCCAAGGTTGAAAGAGTGGTTAGTTTTTAGAACATTTCACTAAATGCAGCTCTACTTAAAAGGGTTTGGGAGAGATATTTGGGATTCCACAAGAAAACAGGAATGTTGTGTTTTTTCCTGAAATAAGATTGACAAAAGCTCAGCACTCAGTTCCTGCACCTGCTGCTACTTCCCTTCCTGCCTATGAAAAAGCTCTGGAATTGCTCCTGCTATGGGTGTTTTACAAAGCCAGTAATGAACAGTTTGCTGCTCAATTAGGCTGAAGCAATCTTGGGACACTCAGAAATGCTTCTCTGTGATGTGCCAAAGGGAAGGAGCAGAGAACTGAAGGTGTTTTACCTCAAAATGTCCAAAAGGAAGGAGCACAGAACTGAAGGTGTTTTACCTCAAAATGTCCAAAGGGAAGGAACAGAGAACTGAAGGTGTTTTACCTCAAGATGTCCAAAGGGAAGGAACAGAGAACTGAAGGCGTTTTACCTCAAGATGTGTGCCACCACGGCAGGCCCGTACCAATCCCCCGCCATCTTCCCGGATTTCTTCCCGTACTCTATCAGCTGGTGCAGCCCAAAGGCTGCCAGGGGGGAGTCCCCAAACCAGGAGATGATTTTCCTGTGATAAAGCTCGTTCCTCCTCTCGGTGCCATCCCAGTCCCTCCTGGCGGGGGGCCGGGCCAGCAGCCTGGGGTCCCTCTCAGCCGTGAGCGACGCCTCGAAGGAGGCCGTGAGCTTCCTGACGGTGCTGCTGGGCCAGGACTCCGAGTCACAGCTGTCCATGGCCAGCGCTTCTGGCCACACCCAGGCTGCAGCAGGAAAAGGGAAAATCCACAGGAACATTCATTTTTAATTAGCAAAGCACTTCCCTTTGTCCCCCATGCTCATTAAAGCAATAATGTGTGTTTTACATGGTGCTGTTAACAGGTGAACAAAGAATTCTGGAAGAGCAGGGTTTACTTTGATTTTCTGGTGATTTTTTGGTGACCATCCCAGCCAGATACACCTGATTACAGGTAAAAAACTCTCTTACATATTAAATTCATGAATGTTACTTCAGTACTACCCAAAAACCTTTTATCCATGTCAAACAAGAAGTTTCAAAAGCTCTTAATTCTTCTTATTTTTCAGTTATTAAAAAACCAGGCAGACCTGAGGAACTATTGACGTAAAAGCAAAATTTCTTCCTGGCAAAATGGCAAAGGAGATCAGCAGAAAAACAGGCAGGCAGGATTTTTTAATTCACTAAATTCATTAATTCCTTTAGACTACAAGGCAAACTTGTTTAAATATCAGTCAGTATCTCCAGTCTGCTTTTCCAGCTGAAGGTTTCCCTATGGATGGATGATGCACCCCACACAGCATTCCTCCTACAGAATGGGGTTTAGCAGGCCCAGGAAGATCCTGGAATTGTCCCCCAATTCCAGCAAGTACTCCCAACACAGAGCCAGCTCAGTGGAACATCCTCACAGGCCCTGCTGTTCTGGGCTCTCAGCTTCACACTCCAGCCAGTGTCTCTAGCACAGGCATTTCAAAGTAAAACTTCAAATTTAAAATCAAAACTCATTCCCAACAACATTCAGCAATATCTGGAACATTCCACATGGCAGTGGAAGTGTAAATATCTCAGCTAGAAACTTCAGGCAAGTTTTGCTTCCTAACAGAAACAACACCATTAAACAAGAACGAAAACATCTCTGGGAAAAGAGTAAACAGCCATGAAAAACTTCCTGTAAACATCTAAATATGTTTCCAAAGCTGCCCAGATCTCATAAAAAGCTTTTCAAAAGATAATTCACCAGCTGTCAGAAGACCAAGTGAGGAGCAAAGCAGCCCAGAAAGACCATCCCTATCCCATCTTTCTGTGGATTTGGATTGCCACAGGAACAAGAGCACTCTGGAATCACCCCATCATCTTCCAAATTAGGATACAAGGGGGACAAACAAGGAATTCTTTGGAACCATGGATTTTAAAGATAGAAAGCTGAGTGGTTTTTGTTTGGGGTTACTTCCAAATGAGCCATTACACACTCCTGCTCACAGGGAGTCTTCTGGGCAGGTCTTGAATTTCTTTTAAATGTATGTATAAGAAGAGTGATATTTAAGGGATTTGTGTTCTCAGCAGAAGTATTTACACACTTTTTGATATGTGCAGTCAGTTGAAAGAGATAATGAAAGTTTTATGAGTTAAATATCCACAGCCAAAGGCACATTCACTGAGCCAGTCCCACAGCTCAGTCCTGACACTGCTGGAACAGAGACTCTTCTGCTGGAGTGTTCTGAGAGCCCACAAATGGCTGAGGAAACAATGCCCTGTGTTCTCTCAACCCCCCGGGCTGCTTCAGGGCCATGCCTTGGCTCATTCTGAAGCAAGCAATGGATTATTGTAATAAAGGGACTGGCAGCGGGATGGAAGGAAAAGGTGTTTAACTCTGCCAACCTCAAATACCTCTCTGCAGGACATGGCCCAGCCTGGAAGAATGAGGAGGACATGGACACTCAGCCCATGCCAGCAGAAAGTGTCCCACAGCTCCTAAAGCTTCAGCTGGCTGTGCCTGGGGGAGGACTTTGAGACAGACAGTGGTAAGGAAAAAAGGGAAGTTCCTCTCTAAGTACACGGGGGGAAGGGAAAGAATGACACAGTGAACATTTCCACACAGAGAATGATGTATTGAGGTTAGAATAGAATCCTTCTAGGAACTCAATATATTAACACCAGGAGAAATTCAATAATGGACAACTTTAGAACTGATAAAAGAACATCACTTCTGCCATAGCCCACAGCTATGGGCTGGGGAATTCACTCCTGCATTTGGAATTCAAGAAACAATCAAATTTCCAGAGAGCTGGGCATGTGCATGGGTAAGAACACCCAGATCACATTTTTGTGACGTATTAACTCGCATCTGGATATTGGGAACTCCACAGGAGTTTGCTTTGGTAGAAGTTTGTTTTGCACTTGGTGGAGTGCAAAACACTCCACCAAGAATTTCGGTTCTCAGAAAAGGAAGGGCAGGACAGCCCAGTGTCTGTGCAATGGGACAATTCCAACAGGAGTGAGAAGCCCACAACCAAAACCAGCTGGCCCTTCAGATCTGGGATAAAAAAAGGCCATTCTGGTCTCTACAGAATGCCCGTGCTTATGCAAACACAGAGATCTTCTCTAACTCACCTCTCCCAAGGAAATGAAGCATCAGCCCCTGAGCCAGCAGCATCTGCCCCGTTCTGAGCGTGCAGCCCCAGCCACAGTCTGTGGTGAGAGCAGAGCCCTTGATCTGAGGGAACTCCTCTCTGTAGGTCAGCCAGATCCTAGAAATGAAATCCTTGCGGAACTCCTCAACGTTCCCCGAAATCTCGGTGCTGATTTTGTCAAAATTGGACCCATCTGTAGAGAGCTCCCCAGATTCTGCAAGGCAAAGCACAGCTTAAGCTCTAATTAACTTGTTATGGCACTCCTGTTATTAGTAACAAATATCAAATTTAAATTTACAAAAATTCACAATTGCCGCAAGTACAACAAAGGAAAATTGGAAGGCAAACATAACAAAAATGTGCCAGATTAAAAAGAAAAAAAGGAAAAATCAAAAGAACCATGCAGACACCACTGTGCCAGTGGAACCACTGACCTGCAAGTAAGTGCTTAATTCACCCAGCTGTGAATGGTCAAATAAAGAGACTTAAAAAACTGCACACTGGAAAGTGATAACAAAGGTGTTGGTGCAGTGACCCTGGTCAGGCCTTGTCACTATTTCCATCAGGAGTTTTTAGAGAGAAAATCTCCAGCTGATGGTAAATGAAGTGCAAATTACAACACAATTTTTTACAGAAAGCACAAGGTTTTGGTGTAAAATCTGAATAAAGCAGGTTAGGATGGGCTGCATTAGAGGCGGACATTTAAATGAGTATTTTCTAAGCTTTTCAGATTTACATTTTGGATTTGGTAATTGTTAATGCCAGTCTTTCTAGAAGATTAAAAATACCTTATTCCTGCTGAGGAAGACTGGAATGAGTGAAGAGCTCTGTACTCACCCTCAGTTTTGAAGTGGTAACATTTTCCCAGCAGAAAAACTGGAGAGTTCCGACTGAAGTAAGTTTTTGTTTTCAACACCCAACCTAAAACAGATGCAAAACAAATACAAATTTGTGACTGAGCTCTCCAAAAGGAAATGCTGACAGCATCTGGTTAAGCCAAAAGTAACCCCTGAAAGTGGAATAAAAAAAAGATGCATTGATATTGGGTTTTGGTCTCATAAAAAATCCCATAAAAGGTACAAAGGCTACTATTCCCTTTCAATCATGTGACAGCCTCAAAGAAAGCAGGAAGAAAAAGTATCTTTTCATCTTGTCAGGCATCTCCAAAACTCAGCTATGATTAATTAAGTTTATCAGAAATCTGGTGGTAAATCTGAGCAACCTCAGTCCTAAAGGGAAAGCAGAAAAATCAAGGACAGATTAGTAAAGGGCACACTTCAAAATCTGGTTGCTCATAAATGAATTACTGATGTTCAGCTGTGGAAAAATGTTACTCAAGGGTAGATTCTTCAGTGGAGTTTGTATCTCACACAACATCCTATTTTTTTCTATAAAAGCACATTTATAAACAAAATAAATCTTTGTACAGATGATTCCATATTATCCCTGCTTAAAAGCCTATGCAAATCTAGAGTAATTTCCAAAATATATTTAGTGTTTCCAAAAGAAATAATTTTAAATAAAATTATGCAAGATTTATTTGAAAAAATGAAAAGCTAAGGAAGTTAAGCTAAGAAAAAATTGTTACAAGGGCTATATTGCATTTGTAGTATTAATTAGTTATGATTCCATTCATGCCAACAAGAAACACTCCATTCCTTTTAATGAGGACAGATCTCACCACACTCTGCTCCACTTACTGTATTTCATGTTGTGCCATGCAGACATAAACTTTGATTTGATCTTTTCTACTTCATCTGTCCCCGTGGCCTCCATATTCAAATTCCAGAGAAAAAGCCATCGCTGTCTTGTGAGGCTTTCAGTTCTGCTGCTGCAAAAACCAAAATATAAACACTCAGCATCCCCCACTCAGGCACTTAAGCCCAACGTGGCCAGGAACAGCAATAAACTCACAGAGCCCTCCACCACCAGGCACTGAGAAGCAATCCCGTGTCCCATGAATAAGTAATAAAATAATTTAATTCCAAATATACACCAATAAAAGCACTACACAAAGCTAAATAAAAGATAATGTTCTCCAGCAGCTCTGCCGTGTACCATGAACTGCTCCAGAGCACAAAACCTGTGCTGGCACACGAGCACACTCATTTTATCAGCACTGAGGTGGAGAGCTGACATGCAGCCCACTAAACAGAAAAGATGCTGTCCTTTTCTGCTGAAGAGAAAACAAAAAGCACTCTTTGTGTTAAAATCCACCACAGTGCAGGCTAATTTTGTAAAAACTCCTGATAAATTTTCCAAGGAAATGCACTTTTACAGGCTCTTTCTGTGCTGCAAGATAAGGCAGATTTCACCTTAAAAGCAACCTGAACTGGTAACAATTGGTAATAAAGAAATAAATAGGTAATTGGTAATGCCTTTATCCCTGTTTCTAATGAATCTGGGAAAATGGGACAGAATCCCCTCCACAGCCCAGCTGCCCCATTTGTAACAGGAAGTTTGCTGTAATTAACAGAACCATGTGTATTCTGTCAGTGGATCACCATGAAATACCTGACAGAAAGTTTCTGGATGATATTCGGTGGCCCAAACCCTTGCACAGAGAGGTGAAAAATTAAAAGCTCCTGCTTCAACAGCAGCTCTTGTGGGACATCAAAAGTTGATCAACAGTAGGACATCACTGCAACCTTCACAGAATTTCTATCTAAGTTCTGACAGCACCAGCTGACATGAGCAACAGTGAACTTCCTCATGTAATTAATAAACTTGAGCCAAGAAAAACCTCCTTGCTTTAAAAGGAGTATCTAGAACTGTATTTACCTTTCTGTGTGCTATTCTCCATGGAACAGGGATCAAAAGCAGGACAAAGACTTAACTGGGTCACTTCTCTGCACTGGGAACAAATTTTAAGTAAACCCAATCACTGACAGTGTAATTAAGGAGAGGGTGAAGATGTCAGGATGGCAGCATCACCTGAGCCTGAGGGTACTCACACAGATCCACTTTTTGGAGATCTGCAATCTGCTGCCCAAACCACTCCTAGCATATCTTCCCACTACTCCCTTATATTATCTCATAAACATCTGCTTTTTGACAGAAAAAGAAGCAATGCCAATTCACAAACATGAGGGAAGGCTGAGGTTTTCCTAGTGAAAATAACAAATGTTTACATCCCTGCTCTGAGTAGCCTTGTGTTAAGCTGGGGAAGGAAAAAAAGGAGAATTTCAAGCTGGGTTTTAACTTCCTGCCTTTTCCTCCCTTTATTTCTTTAGGAAAGAAAGGAAAGCCTGACTGTATCACCAGCTCTAGACAGCAAAATGGTAAAATGAACTTTTTCAGGA
>NW_005054345.1:4927404-4928438 GCF_000277835.1 Geospiza fortis | reverse complement strand
ACATGATCCATCAGCATCAACCATTTATCCAGACACCACTGACTGCCTTAAAAACCAATTCCTATAAAAGCTTCCTCTGGCTAAAATTAGAAATGAAATAAACGCTACAGTTCTGAAACGGCTTGAAGACAAAATTATGTAAATGAGAAAGAAGCTAATTTTCTTTTCACAGACAATGGTCACCACAGCACATTTATCATTCCTCTCTGTACATTTCTTCTCTGACATTATGCTAAAGATGCAAAAAGGGCTTCCAAGAATGCTAACACAAACCAGGTATAATTTTTTCATGGGAAAAACACAGGTTCTTACCATCACTGTAAGAAATCATCAGTAAGAGTTCCACCGACATTAATGGAACAGCACCAGGAATATTAAAGGTCCCAGGAATATTAAAGCCAACGGGAAAGAATATCAAATTACCAAAGCGCATGGCTTTCTCCCGAAGTTGCCTGATTTCTGAAGTTGTTCAGATGCACATCACGAGGCTGATGTTCCCTCAGGGAGAGCAGAGCACGGCTGGAACTGAGCCCCCACTCCTGAGCCCCCCTGAGGGGATCCCTGCCGGGAGCGGATGGGAGCTCACAGGGATGGAAAACACCCCAAACCCCCCAAACCAGCGTTTGTTTACATAAACAACAGAAAAGCAACGCAAGCTGCCGGTAAGACCGCAGCGGGAAGGATGAATGAAGCCTCAATGGGGTAATTATAAGATAAATGATCTCCTATTAACTAAGACTTGTCTGGTTTTCATTTGTACCTTGACGGAGCCCGGAGCGGCAGCGGCGGCAGTCAGCGGCACCCACACGGAAGAACGACGGGGAGCAGAGGCCGGAGGTCATTTCTGAGGGGCTGCAAACACATTCGAGGGCAGTTAGAAACGATACTGGGATAGGCGGCTCGCAAAGAAAACCAGATTATTCCTCAGTCCTGCGGCAGGGACGGAGCGCTTCGCCCGGCAGGATTCGCAGCCGAGCAGGAGCCCACACGCACCGCGGCAAGGGGCTCGGCGGCTCCCGGCCCCACAGGACACG
>NW_005054345.1:4924849-4927018 GCF_000277835.1 Geospiza fortis | reverse complement strand
TTTTTTTGTGCGTGTGTGGTTTCCTTTTTTTGGTTTAGGTGGTTTTGGTTTTTTGGTGGGCTTTTTGTTAGTTTTGTTTTTGCTTTTGTTTTTTAATTCCGTGTCCTTTGATTCCTCCACAGCAAAATGCTTCCCATATCTCCAAACTCCCTGAAGGATTTCAATTTCCAGCCTACATACCCAGCTGAGTGTGGTCTCCTTTATTTCCTCTCTAAAAGTCCCATCAAAACCGCTGCATCTCCTCTCACTCTCCTGAGGGGTTTTTAAGGTTTTTTTTTAAAGTGTTTTGTAAAGTAGGTTCTTCATTAATCTGTTTGTCTTAAGCTGCTTAAAAATACTCATTGGCTGTATCGGGAGCCAAGCTTAAAAAAAAAAAAAGTGCAGGATTTGTGGAGGATTGAGTTGAATTTCTCAGCTGTCTGGAACCAGCATTAGTGCTCAACATCCTAATATTCCTGCTTTCCCTGGTACTCACCAGCCCAATTTTGGGTTCATGAAGCAAAGTCATGTGGGTTTTTTTTTTTTCCATTTTGTGATTTTACTGCCTTCTGCTGGTCAGAGATGATCAGGCTGAGCTTAATTTTTTATAATCAGCGCATGATCTAAAATTTAGCTGCAGTGCAAATGCCAACAATAGATGCTTTGTGTATTTCGTGGTGTTTTGTTTGTTTTGGTTTTTTTTTCCCCTCATGGATATATTTCACATAGGAGGGTTGATCAGTAAAGAGGATTGTAGGTTTTAATGTGCAGACTACATCTTGTTCCAAAAGTCTGCTGTTGGCCTGAGGTGGGGATGTAGCAGATCACCTTTCCAATCCTTCCCTGCCTTTCAGCTGCCTGCTTGCCCTTTGCTCCCAAGATAAAGAAAAAAAATTTAAAAATAAAAACCCTGCTGCTGTTTGCATAAACTCATAAAACTGTGACAGTGCAGAAAAAAAAGAGGCCTGCTGCCTCCAGAATTTCATGATCTGTTCTAGGAATTATAGTTGTTTAAAGTTTTATCTTTGCTTTTATTCCCTGAGACAGAGATGGATGTTCTTGTCTGTCTGTGTAGGGGCTGCAAGGTGGAGAGCTGAGGAGCTGACAGGGCTTGGATCTGCCTAAATGTACAAGGAATTATCCAGCTGATCAAAGGAAATGGCTCTTCCCCTTCCTGCACCTTCCTGCTCTCAAATTTAATAACCATGCCCTGAATTGATGGGCCACACCTGGGTATACCCTGTAAATCCCTGGGCAGGCAGGGGATGAGAGGGAAGGTATTTATTTTCTGCTTTTTTTTCCTCACAAAACAAAGCTTTGATTGCCAAATAATCACTCAGGCAACCATGAATAATTGTCTGTAAAAGAGTTTTCTTCACATCCACCAATTCCTATTTCTGTAGGAAAGGTTTGCACAGGGAGTGGGAGGGAACTGAGTTTAACAAACTTATAACAAATGTCACAGAGCTCACACTTTCAGCATTTTAGTGGCATAAAACCATCTCTGAGCTCCATTTGAATGCCATAAGGAGATTTTGAAAACCTCTGTTCCTGGAAAATATCGTTTGTCTCTTCTTTATTTTTTAATAGGTAAACAAGGTGGGTAACACCAAGTGGCAATGGCAAGATTAAAAATTAGAGGAGATACACAACATTTATCCTCCAAACACTGCAGAATGGCAAGAGAACACTGGGCAGTGGGGAATGAAGCTTCTGCTCCTGTTCCTGCCACTGTTCCATCATCAGTAATCTGCAATATATTTAGAAAAGCTCATTAAACATTTGGCCAAATGTGCTTTCCCAAACATTGTTGCCTGAAGAGAGCAGACCTTGGGTCAAGTAGCTGGAGAGAAGGGAATTTTCCTCATTTATTTTTAGCTTCATTTCCTAGGGAAGTAAGCCATCTGTGGTCTGTTTCCCTCTGGAAAGTTTTGAAACTGCTCTGAATTCAAGTTTGCAGAGTCTTAGAGATGTTAAATAACTCCAGTTTTTGTGGGAGTAGCTGCTCAGGTCAATAGAGACTCTGGAACAGGAAAAGATGAAAACATGGGAATTCAGACTGTGTGAGTTTGTGCACCCTTTCAAGCACAGTGAGGGTGAAAGGGGCAGCAGGAGCTGGATTGCTCTGATCTGGTTCACCCCAAAATTAGCCAGCAAACTTCTGCTGGGACCACTCAGTCCCTCCAAATC
>NW_005054345.1:4920989-4924796 GCF_000277835.1 Geospiza fortis | reverse complement strand
TACCCTTAATGTAAGATCCTAATTATGCAAGGGGAAATAAAACACATTAATGCCATTTATAGGGTGCTGAACTGGGAAAGGTTGAGAGCTGTGCTCAGGGTGGAAACATAAACTACAAAAATGATAAACATGAGCAGGAATTAATAGAAGCTCAGTTGGGAAGACTTTGAGTCCTTCTCTGGGAAGATTGAATTTCTTTAACCCATCTTTTGAAGTGAAGAAATCTTTAAATAAATGTGCCAGGAGACAGGAAAGCAGAAGTGAAGCTGCCATCAAACACCACCATGTGAAGAAGGCTCTGGAAAGGCTGATACAGTTCTGTAAAGGAAATAACAGGGATGTCAGGGATGTAGTGAAGGCTGCAGGAATTCGGAGAGTCCTCCCTCCTTAAATCTCCTGGTTTCTCCAGGAAAATTTGGGTACTGAGCAGCCTGAGAAGAGCAGCACATTCCCTCTTGCCAGAGCTGTCCGGAGGAGATGGTGTTTGTGACACACGTGTAACTCTTTATATTTAAAGAGTTTTGCCAGGCGAGGCCAAGGTTTGGCCCTTCCCGGCGCTGCCAGGAGGTGGCTCCCTGCATTTGCAGTCCCTATTTACGCCTTTGTTTATGGAATTACTCCAGACGCCTTTTCCCTGGAAAACGTTTCCCCTGCCTTTGCCCTGAGGAAGTTTACGTCAGAAGAACAAGGAAGCCCTGGGCTCAGGAAATAATCTGCTAACAGGCAAGGCAAGGATCAGTTCACTTCTGTCCAAATGTTTTCTGGCTGGGATCCAAAGGGATTTTTCGTGTGCAGGACCTAATCTTGTAAGATGACTTCTATCAGGCTCAAGGAGTTACATCTGTGTTGGTAGGGTGCGCTTACCAAATTTGATTATAGCCCAGTAAAAGTCATTCTCAATTATAAAAAAATCATTTTAGTCACATGTTTTAAAGGATGCAGGTGGTTCATGGACAGGTACCCTGGTGAATTGATTAAATGCTGCTTCATTGTCCCCCTTTCAGTGTGAGAGTGGATCAGAGTCCTGTGTCCAGGCCATGGATCCTTTTTGGAGGCAGGGGTGCTTCCCAAAGGCTGATGTGTACTTCTGTTGGAATCCAGCTTGGAACCAGCCAGGTTCCTTCTCTGCTGCCTAAAACATTGTGAAGAATTACAGTGTGTTAAAGAAGAGTAGCTATTCAGTATCCTCAATAATGCTGGTAAAGTTCCAGGTTTTACATTGGTTACTATGTAGCCTCTATTCAAACATTAATTTAAATTAACTTGGGCTGTCTGGAGGTGTTAATTGCATGTACACAGCCCCTCCACTCTTGACTTGTCTTCACCCTCGCTCTGAGATACCAGACACCCTTGAGAACAATACATGGGCACAAAAAACTCTGCAAAATAAGGTGTAACACTCCCAGTACATCATGAATCATGCACAATTTCCCCCTGTTTTAAAAGAAAATGGTTTCATCTTTGCTGCAGGAAAACTTGCCACACAACTGTTGTTTCTGAATCAGAGGGATCTGCTAGTTCCTAAAGAAGTATTTTTTGTGCAGACTGTAATTCCATGTAACAGGTTTCTCTGATGGTCACATTCTCCTCTTTGCAAAGCTTGTTTGTTTTTTTAGACCAAACATTTCCTCCAGTTAATTCACTTCTAGGATGACAAAACAAGAGGCAGAAGGATTGTAACTGTGCCTGGAAGAGGCAACACTCCCCTTAGTACCCAAAATAACACCCTGACACCATCACATCAATCCCCCCATGTTCTTACCATGAATTTTTTATTTGGCATTATTTGATTTATAATAGTCAAAGACTGCAATTTTTTTTTCCTCTCTTATTTCTTAACTTTTTCCTTGACTTCTCTTGGTTAATGCTGCATGCACTGCAAAATTTAGGGTCAATCTGCAGAAACTCTTGGGGTTTTTGCAAGGTCACATGTACATTTCTACCAATGTTAGTGATCTCTTATTATTTGAACCCACAGACTTTGTAGACTTTTGCTGGTCACTATCTGAAAAGTAATGAGGAATCTATTTTTCTGAAATTCATTGTGTATTGACTGTTAATTGAGGGATTTTGCTTGTATTTAACCCAACTATTTGGAGAAAACCTATTTCTCTTCAAAGCAATGCCCTCCTGATTTTAAGGCAATAATATAATAATATTTTATATATATATAATTTATATATATAAAATATTCTATATAATAGGATAGAATAATATATAATGTATATATCTATATATAATGTATATATATAATGTATATATATAATTTATATATATTATGTATATAATGTATTGATAGAGGTCCATTTTAAATCCAGGTGGGATGGCTGGAGCTCCTCTGGCCCAGCTCTCAGTTACAGAAAAAGTCAAGGAAAAGCAAAGGTGACATCAAAACTCAGCAAGTAGTGCCCAGAACCTCACCAAGGTCCTTTCTGTGTGGTAATGACTGGCAGGAGGGCAAAATGCAACCTAAAATCCCAGAGGTCTCCAGTGGACCTTGGATACTCCATGCCCTGTGTGTCAGGGCTGCTCTGTACCTGGGCTGCTCTTTGCACCCTCTGGCAGCAGGAAGAGTTTTCCTTTCAGAACTGCAGATTCCCAGTTTTGGTCTCAGAGTTTGGGTTAGCCAGGGGTATTTTGGCCTCCTGCATTCCAGACTGGTGCCATTTTGGGAAGAAAAAAGGGAGGAAGAGGAAACATTGCTGGTGGTCCCTGATGCTTTGGTCTGTTCTTGTGAGCACACACACTCAGATCTGGGAATTTGGTCTTAGAATTCCAGACTGCTTTGGGTTGGAAGGGACCTGAAAGCTCATCCAGTTCCATCCCCCTGCCATGGACAGGGATACCTCCCACTATCCCAGGTTGCTCCAAGCCCCTCCTGGCCTTGGACACTGCCAGAGATGGGGCAGCCACAATTTCTGTGGATATGAGGAGGTAAATCTCTTATCCCATCCGCAGTGTGAGGCCCTTCTCTGGTGTGCAGTTCCACACGCAGGCAGCAGCTCCAGAGCAAGAGTCTTTTGTCTTGGCAGAGGTCTGTGGGATATTTCCTCCCCTCCCCCTTGGAGAAGAACATCCCTTTCTCAGTGCCTACAATGGGTCTTTGCTTCCCAGGATCTCTGTCTGTGTGCACGTGTGTGACACATGACAGCACCTTTGTGTCCTGGGGCACAGCCTCACCCACAGGGAGTCACTTGGTGGCTGCATTAAATCCCCTGGGATCACTCACACACGGAGATATTTGCAGATTTTGGGGCACTGCCTGTGTAAACACACACAGACAGCAGAGCAGAGGAATTGCACACAGCTGGAAATCAGCAGCTGCTGCCAGGGGAAGGATTGGTGTCCTCCATGTGAGGGAAACGTTCACCCAAGCAGATGGAGTGGGGGGAATTAACACTCCTGCTTTTGGACACTTCCTGGGTGACTATTAATAGTTGCCTGGTTTGGATTAGTGCACAGCATATGTTGGGTAGCAGGGACTTGTGTTATCTGCTAGATCGTGTCCTGGGCTCAGTTGTTTTTTGAAGTCACAAACCAGTAATTTTTGTTAATGACTCCCCACCTTCTGCCTCCTCTTCCCGTTAGAATAACCCCAAACCATGACGTGGTTGGAGACACTGCTAGTAATGGCATGTTTGATGGGAATGGATGGTACAATCTTCCAACCATCTCCTGAATCATCATTAGGGACAATTTTTAGCCTTTTTGAAGGAAAAGATGGGATGACATGGGGCAGGAATGACTGAATGACTGGGAGCCCAGTTTTGTCTGGCCAAGGGACCTGGCCATGCCCTGCAGATCCAT
>NW_005054345.1:4913103-4920979 GCF_000277835.1 Geospiza fortis | reverse complement strand
TGTTTGGGGGGGCTGGGGGGGGGGGGGGGGGGGGGGGTTAGGTTGGACATCAGGAGGAATTTCTTCACAGAAAGGGTGATTAGACATTGGAAGGGAGGTTTGGAGTCCCCAGCCCTGGAGGTGTCCAAGGAAGGACTGCAGCTGGCACTCAGTGGACTCAATGCTCCTGGAGGGCTTTTCCAACCTCAGTGATCCCGGGATTCTGGTGCTGCCAAGGGTTGGTCTGGCAGCAGTTTTGGACTGAGAACCGGGGAGCGATGCTGAGCAGCCTTTTCCCCAAACCACTGACGGATCCTCATCAGTGCGAGAACAACCCCAATTGCTCTGCTCTCACTCGGGAATAACGCGGCACCGCAAGGGGAGCCCCAGGCCAAGGGGGTCAGGACTCTGGGGATGGGGACAGGGGAAGGGGCAGGGATGGGGACAGGGGATGGGAATGGGGACAGGGGCAGGGATAATAGGGGCAGCAGGGATGGGGACAAGGGCAGGGATGGGGACAGAGTACGGGGATATGGACAGGAATAGAGGCAGGGATGAGGACAGGGGACGGGGATAGGGATAAGGGCACGGATGGGGACAGGGGCAGGGATGGGGACAGAGGACGGGGATAGGGATAAGGGCACGGATGGGGACAGGGGCAGGGATGGGGACAGAGGACGGGGATAGGGATAAGGGCACGGATGGGGACAGGGGCAGGGATGGGGACAGAGGACGGGGATAGGGATAAGGGCACGGATGGGGACAGGGGCAGGGATGGGGACAGAGGACGGGGATAGGGATAAGGGCACGGATGGGGACAGGGGCAGGGATGGGGACAGAGGACGGGGATAGGGATAAGGGCACGGATGGGGACAGGGGCAGGGATGGGGACAGAGGACGGGGATAGGGATAAGGGCACGGATGGGGACAGGGGCAGGGATGGGGACAGAGGACGGGGATAGGGATAAGGGCACGGATGGGGACAGGGGCAGGGATGGGGACAGAGGACGGGGATAGGGATAAGGGCACGGATGGGGACAGGGGCAGGGATGGGGACAGAGGACGGGGATAGGGATAAGGGCACGGATGGGGACAGGGGCAGGGATGGGGACAGAGGACGGGGATAGGGATAAGGGCACGGATGGGGACAGGGGCAGGGATGGGGACAGAGGACGGGGATAGGGATAAGGGCACGGATGGGGACAGGGGCAGGGATGGGGACAGAGGACGGGGATAGGGATAAGGGCACGGATGGGGACAGGGGCAGGGATGGGGACAGAGGACGGGGATAGGGATAAGGGCACGGATGGGGACAGGGGCAGGGATGGGGACAGAGGACGGGGATAGGGATAAGGGCACGGATGGGGACAGGGGCAGGGCGCCCACCTCCCGCGGCTGGAAAATGGAGAGAGAGCTCCCTTCCAGCGCCTTCCTTCCTTCCTTTTGTGTGCGAGCGCGGCTGCTGCGCTCCTTGGACGCGCCGGGCTGCGCCAGGCTCGCGGTGCTCAGCATCCTTGCGTTCCTCAAAGTTTGGTTATTTTTTGAAGGAGAGTATTTATCGAAATTTACCTGCTAACAGTCGGTTTCTGCAGATTTACATTCCGAGTTAGCATGTGGTTCCAGGTGGGAATAGTTTCTCTGTTTGCAGGTCTGAGCAGGCAGCCTTTGGTGACCATGGTACCTCTCCTACCTGTAACCAGCAGTGGAGTAAAAGCGAGATCCATCAGTTGTGCCAGAGCTGTTCAGGAGCATGTGGACAGTAGCAAAAGGAGTCTCATTTTCATGCCATTGAGTGAGAAGCTGTAGGTACAAATAGTTGCAGTTAAAGAAGCTGCGATGGAGAAGGGTCATGGGCAAAGGAGAAGCGTGGGTGGGAGGTAGAGGAGTGACATCAGTCCCACCCCACTCACGGTGTGGAAGCCGGTGAAAACATTGCTCTTCTCTTCAGGTTCTCTGCACATTTTGATGTGCACCAGCCAGGGGTTAGTGTGACAGATCAAGGAATGGGGAGAGATGGATTTGCTGCCAGACCGTTTTTCCTGCTCCTTCGTTGTGGTCATAGGAATGTCACGTGAGAAACAAGCCCTGGCAGTCAGTGCTGCAAGTTCAGTAAGGTGGCCCTGCGGTGACCACTGGGGTGCTCAGCAGTCCTGCCTGGTTCACTGGGTTGCAGCACAGCTGTGCCCCCTCTGTGCACCTTTTGGGCTAACCTGAGTGTTAGCACAGCTGTGCCACCTCTGTGCCCCTTTTGGGCTAATCTGATCCATTCCCTGTGTTTCCCAGTGTGGTCATTAAACAGGTCTGGTTCACCTGTGCCTGTGGAAGGACCCAGGTGCTTTGCAGTGAGGTCAGGGCTGTTGCATCTCCACCTTTCCTTTACACTTGAGATTGTTGTGTTTTCTGTGGGGTTTCCCATGTTGCAGTGTCATGTTCTGAGAAATCTCAAGTTCCTGCTTTGTGGCTTGCACATCCAGTGCACGTGAAGGCAAAAACTTGTGGGCAGAACGCGTCACCTGGGGATGCCCAGGCTGGGCTGCTGCCCTTTGTTCTCCTGCTGGCACAGAGCTGCTGGGAATGTTGCTGTTGCAGGGCATGAGAGACTGGAGCAGGCAGTGCACGGAAGTCCCAGAGCTGTGCTGGTGGCTGCTGGAAGCCCTCCCCAGTTCCATTGTTTTCAGAAGAATAGATCCCTCACATTTTCACACTCTGCCTCCCGGTTTGGCTGACTCACCGAGGTGGACATAGCATTTGTCTTATTCACAGGAAGCAGCCATGCTGCTCTTGCTTTGCCTGTGTGCTCCAAATGGATGGCATTCAGAGCCACCAACACTAATTCCTTTAGTCCAGCTGCACGTTTCTAAACTGGTTGTTGCAGTTTAGACAACATGGGATGAGCTGTTTCTTGGAAAGCCCAGGGATGTGTCCCACACCTCAGATTTATCTCTGTGATTTCTTCAGCTGCAATGGTGCCCCTCAAGAGCATGATCAGAATGCTGATGCCCTGCTCATTGCATCCAAATCTAAATATTGGGCAGAGGCTATCAGTAATTGCTCCAGCAGTTTCTAAATATCTTTTTAGGACTATGTTACAAGGTGTCTTCATGATTAGGTCCTGCTAAGTTTTTGCTGGATGGGTTTGAACTAGAATTTGGAAATCAGTAATTCTTCTTGACTCCATCAGAAGAAACTCCTGAGTCAAACATATATGATGGGCTAATAAGATCTTGCATGCAATTGCTAATTTTTGTTTGGAACTGCATTGGTAGGATTTTTTTAAGCTGTAGTGGATCACATCCTGGTGCTTCTGTAGCAGCACGGAGGCTGTTGCTTCCATCTCAGTGCGAGAGCAGGGGAACTTCAGTGCCTCCTGTGTCTGGTGCACATTCCCAGCTGTGTTAGCTCAGGACATTTTTTGGATATGGGGCTGCTTGGCAAAGAAATAGGATATGGAAAGCCCCTCACCAAAAGGGTCAGTTCTGAGTTCCTGAGTGTCCCAGTAACTGCAGCATGTTGTATCCCAGCACCCCAGTGCTTCCTGGGACAGAGGAAAAGGCATGCAGGGTTTTTAGTGTTCAAAAAGAGAGAAAGGAGAACTCCCCCTTAAACCTCACACAGCAAAACCATTACAGGGATAAACTCATGTGGGCTTTCATGTGAGCCCCTGAGTCAGTGCCTTGTCAGTGCTCTTGGAGCATCCTGAGGCTGGGTTAGCTGGGGAATTCAGAGCTGCTCCTTTGGTCAGACCATCACCTTGGAAGTGTCTTTGCTTGGAAAGAGTTCTGATCTTCCTTTCTGCTCCCACAGTGGGAGAGGATCCCTGTGACTTGGAACAGCCCACCTGCCCTGCTCTCTGCCTTACAGTGCCTGTCAGCCTCACACAAACCCCACAGTGTGATTTACAACTGCTCTGTGTTCTGTTGCTGAGAATTTTCAGTTTTCCTGTGCCCAGCTGTCAGTGGAGTCCAGAGAAAACAGTTTTTGCTTGGTGGATCCAGCCCCTTCCCAGGTGCTTCCACGTGCACAGGAACCCCATAATGAGGTGCTGTTCTCTGGGGCTGGATCTTCAGCAGGGGCTGATCCTGCTCTCAGACATTCAGTGGCTTGGAAATTCCCCATCATCCAGGACTCCTACAGTACATGGGATTCCTGGAGTAATCACAGCTTGTCTGTATGGATTTGAATGGAAGGGAAAACACTTGTGTTCACTACACTCAGAGCTTCTTATTTCTGCTGCAGCTCCCTTTGCACTGATGGGGTGCTGTAAAAGGGGACTTGGGAAGACTGAATTTGCATTAATGTTCATTTAGAGCCCTTTTACGCTCCCTGAATGGTGTGTCAGGGGGGCTGACAGCCTCCTTTGCCCAGCCCCAGGGTAAAGAGGGATGGTGTGAAACCTGCACCCACTGAAACCAACAGCAGAGCTGTCACTGGCTCCCAGGAGCACCAGATTGGGCCAGAAGCGTGGTCACAGCAGAATATTCATCACAGTTTATTCTCTTCCCACATCCAGATGCCATTTGCATTGTCAAAACACTGTCACAGATAACTGAAAGGATTTCTAGCAGGAATTTCAGAGCATCCCTTTCCTGTTCTCCCCAAAAGTCCCACGGCTGTCCCCGTGCAGCCTCTCTGGATCTCTCATGGGGGAGTTGGCAGCACTTGGGAAGCCCAAGAAAATCCCTGACTGCTTAAAGCAAGGGAGGAGGCAGGGACAAAACTTCACAGAATCACAGAATGGCTGTGTTGGAAGAGACCTCCAAGATCATGGAGTCCAGCCCAGCCCCAGCACCCCAACTAAACCCTGGCACCCAGTGCCACATCCAGGTTTGTTAAACACACCCAGGGATGGGGACTGCACCACCTCCCTGGGCAGCCATTCCAGAACTTTATCACCTTTTCTGGGAAAAGCTTTTCCCTGCTCTCCAACCTGTATTTCCCTTGGTGCAGCTCGGGGCTGTGTGCTCTGTTCTGTCAGTGCTGCTGGAGAAAGAGCCCAGCCCCAGGTGAGCACAGGCACCTTTCAGGAGCTGTGCAGAGTGATGGGGGCAGCCCTGAGTCTCCTTCTCTCCAGGCTGAGCACCCCCAGCTCCCTCAGGGGTTCCTCACAGGGTTTGTGTTCCAGCCCTTCATCTCCAGGGCTCTGCCACAGAGCTGCTTCTCTGGCCAAGGCTCCCTTCTTTGGTTGGGTGTTTTAGCCTGAGGTGTGACTTTGCTGTCCTGGGGTGATTTCCTCAGCCAGGTGTCCTGGGAGCTCAGTCCCAGGGGTGACATTTCAGCCTCAAGAACCAAAGATGATCAGAAGAGCACCACAGGCAGCGTTGTGTGATGTTTTCTCTTTTAATCAATGGTGAGGAAAAAGGGAACGTGTTGTTGCTCATCTGTGTTAATTTAAGAACCCACACACACCCTGCAGCGGTCGGGATCAGGCTGGGCATTTCCTCAGCTGGAAATCAAACCCATTTCACTCCAAGGGGAAGGAGTTCACTCAGAAGGAAGCAGGACCTGGGGTTTAGGAGGAAGGGCTGAACTGGCAGGGTGGCTCCAGGCCAGAGCTCTCCCTGCCTCCCTGGAGCAGGTTCCCTCATCCAGCAGAGCTTCCCTGGCGGTGACTCACCTGGATGGGGCTGCAGGCAGGACAGAGGGCCAGCTCCTCCCTCTGCACAGGTGACACTCAGCCAGTGCCACTGGGCTTTGGGACTGACATCCCTGCACAGTTAGGCCAGAGGATGGATGAACAGAGAGTGAAGGAGTAAATGATGTGTAAATGCAGCTTTCTCTCTCTGGGGCACAGTGAGCAGCTCTGCTGGGGCTGAGATGCCTCTGAGTGCCAGGCTGCCCTCTCAGAGCTCCCTGTGTGTGACCCCAGGCTGAGGAGCAGGCTGGAGCAACACTGCTGGAATTAGCAGGATGAGGAGAAGCAATTTGCTTTGTCCTTTCCCAGTGGAGAGGGCTGTGGAAAAGGGACATTTCCTCACATCACCCCAGGCTGGCCCTGACCCACCTTTGCTGGGAAACAGGAGAGTTCCTGACCTTGCTTGGCACCACCAGGCAGATCTTGGGCAGATTTTTTTTTCTGGGAAGGCAAAAAGAAGAACTCATATTTCCAGTTTGCTGGTTAAGCTAAAAAAAAAGCACAAAAAAAAAAAAAGGGAACAGTGTTTGGGTTTGACCAGTCAGGGCACATAGAGAAATGATTTCTGTGTGTAGTAAAGAACCCTGGGAGTGCAAACATGGCTTCATTTTGTTATTTGCAGCTCAGAGTACTTTGAGAATGACCAGTTTTGTTTTGCTTTAGGAGCCAGTTCCAAGAGGATTTTTTCCCTCTTCTTTGTGTGTTTTTTTTTCTTTTTCTGTGTGAACCACATGCACACACAATAATTAACCAGTGAAGAAGGTCAGAAAGGAAGTGACTGGGGAAGATGTACTTTAAACATAGACATTCATGAGGCTGTGGGCTGTAATTAACTGGAATGTTTGTCTGAGGTTCCCAGGTTACATGTTGAATATTAGATAAGTTATTAAAGAGGCAGTTTTTTATTTGTCCTTTTAATTATCAAAGCTTTAATGGCTCTTCAGCCCTACCAAATTAATATTTTTTTTAACATCCGGGGAATATTTATTTCTCTTGTTTTGATGGGGTTTGGTGTCACACCAGCATTGCTTTAGGTTAGAAATAGTGCTCAGGGATATAGTGTAACATGGGCTGCCGGTCATGACCAGTTTGTCATGGACAAACAGCCTGTGGGAATGCAGGAGGAGGAGAAGGCAGGTGTGTTCATGGAGTGATGGAATGGTTTGGGTTGGAAGGGACCTTGAGGCTCACCCTGTGGTCAGGGACACCTTCCACCAGAGCAGGAGTTGTTTGTTTTAGGGAAACTGGGAACCTCTGGGAGGAAACAGTGAGGAAGCAGCCCTAAGAGAAATCAGCTGAGATGTTATCTCAATGTGGAAATACTCATTTGGTTCTCCAAAGGTTCTGCTCCTTCTCTGGGGTGAGTGGTCAGGATGAAGCACATCTGCTGAAAGGTGATTCCCAACTGGAACAACTCTAGAGAAGCCATTGGGTGGTCAGGGGAGCCCAAAGGGGACACCTGGCAGGTAGAAAGGGGTGGGAGAGGGCTCTTGAGCCTGCTCATGCTGCCACAAGCCCAAAGGGGGATAGATCACCCCTGAGTACATCTGCAGATCAGGCTACATGAGGAGATGGTTTCTGAGTGTCAGAGGCACGATGCTTTCCCTGGGGAAGGGGTGTGCAGAACCTCTGTGAGTGCAGAGACACAGAAAGGAGCCAGCCTGAGCTGTGGGTTGGGCTGCAGGCTTGGAATGAGCAGTGACTCCTGCAGACTGCACTCAGGAATTCTGGGGTTTGCACAGGGTCCATTAACTTCCCATGGGGAGAGTTCTGATGGGTGCTGGTGAAAGCTGCAGAGGCAGGAGTGCTTCAGACTAGAGAGTAATGCTGGTTCCTTGTGAAACCCATGGGAGCTTCAGTTCTGACTGGCTGTGCTCGTGCTTTGGGGGGATTTTCACAATCCAGTGAGGTTATGAATGGGGCAGCAGCACAGCTGAGCAGTGCCACCCTTTGTGGCACCACATTCCTTCCCCTGTTGGACCTCAGAGCTGCCCCAGGTTCTGAGGAGGAGCCAGCACAGCTGTGGTTGCACAGCTGGGGACAGGTCCCTCCTCTGGCTGGACTTCCCATCTGTAAACAATGCCTCTTGAAAATGGGGAAGGGTTTTTATTTTTTCCTGTTGTGCTGGGCTCCGAGTTTCCCTGCCAGGGCTCTGTGTGTGCCTCCTCAGGAGTGACACAAAGCACAGCAAGTGAGAGCCTGGTGCAGAGCAGAGCCCTTGGGGACAAGCTTGTCCATGCCCAGCCACAGCTCCAGGTGTGCTTT
>NW_005054345.1:4904969-4913047 GCF_000277835.1 Geospiza fortis | reverse complement strand
TCCCTACAAAAGCCAGCAGCACTCGTGGTTTGCTCTCACGTGTGTCCGTGTGTGCACACTTGGTGGGAGCAGGGACATGGCTTTTCCTGCATGTTCCCTGTCCTTAGCAGGGCAGAAGCCACCCACCAGAAGTGAAAACATCAGCTCCTGTGGATAAAGGCAAACATTAAGGAAACTACTTCTTGCAGCCAGAATACATAAAGCTTGATTTTTCTTTTCTCCTGCAGTCTACTTTTAAAAAAAGACAAAATAATGCTTCCTCTGGCTGATCTTACATCCATCCTCTGGCCTGAGGAAACATCTGCTCCCCATGGCAGCCTCAGTTGTCCCAGCCATTTCCCTCTGAGTTCCCTTCTCTGCCACTGACAGCAGCTGCCTCCATTCCTGCCCAGCAGCAATCCCGAAGGCAGGAGCCCATCCTGGTGTCCAGGATTAGCTCAGGACAGGTTGAACTGTCTCCTTGGCAGGATTTTAGCAGCTCGTGTGCTGTTCTAATAAACAGCACAGTCCCCCTGGTGAGATCAGGAGTCTCTCAGCCACGAGGATGCTCAAAGATCACTGATACAGCAGAAAAAATATCACCCCAGTCCTTGCAGGCTGTTCATTGCCTTATGGGCTGGTTAGGGCCTCCTTGGAGCAGGGAGTTTGCTCAGGGAGCCAGAGCTGCCAGCAGGGCTGTGATGTGGTGAATGTCCCTCTTGGTGGGTTTGTCACTAATGAACTGGGTGTTGGCTCCTGGGGAGCAGCATTGTGTGGTGAGGTCCTGCAGGCCAGGGCTACTCAGCAGCTTTTCAGCTACACAGCTTTTTCTGTGGGAGGGATCTGGGTTTTGGTTTGCTTTTGGAACAAAACCATTTCCACCCTGCTCTGAGGCTGGGCTGTCCCTGCTGAGAGGAGCTGCAGGTTCCTGCTGGGCTGCAGCATGGAGAGCTGGGCATGGTGTGGTGGGGCTGGGCCTGTGCCTCTGTGTTCACACAGCCCTGGCCATCAGCATTTCCCTCTGCTGAGCTCCTCCTTCCCCCTCCAGGTGGCTTTACCCACCTGTTGTGTTTTCAGCCTTGCCAGAGACAATGTGGCCCTTTGGCCAGAATTGGTTTTCCATGGAGGGTCACAGCTTTCACCCTCCAGGCATGGAAGGGCTGCTCTGTGCTTTCCATTCCTGGTGAGAAAATTCCCCAGTGGTGGAATTTCTGTCTGGCAGAGACACAAGGCTCTGTGCCAGTGTTTCCTCTGCTTGTCACCTTTACCTTTCCTGCAAGGGAAGGGAAACACCTTTTTGTTCTGACCCAGTCATTTGTTTCCTGGTCCTTTGTCTGACTGTGGTTGCAAAGCCCAAAAATAGGCAGAGGGATGAAAATGCAGAGTACAGGAGCAGCTGTGTGACCAGGAACTGCTGGAGGGTGAGGAGAGCTCTGGAGAAGAGCTTTCCTTGGAAGAGCCTGCTGGGAGCAAGTTCATTTGTGCTCGGGGTCACGTGCATCTTATTGCCACAGATGTGCACAGAGGAGCAGTTCACAAAAGGGGAAAAAAAATTTAATTGGTGTTAAAAATGTGTATGTGCAGCCTTGTGAGGGCTTTGTGATTCCTGGGAGTTTGGTATGTTCCTGGTGGGCTGTGACAGCCTCAGTGCAGTGAGCAGTGTGTGCTTCCATTCCAGCAGTTGTTATTTTTTGCAAGTCTCTCCAAGCCCACTGGTGAGTGGGGTGTGCATTTGCACCTTGGAGAATCCATGGGCTGTGCTCACCCTGGGTGCCCCCAGGGGTTCAGCATTCCCTGCTGGCAGCTGCTGCTTCTCATCCCCAGCCCCACTTGCCCTTGCTCTGGGAGAATTCCCCGGCTTCTTGCAGGATGGGGAATTTGCTGTGTTTGTTTGATGGCCCAGGTGGCTGTGCTCCATGCCATGTCCCTGCAGAGGGCATGGACACAAAGGGGTGGCTGTGCTCCATGCCATGTCCCTGCAGAGGGCATGGACACAGAGGGGTGGCTGTGCCCCATGCCATGTCCCTGCAGGGGTAACTGTGTCCCTGTGTCGTTGCAGGACCGTGGCAGCCGAGGTCAGGAAGCAGATCTCGGGCCAGTATGGAGGCTCCCCGCAGCTCCTCAAGAACCTCAACATCGGAGGCAGCGTCTCTCACCACACCACTGTAAGTCATGCCTGCAGCTCAGGCTGCTCTCCACACTCACTGCACCGCTGGCAGGAAGCTGCTCTGCTGACAGGCTGTTGATGGGAGAGGCTCTGATAACACCGAGGAAAAAATTCCGTGCAAAACCCACTGATTTTGGGGATTTCTGTGTTGCAGATCAGTTGGTGTGGCTGGGAATCTGTGTTTCTGCAGAATCAAGAAAGCAAGGGGCTTTCTTGACCAGATATTAGTTGTTTTATCTCCAAACAGCCTGGATTGGGCATTAAATTCCATGTGTGTGTGTGGTTCTCTGCATGGGGAGCCCTTTGCAAGCTCCTGCACTTCAGGTTGCTGTTTTCCTGTCCTTGTCACCCTGGAGAGCAGGTCCACAACAACTCATTTGCTCTTCTGAAGTATTTTAAATATTATTGTGCAAGCTGAGTGTGTCTATTCCTTGTATTTACTTACAAGTTTACAGCCCACTTTGAAGAGCTGCATTGTCACAATCACCCTTTCTGAAGTCAGACTTTCTTGCATGGCCTACCAGTGACCTTCCAGATTTATTGTGGTAAACATTTCGAGAGTGCAACAAACTTTTTCAAGCTGGAAATGTTTGATTTAGGGTTTCACTTCAGGTCACAGCAGTTCTTTTTGCTGCAGTCAACTTGGAAAATAAATATTAGAGCATCTTGTTTCCTTCAGAGAGGGGTGGTTAGGTCAGGCAGGGCTGGAAATGTGCCCTGAATTTGATGGTCTGTGCAAGTGTTGTGAATTTACAAGAGTTCTTCTCTCTGGAGTGGAGTCCTGTAGTGTTTCCTCAGCTTCTGGGGTTGTGGGGATGAGTCCATGGGAATTCTCTCTGCTTCATGAGCAGTTTAACCTGTTAAAGCTTCCTCCTGTGGGGCACAGAGGTGTCCTCAGAGCTGTGTCACCTCAGAAGGGACCTCCAGGCTGAGCTCTGGCTCAGAGCAGTGGCTGCACTGCGGGCACGGAGTTCATCTCTGAGGTCTGGCTGTGCCAGGGGCACTGGGGATGGAGGAGGGCTGCAATTCTGTCCTGTCCCAGGAGCTCAGGGAGAGCAGGAGGCTGCTCTGTCAGCAGCCTGAGCAGGTTAATGAGAGGTGTTAATGAGAGAAGGGTTAATGAGAGCTGCTGCCCAGGCTAATGCCTTATCTCAGTGCCTCTGCTGGGCTGTGCAGTGATAATGCAAAGCCCTGACTTGGCAGTTCTGGATGGTCTTTTGCATAATCCAGCATTAGGGCAGGGAGGGTCCCCTGCTATTAGCTGGTGTGGAGCACTCAGGGTCATTGACTCCACTTCCCTGCAGCCCTGGGCAGCTGAGGAGTGCACTCCCATTGGATATCCATCCCAGCAACTGCTGGGCCTCCCTTGGCCCACCTTGGTGTCCTCTTGGAAGGAGTTGGCTGAATTGCCTTTGTGCTCTCATCAAGTGAGATGTCTTTGGTGAGCCTCTCCAGCTGCTCCTCACCCAGCCATGTTTTTCATCAGTTTTTCCTTGTATCACCTCCTTTCACCCTGAATTATGTTTTTTCTACTTTTTCCTCCTATTCCTGAGCTTTTTCCATTCTGCCACCAACCAAGTATTCATGCTCAAAGCTTCAGTCCTGTTGGTCTTCACATGTAATTTTTGATACAGGATCAGACTTGTTGGTCATGGTATTATCAGTAGCTGTCATTACCCTGTTGCCCTGGTGTTTGCTAGTAAATATATGCAAGGATCTATAAAAATGCTGGAAAAGGTCATGCTGGCTGGAAGCAGGCTCTGAGCTTTTCCTATCAAGCTGCATTGTGTGATGGCTGCTGTGATAAGCTCCCAGTTTGTCACATTAAATTGGGTGCTGAGCAGAGAAGCTCTGCAGAAGCCTGATTAACACGGGGTGATGGTTTGTAGGAGATAGTCTGTAGGAAAAGTCTATTTAGTTAAGTCATGAGTCTGTATCCTGAGGCTGCATAATGCAACAGAGGTTTGCTTGTCTGAATTTTGGGTTAATTTCTCTCCCCGAGGCACCCGTCAGGATCTGCTGTGCCTGCCTGGCCTGGTTTGATAATCAGCATTATGCAGAGGGAAAGCATTGCTGTGTGAAGCTTCTTGTAGTAGAAAAGTTCACTTCTGTGTAGCCACACTGGTTTAAAAGCCTAAAGTAGGGCATGTAGTGTGGGAGTGAATAGGAGATTCGTGCTGAAATGTTGTGGGGTTGAGTTCCAGTATCTCCACAATGGCAGGTTGGGATGGGGAGCTCCAGCCTGCCAGAATTCCAGAATTATTTGGCCAGTGCTCTCAGGGATGCACACGGTGGGATGGCTGGGGCTGTCCTGTGCAGGGCCAGGAGCTGGACTGGATGGTCCCTGTAGGTCCCTTCCAGCTCAGGATATTCCACGACCCTGTGACTCCAGTGGTTGTGCAGGCCTGGTGGTCTCATGCCTGGTGCAGCATTCCCTGCTGGGAGCTGCTGCTTCTCACCAGCAGCCCCACCTTGCCCACTGTGCTGACAGTTCTGCTCCAGGAAGGGTCAGCACTGATCCTCTGATGGTTCATCTGAGAGTCTTGCCAGTCCAGTGGAGGCATTTTGGTGGAGAAATGGAGTTTTTGTGAATGAGGAGCCTTCAGCACCGTGCTTGCTTGGGCTTTGTAAGCTGAGGCCAGTGCAGGGGTGTTCCCCACTCCACAGGCCTGCCCTGGTTGAACCTGGGATAAATGCAAAAACCTGTCAGCTGAATTTTAGCAAGTCTCTTCCCTTTTGCCTCACAAGCAGCAGAGAAAATGCTGCCAGAACTGTTTCTAATTTGGTATCTGGTAGAGCTGGGGAGAAGACACTGCTTTCAAATGAGTTTATTATTGTCAGCCTCCACCCTTCTGCCACTTTAGGAGCAGCTGATTTTAATTGCACATTCCTCAAACCCCAGACACAGGTCCAAGGCCCTGAGAGGCTTCTCCTGAGTAACCCAATGTGCCAGGCTGGGATCCTGGCAGGATCCTGCAGCTCTGAGCTTTTTCTTTTTGCAGCCCACAGCAGAAGGCACTGACAGGTTGTTACTGGGAAATAGGAGCTGTGAGCTCAGAGAGCTCCATGAAGGAGGGTTTATTTTTTTGCAGTTATTTTTGCAAGTCTCTCCAAGCCCACTGGTGAGTGGGGTGTGCATTTGCACCTTGCTGGGTGTGCTCTGCCTTGGAGAATCCATGGGCTGTGCTCACCCTGGGTGCCCCCAGGGGTTCAGCATTCCCTGCTGGCAGCTGCTGCTTCTCACCAGCCCCACTTGCCCTTGCTCTGGGAGAATTCCCCAGCTCCTTGCAGGATGGGGAATTTGCTGTGTTTGTTTGATGGCCCAGGCTGTTTACTATGGGCCATTATAATCCCTCATGACTAACCACTTTCTTTTCTTCCCAAGTTTGTTTTTTCTGTGGATCAGCTCCTTGTGTTCATTGAACTCTGTCTGCTGGAAGAAGATAAAGACTTACAAAATCTTGGACTTATTTTTTCACTTTTGAGCGCCAAGGATAATAATTGAAATTTTTTTTGGCTGTTGTCCAAAACTTGATTGTTTTTCTTCCCAAGAAAAAGTTCTCTTAATTTTTAAAAACCTTTTCAGGTATTTTTTCTATTTCTTTACATCTTCAGAGGTATAATTTAATGGTTGGACATAGTGCAGTGGTCTGGTTCACAAGATGGTGTTCAGTCAATGTTTGGGCATGGACTATCTTGGAGGACTTTGCCAACCTTAATGATTCTGTGATTTAATTAGAAGAGCAGCTTTTTACTGAACTTGCAAATAAGCAGAGTGAATGTACATTCAGTTGTTCTGTAGAAAAATGACAGCTTTTTCCAAGGGATTGGGTGTGATATTTCCTGCCTTTTGATGTATGTTACAGCAGAGATGATTGTTGGTATGTAAAGGAACACTGTTATAAGACATGTTAATTAGTCTGGAATAAAGGGGTCTGGATTCTTGGATGTGATGTGATCTGACCAGGGCTGCTCTCAGCACTTCATTTTCTCCTGTAAAATGAAGGTGCTGACATTTACATATCTTTGTAAAGCACTGCTGGCTTTATGGGCATTATCTGGGCTAATTGAGCCTTTGTCTTGGATTTATTGGATGTCAGACTTTGGCCATGTACTCAAAGATAGCATCTAATTATTCAGCAAGAGAATATAGGTTCCTTTGTATATTTCCATTGTTTATTTTAATGTAATTTAGGAGAAGAAGAAAAGGTGATTTGTGCAAGTGAATGGGAATCACAGCAAAGGAAAACATGACAGTGTCCTGTGTGGCACTGACAGGGCATTTTGGAGTGCTCAGTAATTTTATCACCAAAAATTGCAAAGGAGAATGAGCCAAGTCTTTGTGCTGTCTCAGGGCTGATGAAGGCTGGAGGGTGCCTGCCATTATTTGTATTTCCTGCTGGTTTTGCCCTGCCTGGCTGGATGGTTTATCCTCATCAGGCAGGGGAGGATGGGAGAGGCATCCACATCCTCTGCCTGCCTCTCCCCTGGGACTGCTCACAGTCAGCTCTGCTCTGGTGCAGGCGCTTTCTGTGGCTCATGAAACTGCTCCCATGCCATGGCTGAAGGCAGCAGCGAGCCTGTGGCACAGGGCAGGGCTGTTTCACCTGCTCAGGTGACTCTGCTGCCCACTGGAAGTCTCTGCAATAACTTCAGCAGTGTTAGCAGGGATCAATACTCTTAACTAAATAATGTTATACCAACTAATTGTTAACAGACAGGCTGGGGGTGCTCACCTGGAGAAGAGAAGGATCCAGGCAGAGCTCAGAGCTGATTCCAGAGCCTAAAGGGCTCCAGGAGAGCTGGAGAGGGGCTGGGGACAAGGCCTGGAGGGACAGCACACAGGGAATGGCTCCCACTGCCAGAGGTTGGCTGTTAGGGGGGTTTCCTTGCTCAGAGGGTGCTGAGGCCTGGCCCAGGCTGCCCTGGGGCTGCCCCATCCCTGGCAGTGTCCCAGGCCATGGGACAGCCCCATGGCTCGTCCCTCCCTGCAGGGCAGAGAGTGTCCCCTGGGAGCTGAGAGGTGCCTGTGCCAAGGATGTCCCACCCAGGAGAGCACTCTGTGCTTGGCAGGGCCACCAGGGTCTGCCTCTGTGAGCCCCGAGGGTCTGGAGGGCTCCATCTCTCCTGGCCTGATGTAACATTTCTGCCAAAAGTGGGAAATCTGTGATTTTTCTGCAGTCTCTGGTCAAACTGTTTGGCTTTTTCATTTCTCTGTTGCTGTCTCAGTTTATGCTTTCAATTTTGTCACAATTTATCAGAGGGAGGCTCTCCAAGATGAGTCTCAGCACTTGCATTTTCTGTGTCAAAGTCTTTGTGTTCTCCAAAGACTCCTGGTGAAATTACACAACTCTTACTCATCAAGATCTTGTCTTCTTACCCGTCCTTGGAGGCATAACTCATGTCTTTCTAGGGTTAGTAAGAAATTGCTTTAGTATTCCCAGATAACTAATTAATCTCTGATTAATATTAATATTTCTATACCCAAATGGCTTCCTACATTAGCAGCCAGTTATCACAGCAAATAACCTGGCACTGTTTGTACATAAAGCATCTCACTGGTTTTGGGACTGGCTGTTGCTTGTTACATGTAGGATCATTCTTTAGCTAAGTGTATTTGTGATTATTTCACAGAAGCCCAGACTGGTTTGGGCTGGAAGGACCTTGGAGCTCCTTCCACTGTCCCAGGGTGCTCCAAGCCCTGTCCAGCCTGGCCTTGGACACTTCCAGGGATGGGGAATCCATTTCCTTTCATTGGAGGCTTTTCCTAACTCAAGCACTGTGATAGAATTTGACACACACTGCAGATCTCACAGAATCCTGACCTTAAAACTGAATATTTTCAGATTGGAAAATGGAGATTTCAGACACAGAGAATGCTTACAGGCATTTGTGGGGCAGGTTTGCAGTTTGGAAATGAGGGAATTCCATC
>NW_005054345.1:4862132-4904938 GCF_000277835.1 Geospiza fortis | reverse complement strand
GAGGCAGAGCAGGAGATAGGGAGCTGCATTCCAGAGGTCATGGCTGCACTTATGGCTGGGGGGGTGTCATCATCCCTGCTGAGCCTGGGGAGCTGCCTGTGGTTGATGGAAAGCAGAGATTGCCTAGGAATCCCCTGGGTTCATTTGAATATTTCCATCTATTATAAATGCAGCCAAAAAATGAAATGCAGGAGTTCTCTGGGCTCACCAGGCATCAGGAGCATGGGTTTTCTGAAATGCAGGGATGGCAGCAGACAAATGTGTGAGTCTTTGAATTTGGATCCATTTGGGTTATTTTTGGAGTGCTTGGTTGAAAGAAAATGTCATTTTTGCAAGTAAAACATGTTTTTTCATTACTTGAGTGTTGTCAGTGGTTAATATTACACTGCTCATGTTTCAAAACCTCTTGGAGTGACTTGCCTGTAGTTCACACTTAAAAATAAATCCACTGCCTCTGTTTAGCAAGCTCATTTCTTTCAACTGTTACCTTCTTTAACCTGCCTGCAAATTGTAATATTTTTTTAGCATATTACGCTCTCAGATTTATTCTGAGCCCTTGCAGTACATCAGGTTTGACTCCTGTTCCCTGAGGTCCCAGTGTCCCTTTAAGGGTGACAGGATTTTGCCCCAGCCAGCACAGGCCATCTGCATTGCTGAGTGCTCAGCAAGGGAAGTGCCTGTTTGCCCTGGAGACCCGGAGATAGCTGAGAGGAGGCTGGGGCTCAGCTTTGGAATGTTAATCTGCTGCTCCTGTCCCTCCAAGATTTTGCCCAGGAAAGGCAGTGTGGGTGGGAAGTCGGTATTAATTTAGAATTTGGAGCTTTGGCACAATCTGTTGCAGTTTTAGCACGTTATAAATCGCTTAATATTTAAGGACGTACCGAAGTTAAGATGGAACTTTGTCCTGGTTTCAAAATTGGCAAGAAATATCACCCTGATTTTGAAGAAGTGCTTTAGCTGCCAAGTAAAAATAGCAGTCAGGATCCTCCCTGTGATGAGGAGCTCTCTGCAAGGTTAATTTTTCAAGGTCCCTTATGGGATCCTCACAGGGAGTTCTACTCCCACACAGGAAGGAGGCAGGAGGAACAACCTTGCACACTTTGCCATTGTCATTTTTACAGAGCCCCCAGTTGTGCTGATCCTCACAGGGGCTGGGCTCTGCCCTTGGGAATGATGCATCTCATTTGAGCTAAAAGGGAAATTGGGCTTGGACTGGGCCACAGCAGTTGGGTTCAGATCCTTGCTGTGCCAGATGCATCCTGCCAAGCTGCCATGCCTTAACCTCTCTGTGCTCCTGGGGCTCCCTCCCGGGGGGATTGGACATCCTGGGAGGGCAGAGGTGAGGGAGGGAGGAGGAAATGGGAGGGAATGTTGTTTTCCATGGCTGTGCTGTCATACCCAAGCTGGAAAAGTCTGCAGGGTCCTAGCAGGGATTTGAGCGTGTCACTTGCAATCCCCTGTGTCCAGCTGGCTGCTTGGGAAGGGATGGGCTGAAATCCTCCAGGCAAACCTGGGAATGCCTGTGTACATCAGGGCACTGTGTTTCAGTCAGTCCCTGTGAGATGGAGACAATAATGGTCCCTTTTTCTGCCCCAGCTGTTACTGAGCTCCTGTACTGAGCTGCCGTGCAGTGCCCAGGAGAGCAGATCTTGAGCCTTCAGCTACCTGCACGGTGCAGGTCTTGTACAAACCTGACCTCTGCATTGTATTTTTTGTTTCCCTCTGTGAGCTTGCCCTGGGTGTAGCTTTCCCTGCACTTTATCCCTTTGTTCCCTTTGTTATCCCTTTGGGATGCCTGGCTGCAGTGAGTGAAGGTTTGTGTTACCCTCCGTGGAGTGATGCCACATCCCCTCACTGAGGCTCCTGCAGATTTGTGCAGGTGCTTTTGGAGGTGATGATGATGATGCAGGTAGGTGCTGAAAAGGAGGAAATAAATAGGAGAGAGACATGTGCACTTAAACTCCACAAAAATACAATGTTTGCTGTCTGGAGAAGGGCAAAGTCGATAGGGAAGGCAGTTTGATTTTCCAGCTTTTAAGGGGATGTAACAGTGAAGAATAACACAACCTTAAAGAAGAAAGCTCGAGTGTCCCCACTGCAGGAGAGCCGTAAACCTTTGAAATAGGGCTTTGTCCTGCAAGTGCTGCGAGCCAGAGCTGCAGCAGCACGGGTGCACCTCTGGAAACTGCCTGTTAAATGGGCCAGAGCAGCCAAATCAAGGCTGCTGTCAGAGTTAGCTGGTTGGACATGTCTGTGCTCAGGTTAAGGACATGCAGAATTGGTATTTTTAATGTATATCTGTTTCCAGATGAGAGGTTTGATTGGGGTTAGGGTAGGTCTGAGAGAGGGAGTCCTGTTTGATTTGTTCTGTGCTTTGAGTTTATCAGTGCTGTGATAAACACAGTGTTTGTGCTGCCAGGGAGCAGGTTATGCCCCTCTTACTCATCCTCAGCTGCCCTTTCTCCCCACATTGTCCTCCTGTGGATTTAATGGCACAGAACAGTGCTTGCCATGAGTGAGGTGGCAGTGCCTGATCCTGGGATAAAGACTGAGGGGAAGCTGAGTTAGGGAATTGTCCAAAATTTCATCTGTAATTACAGCCTGCACAAAATCAAAGAGTACTTTTTTAAAGAGCAGCAGTTCTGGGAGCAGCATTCCTCTGCATATTTTTAAGCATGTGTTTGCTGTTAATTTACATTATTCTGTGGTCCTGGTGGGGAGGATGCTCAGGGCTCTTGCAGACTTTGGTTTCTGGAGGGTCTTACTAAACTCAACAGAAATGGACCCCCTGGCCAGGATTTCCTGCAGTAACACTCCAGTATTCCCCATCAGGTTTATTAGGGGAGACCACACTGGGCCCTTTCAGTACTGAAAGGGGGCTTAGAAAAATTGAGAGTGACTTTTTACACAGGCAGACAGTGATAGGGAGAATGGTTCCAAACCAAAAGAGGAGAAATTCAGATTAGATATTCATAAACTCCTCCCTGGGAGGGTGGGCAGGCCCTGGCACAGGGAAGCTGTGGCTGCCCCTGGATCTTTGGAAGTGTCCAAGGCCAGGCTGGACACTGGGGCTGGAGCAGCCTGGGACAGTGGGAGGTGTCAGGGTTGAAACAGGATGAACTTTAAGGTCCTTTCCTGCAAAACCACTCTGGCATGCTGGGATTAGTTGGTAGGTGGTCTGCACGTTTGCAAATACTTGACTGGAATTGTCCTTCTGCCTTGGGAAGTCCAGTGAGGAAGAGCTGGCTGTGTTTTGTGAAGGAGACACCTCTGTTGCTTCCCTGGAGAGGGTTTTTCTGGGAGCAGGGTGAAGGTGGCTGTGTCTGCAGCCTGCCAGCCAGCAGGGCTGTGGGGCAGCACAGCTTTATCCTCCTCAGCTGAGATTTCAAACCTTTTCACGTGCAGCTGACAGGACTGGCACTCCTTGGGTGGCTGAGATCAGCTGTAGCCCAGTGGCAGCTCCTGTTTGTCCTGGAGGTGAGATGGCAGAGCAGGTTCTGCTCCCCCAGCAGCAGTCAGGGTGGTTGGGATGATGGGCTTGGGTCACCTGGTCTTTACCTGGGCTTGCCCAGCCCCTCCAGTGTGCACGTTCCACCTGATGGTTTGTGTGGCAATTTCAGGTGGCTGATGCTTTGCCCAAGTAACAGCCCCTGGTATTTTGTGGTATTTTGTGTGTCCTTGTCCCCATCCAAGCCTTTGGAGAGATGCTGGAGCATGGAGCAGGACTGGGGAAAGGTTAAACCATTGGCAGCAAGAGCCTTGAGAGGAGCTCTTGTGGTTCTGCTCACACGTGGGGACATCTTTTAGGTTCATTTTCCTTTTGGTGCATTTATTCATCCTTCTTCCCTCCTCCTCCTCTTTCATCACTTCTTCCCCCACAAATATCTGAAGCCCAAAGTAATGTTCTTGCCTCTTATCTGCCAATAGTGTGACACCAAGTAGTTCCTCTCCATGGCCATGGATTTATGTTTGGCCTCTTCACTCAGGTGCTAGACATATTTCTGGCTGCACAGATGGTGAGTCTGACACAGGCCTCTGGCTTTGACTGTTATGTTTGTTTACATCTTCATGGTACAACAGTAACCCAAAGAGACAAAGTGGAAAATTGGGAAGTGCAGATTCCGAAATGTGTGAAGGGCTTGGAACCCCCCGGGTGCACAGAGAGCCCCTGAGCACTGCCTGCCTTTCTGGCTTGGGTGGATTTTCACTGGCATGGCCCCTTCCTTCACCTCCTGTCCAGCACATCCCAGTGCTCCTGTTGGACAGGGGCGATTTGAGATGGGAAATGCAGGGATGAGGGGACCTGGTGTGTTTTGGGCTGTGACAGCCTCACTCCCTTGGTCCTGCATGTCCCCGTGAGCTCTGCATATTTATACATTTATACTGAGGCTTTTCCTCCTCTTTGCTGTAATTCTGTTCATCAGGATGAGTGGAGTGGAAAGGCTGGAAGGGATGAGGGGAAGGTTCCTGTGTGTTAGAGAATCACAGGTAAATGAGTTTGTGCAGATTAGAACACAACACTTGCACAAGCAGCTCACTTCTGGAAGATCCCTCAGCTTTGGAGCTGCCAGGTCAGAAAAAGCAATAAAATTAAGTCTTAAAATGTTAGGGCTTAAAAATAGGGGCAGCTAAGCAGCTTTAAGTCATGCCCTGAGGCTTCCTTACCCCTCTGGGAGGAGCAGCATGGATGGAGCTCTGCCCTGGCCACAGGAGGGGGTGAGGGGATGCTTCTCCCAGCACCTCTGCTGCTTCTGGAGCTTTTGCCCACAATTTTTCACTCATTTTGTTACTTTTAGCTTCGTTTGCAAGGAGTGTCCAGTGCTGGCTGGTTCCTCCTCTTTGGTTCTGAGGTTTGTCAGTGGAAGGGGAGATTTGGCACAGAGCAGCACTTGGGAACAAACTGAAAGTCATGAGTTGGATCCTCATGTGGGGCACCACTAATGTTGATTTTTTGGGGGGATTTTTCTTTGGTTTTTTGGGTGGTTTTTTTTTTTTTTTAATTTTTGGTTTGTTTGTGGTTTTGTTTGTTTGTTTGTTTGTTTGTTTGTTTTGTTGAGGTTGGGATTAAATTGTGAGATGATTTTTTTTTCCTTGGATTCAGATGTTTATTAGTTTTCATTTATATTACAGTCTCACAAAGTGTGTGTTCTATAGTAGTTTTCTTAAACAAGGTAAAAATGGAGATGTATTTTTTTTTCTATAAGGTTTTTTAATGATAAACTCTTTAATTAAGAAATGATACTTAAATTATTTTTATTTTTAATCTAATAATAAACTACTCATGACTGGCAATGCGGATTTTTGTATTTAATTACACAATACTACTTAAACTCATGAAGAAGAAGATGAAGAAGGTAAAGAAGAAGGACTAGCTTTTGCTCTAAAACTTTTATATATATATCCTAAAATTTTAAACTCTAAAGTTTTCTACTATGTGATATTACACATTTTAATTTAAACTATACACTTAACATTTTAGTTCTGTTATTTAATTTTGGAAGATTTTTTTATGGCGTTAGGTTAAATGTAGTGTTCTTTTGAGGGTTAGTGTTTGTTAGTACAGAAAGTTCAAACTTTTTAGTAACCAGGGTTCCAGCATCACCCCCCAGTGACATTTGTCAGGGATGTGGTGCCAAGTGGAGCTGCTCTGCCTGTTTGTGAGGAGCAGGGTGAGGTGGTGACATCTCAGCTGTGTGTGGCAGGAGCAGTGACAAGTTCTGCTTGTGACAACTGCTGAAGTGATGAAAACAGTGAAAGTGTCTGGTTTGTGTTTTCAAAAGTTATCCAAAATCATGTACTTTGAGTCCATTTCAAGAGTTCAGGATGAGAAGGGGGAAAAGGTTGTGGGGTTAAAGAGATGATCATCATCTTCTTGTGGAAGGTGTCCCTGCCCATGCAGAGCTGGTCTTTAGGGTCCTTCCAACCCTCCTCTGATTCTTTCCATATTTCTTTACACAGAAATTAATTTGTTTTGTTTGCAGAATCAAGTACCACATTTCCAGCCATCACATATTTTTTTTTGTGAACCAGATTCTTATCTGGTAAAAAGTCACCTTGTCCACCTCCCTGACTTCCTTGGAGTCACTCTGGTTTCCTCTTGAAGGAAAATTGCAGTGTTTATTGAGGTTGGTTGTGGTAGGGAGATTCTTTCAGTATTAGCTGAGTCTTTTCCCTTGAGTAAAAAGCTGATTAATTTCAGAACTTGTTGGCAATAGTTTGAAAACTGGAATTTGGGATTTGTATAGCAATATTTCTGAGAAGCACATTTAAAACTGAAGTGCCAAGTGTTCTTTATAAAATTATCTCCAACACAAGCTACAGGATAGTTCCTTGTCCCACAGAAATCATCTGGATGGCAGGAAAGGGGAAGTTAGTAGAGAAAACTGCTGAATTTGGATGTGCTTTTGTGGCTCTTGTGAAAACACTCAGCCTCACTGGCATGTGCCAGGGAATTCTAGGAAATCTCTCAGTTGCTGTAGAGACAGCTTCCTCAAAACTTGTTTTTAGTGTTTCATTTTCTTAATGTCTATGTTTATGTATAGCCTCATAGCATAATGATCTCATATCAGAATATTTATATGTATTTATGTAATGGGATATGTAAAAATACAAGTTATGCAATGGGAGTATGTATCCAGTTTATGCAAAGTTTCTTCTAATGTGTCTAAAAAAAGCTCAGGGTGGTGAGATCAGCGCTGCCAGTGAAATCTACTGTTTTCCTGCACGTTTTCAGTCCTTCCTTGTGCTTCAGGTAAAGGCTTTGTGCCCAATAAAGATGATTTTTAAGCAGCCATTTTATTGAGGGCTGTGTCCCTTCCTGGCATGGGCAGAGTCATTGTGGCACTAAAGGCTCTAATACCAAGGCGAAGAGGTGGTTAAACTTGTACCTGTGGTGGGTGAACATTGTGTTTTGTGTTCCCCAGAGAGGTGGTTTAATTCAAAATAATGTTAGTCCTCAGAGCTGTGTGGCTGCCTGAGCTCCTGGTAAATCAGGCCTTGCTCTGGGTTCTGCCTGGGGGAGGAAGGGTTCCTGCATCTTGGATCGGGATCAAGGTTCCCTTTGTGACCAGAGCCTGGTAAAAACAAATCCAGGCTCAGGTAGGTGGGAAATAAAGTACTAAGTTTCCTTTTGTTGTATTTCTTGAAAATAGATGTAACCTTTTCTGGCTCTAGTTGTATTTTTTGGGTGGTGATGGTAGGCACCAGAGAAACATGCAGAGGACCAGCAGATAAAAGCTAAGGCAGGAGAAGCAGCTCTGTGATGTGTTAGCTGAGGTTAACACCAGGGATTAATCGCCTGCTGTTGCATCAAACCCCCCAACAAGGCAGAAGAACTGGTTTGAAAAAGAGAGCAGAAAAGGCGCGCGTGATTCTCCTGTGCCTGTTCACCTCGCTGTGAGCCCCGTGGTGCTCTGTGTGTCCCCAGGTGCCTCTCACAGAAGCTGTGGAGCCTGTGGACCTGGAGGAATATCTCAACAGCCACCCCCTGGCCGTGGAGTCGGGGCCCCTGCGGGACCTGCTGGAGTTTCCGCGCGATGACATCGAGGTGGTGTCCACGCCCCGCGAGTGCCGCACGCTCGTGTCCGCCGTGCCCGAGGAGAGGTGGGACACCAGCTCGCCTGGGGTGCTCCAGGCACTGAAAGATGTGTTTGGGAAATCCTCATCAGCTCTGTGACCTCTGCTGTTTGTTCTTTTAACAGCGAGATGGACCCTCACGTGAGGGACTGTGTCAGGAGTTACACGGAGGACTGGGCCATCGTCAACAGAAAGTGAGTGAGAGACCCTCTGGTGTTTGTCACCTTAAGTCCATCTTTAAATTTTTGGCCAAGTGCTATAAGGAGACTCAAAAATACTGTCCTGGCTGCTGATTCCATGTGCTCTGCCCGGTCCAGCTGAACTGATGCTTTGTGTTTGGAAAATTGGATTGTGGGTGTCAAAACCCCTTGGGGCAGTTAGGAAAATCTTGGCCATTTCAGTCCACACCTGCTCCTTTACCATGGCAGAACAATTAGAGAGTGTGGACGAGTAAAATTACTTTTAGCATTTGTTTCTTCCTTTGTTCCATCTGGTTTTAGTTCTTTTTAGAGACAAGTTGCATTAATTTTGCAGTGATTTATGTGGAGTCACCACTACAGACAAGGTGCCCTCTTCAGCTTCCATTGGTTCCCAGAGAGACTTGGGAAAAGTACATCATTCAGACAAATAATTGTTAATATTTGAACCATCACAACATTAACCTAATGGGTTAACAGTTCAGAGGATGGGCATGCATTGATTATCCCATGCAAATTAGCAGGAAGGGTTCTGAGAGGCTCAGTTGGAGCAGGGACTCTCTGGATGATTGGAAGTCTGATGACTTCAAGAGCTGCTGTCAGGGAGTGAGTGATCCATGTGATGTGCATCACCTACAGATGACTTGGCTGCAGCTCCAGCTCTGCCCTTGTGGCAGGTGCTACAATTCACTGGTTTAATGTTGTCCTGAGAGCCCCTTCAGGGATGCTCAGGATGTGTTTGGCACTGCTAACGTGACCTAATAAAAAAGTGTTTTGTAATCTCATACCAAAAAAAAACCAAAAAACCACCCAGAAAGGAACCCGAGAGGGAGGGAGATGTTTTATTAACTGCCAGCCTTGGCAGCTGAGTCTTGGATAGGCCTGGGCAGTGTGACCCACCCAGCCACCCACCCCTGGCTTCTCAGTGACTTCCATGGGGACCTGGAATTCCTGGCTGTGATTCCTGCTCTGATGAGCTTTATTTGGTGGGGTTTTGTCCTCTGAGAGTCAAAGCACCTCCTGCTTGGATAAAATCATGGCAGTGCACTGGGTAGAAATGGAAGAGTTGCTGCTGGAGCAGGGGAAGAACCCAAAAGCTCAGCTGGGAAGGACTGAATTGTTTTTCCAGTAAGGATGCCAACAATTTCCTCTCAATCCATCCCATTGGATGGTCCCAAGTCCTCTGGCTAGCTCCAGGGGCACAAACCCCAGCTCTTGGAAGAACTGCTGAATTGACTTGTGACATTCCATCCTTTTCTTCCCCACCCCAGGGGAAATAGTCTTTATGTCCATCTCTGCCTCCAGTTTTTTGTAACCAAAATGTTTTTGAGGCAGGGAAATCCACCCATTCAGTAATTCCCTTAATGATATTGGAAAAGGTGAATAAATTCACTGGCCTGGAAAAAAACCCACTAGCATATTCTGATTTCAAGCTTGTGGTATAATTTCTGTGTGCTAGACTGAGGAAGTCAGGTGTGAATTAGAGATAATTTGCGCTTATTGGTGGAGCTGTGATGGAAATGCAGACATCCAGGTGAGGATTATACAGATCCTGTTGTTTAGCTCTCAGGAAATACAGCCTAGCAAGGAAAATGCATCCCTTCTTTTTTCTCTTCCCTTCCTTTATTTGCTGCTAGCATTTCCATGGTTTTCCCATGTCTGGAGCATCCCTCTGTGGTAACTTTAGTGCCAGGGCATGGTAAGAACAATTAATTCTAGCTGTGATCCCAGGAACTGACTTGGAGTGAGTGTTGCAGGGAGGCCGTGCCTTTACCCATGTGTGTGTGTATAAATACAGACCTGGTGCCATTTGGCACCCAAAAATTTGTTAGTCAAAGAGATCTGCTCCTGTCAGCACAGCAGGCAGCCTGTTCACTTGTAGGAGCTCTCACACTCCGGAAGGCTCTGAGGGACCCACTTTCCTCACAGAGATGCTGTGTGAAGACACTTGGTTTAGTCAGGGTTGGAAAATTGTTCTCCAGAGGTGCTCAGGATTGTCCTGAGTTGCTGTTTTGGTTTTCCAGTTAATCATTTTATCTGCTCCAAGCCTGTTCCTGCTCCAGCAGAACCACTGGCCTTCAGCCCTCGTGTTCCCGGCCTGTTTTTAGCTTGGCATCACAATGGCACATTTTACAGCAGCTTTAATTGGCCCTTGATAATCCTCCTTTTGACATCACCCAGAGTGGCTTTATAGATGAACAGAGTCACATTGTAGTGCTGGAATAGTGGCTGTTGGATGATGCCCCAGCTCCAGTGGAGCTGACTGGAAATTGTGTTTGCAGAGAGCAGCTCCTGCCTCGGGAGCACCCACGCTGACAATGCTGGGTTTGTTCCGGGGTGCTGCTCCTGGGGTCGGGCTCAAAAGGGCTGCTGAGAACGTGGTTGAAATCCTCTGTTTGCAGATACCACAAGCTGGGAACTGGGTTCAACCCCAACACCTTGGACAAACAGAAGGAGAGGCAAAAAGGGCTCCCCAAACAGGTCTTCGAGTCTGACGAAGCTCCTGATGGCAACAGCTACCAGGATGAACAAGTAATGTGCCTTTAAAACCCTGCTGCATAAAACCTAATTTATGGTCCTGCTTTAAAAGTGCAGTCCTTTTCCCATTAGAAGTTGGTTTAATTTGTTGGCTCTCAGGATGACCTCAAGCGCCGCTCAATGTCGATCGACGACACGCCCCGGGGCAGCTGGGCCTGCAGCATCTTCGACCTCAAGAACTCCCAGCCCGATGCCCTCCTCCCCAACCTGCTGGACAGAACCCCCAACGAGGAGATCGACCACCACAATGAGGACCAGAGGAAGTCCAGCAGGCATAAGGAGCTTTTTGCACTACACCCGGCACCAGATGAGGTATTTTTGCGTGACAGCTGCCAGGGATTGAAAGGATTTAAGATCACCTGTGTTTAACATGCATGAGAAGTGCAGCTATTTTGTGTTTTTCAGCTTGTTGTCTTGCCCATAGATATTACTTTCTGAAGATTGGGTTTCCCTTCTGGTTATGCAATCCCCAGTAATGCAGGAACGTTAAAGGGATTTAATTTAGCATATTTATAGCTGCTGATGAATGCACCGTGCTGGGAAGCCTCGGATTAAGTTGCTGCTGTGTCTTAGAAGGAAAAAGTGGTAGATGTGTTTGCATCCTGGTTCTGCTGGTGGTTTGTACAGGGGTTGTGTCTCTAATTCCAGGAGGAGCCCATAGAGAGACTCAGTGTCCCTGAAGTACCCAAAGAACACTTTGGCCAAAGACTCCTGGTGAAGTGTTTGTCCCTGAAGTAAGTATCACTCCAGCAGACACAAATTCAGAATTTAAATCTGCTGCTGTATCCACGTGCATCTGAAATAACTCCACTGCCTTGTTTATTGCCCTGGAAGGGTCATTGCATTGTTTGGTCCTAGGCTTCCAGGTTCATTTTGTGAAGCTTGAGTTACACAGTTGTACCTTCGAGACTTCCTGCAGGTTGATGAGATAGGAAATATCCTCCTCCCTTGGCTTTTCTCCCTGCTGCTTTCCAGCTCTACCTGTTCTATGTCACTGGCACATGACACGAGGCTTCACCACGCTCCCCCAGGGCTCTGAAGTTGGCCACTCACTGGTGTTCCCCTCCCTAACCAGGAAATGCGAGATTAAATTTAAAGATTAAAAATGCTCGAGCCTTAAACACATAAAGACAGCCCAAGATTTGCCAAAGTTTAGGCTCAACAACCTTGACTGTGTCCCTTTAAGAGTGAAGACTTTATATACTTAGTAAGCATTAACTGGAGGAATAGAAACCTGTTAAACAAGTTTAATGAAGTGGAGCTCCTGAATATAGGGTTACCTGCAGCTGGTTCATTGCCTATAACTCTTCTCTAATAACACAAGGTAAAATTTTACTGTTATTCCCTTGGAGAAATAAAGTACAAAACTGATTTTCCACACTGCTGTATTCATCTTCTGTGTCCTCAGTTAGGTCAACCCTTCTTATTAGAGAGCTCCAGTTGCTGCTCATAACTGAGATATATGTGTGGGACATTTCTCCTGCTCGTAGAGTACTCCAGGACCTAATATAGCCATAGAGATGAACTGATTTTGCAGCCTTTTATGAACTGGAACAACATAATATGCAGTAGCAGTGCAGCTTTCCCTCCAAAGGAGGGTGTCTTTAGCATAAATAAGTTAGATGCTGGAAATTAATGTTGTCTGCTCTTTAAGCATCTCTTACTGACTGCAAATTTATGGCAAATCTGCCCAGCTCCATGTTTGCTTGTGTACCTGGGAATCTGTGAACCTGTGCTTGGGATGTAATCCAAGATTGTGCCATCTCAGTGGCACAAAACAAGGACATTTTCCCCAGGGAGAAAGCTCAGATGACCTAAGCAGGGTTATTGCCAGGTTAATCTCAGCTTAGTTGCAAAACTGGAGAAAACACCTGTTTGGTGGTGTTGTCCCTGCTGGCAGGAGGAATTCCAGGCTAAGGCTGAGAGCTCCCTGCAAGGGCTGGATGTGGAGGGAATATGGATTTTGTGGGGAGGCTGTGCAGACAAAAATGGCATTTCAGCCCCAGGTTTTGAACGTTTTAAAATTCCTCTAACTTCCCAGGTGTTCTGACAATAAGTTCAGCTCTGTTTGGTGGGTCAGTGTTCCTGTTGGGAGCGTTGGAATTTGCATAAACACTGGAGAACAGTCACTGTGAAGAGCTGGCACCTTTCTAAGGGGGTTTTGGTACTTTTTGACAACAGTCAACTGTTGAAAATTGCCAAAATAAGTGTCCCTGATATCCAGAGGCAGCAGCCCTGGATCTGAGAGGAGCAGTTGGCCATTTATCTGGGAAAACAGAGGAAATTGGCTTCTCCAGGGCATCAGGGCAGCTGAGTGCTCCAGTTACCCCAATTAACAATTCCTGCCCCTTTGAGGAGCCTCTTGGGCTGCTTTGCTTGGCTTTCAGTGGGTTAAAAATGGCTTTTGGAAGGTCCAGGGAGATGGTGCTGGTGGGAGGGAGCAGGGCAGGAGTGGGGTGGAAATTGGGAACAAAGATCCCTTTGGAGCAGGAGCTGCCCTGGGGTTGGCTCAGTCCCCATCACCCAGGGAGGATCTGGGGACAGGGTTGGTCATTCCTTCTGACAAAATGCAAGTCAAACTGATTCTGTGTTTCCTTCTTTCAAGATTTGAAATAGAAATTGAGCCCATTTTTGCAAGTTTGGCTTTGTATGATGTTAAAGAAAAGAAGAAGGTAGGTTTTTAATTACTTGAGTGTGACATTTTCAGTGAAATTTAAGCACATAAAATGGAGGATTTAATTGTGGTGGCAAAGCTTTAAGAGAATAGTGACATAGAGGTTGGAAGAATGATGAAGGCATTTCATGAACCACCTTGTGTGTTCTTCTTGGTAAAGCAGTTGAGGTATAAAAATTTCCTAAAAATACTATCTAATATATATGATTTAATACTTCCCTAAAAATATTATCTAATATGTGAGTGCCTGAAATGAGAATATATATATATATATACACACATATATATACATACATATTATATATATAATATACATTATATATATACATACACACATATATACACACATAATATATATATATATATAGTCCAATTTTGGCTTTCAAAAGTCTCTTCCCCAGAGAGAACTTAGGTAACTGAAACCTTTCATTTAGATTAGGTTTTTATGACTTTCTTAATCTCTTTTTGGTGATTCAGCATGGCATGGGTCCAAGCAACACTTCAGTAATGCACAGAACTAAAAATTGCTAAAATCAAAACAAAACTGAGGAGTCTCTTCAAGATCTAAGTTATAGGAAATGGAAAATACATTTGTTCACCTATTTATGTTCTGTATTTAATATTTAAAGAGTCTCTTAGTTTTCCTTGTTCAAGATATTAGCAGTAGTGGAGAGAAAAATGTTAAAAATATGCATTTTGACATTTATCTCTTTAAGACTTGAATTTAATGCATTGAGATTTAAGTTATGTAGATGAGAGTATGTGGAATATTATGTGAACTTTGTTTAATATTTAAATCACATTTCATAAGCCAATTTTATCATCTCATTACTCCTTTTTTTGGCTCTAAAGTAGTAAGTTCTTTACTGACCTCTGGTGTTGGTAACCTGCTCATATCTTTTTTGGCTCTGAAGCTTTGCAGTCAAGGATTTGCTGTTTCAGGGTAGAAGGCTCAGTGTCTGTCTTTCAATGGGTGTTATTTTTTCTTTTTTTCTTTCTATTTTGATATTTTGATGGCTAACAATGGTAATTCCTAATCCTGTGGTGGAGCTGCACACCTTAGAGGAGCTGGAGGAAATTTTATTTGTGGTGTTTCCTCCATTTCCTTTCTCACTGGTTTTTTAATCAAAAAGCCTTTTTTTTTTCCTATTCATACATGGTTTGACACGAGGAGTTTTTAACATGTATTTTAAAACAATTTAAAATTGTTCATGAAGAGTTTACAAAAAAACCCCAAGATATAACTAATGCTTGCAACTACCCAGTTTTTTTTCTTGTTTTTCATACATGGTTTGACACGAGGAGTTTTTAACATGTATTTTAAAACAATTTAAAATTGTTCATGAAGAGTTTACAAAAAAACCCCAAGATATAACTAATGCTTGCAACTACCCAATTTCTCCCTTAGATTTCAGAGAATTTCTACTTTGATTTAAACTCTGAGCAAATGAAGGGAATGCTTCGGCCTCATGTCCCCCCTGCTGCTATTTCCACCCTGGCCAGATCTGCCATCTTTTCTATCACCTACCCATCCCAAGATGTCTTTCTAGTAATAAAGGTAAGAAATGCCAGGGAAATTGAAATTATTGTGGTCTCTTGGTTTTTATTTAAAGCAAAATAGAAATTCTGTTCTCAAAAGTGTAAACAGTGCTGCTTAATTTCAAATATTCTCACTTGAGTTCCTTTGTAACAACCAGTTCAGTGCACTGAAGCTGGAGAGAGCACAAAGGTTTGCTTGATGATATAAATCAGTTTTCTGGGGCTTGACCTTGGTTTTCATATCAAACAATGTGCTGACTCCTTAAAATGACAGATAAGTCAGTGATTTAAAAATATCTATTGATCTGAATCTCATTTCAAAAAGGATCCACGCCCCTTAGCCAGATTTTCAGATGTATTTAGGGGCAGACATTACCAAGAGAGTGAGATCCATAACTGAAATAAAATGCAACATTGGTCCCTCCTGGGATAAAGTACACAAAGATAAAAGTTATTTTCTGTTCTCTCCTTTGGTTCAATGAGTGCACAAATGTTGCTCATTCAGGTGGGTGTTTAGTCAAGATTTTTGGGTGGACTCTGGGTAAAAACCATTCTATGGTCAAAAGGGGGGTTCAGGAGAGATTTTCAGTTCATAGGCAGTGTGAAGGTTCTGCAGGAAATGCTTCTTACACAAGGACTCACCAGGCTCCAGGTCTTGGGGAAGAATTTTTCCTTCCTTGTGCTTGTTGAGTTTATTAATCCTTGCTGGATCCATGTCCTTATAATGGTTCATTTTCCCTTCTCAGCTGGAAAAAGTGTTACAGCAGGGAGATATTGGGGAGTGTGCAGAGCCTTACATGATTTTTAAAGAATCTGATGCAGCAAAGGTAAGAATTTTTTTGGTGTTTGGATAAAAAATTAAATGTATCTTGTTTTACCTTGGACAGTTGATACTGTTCCTGTCTTTAAAAAGATCCATTTTTAATTAGGAATTTAATCCTATTCTAAAGGCCAAAAAAGAGCCAAAGACCTTTGAGTCTTGATGCCTTATTGGGGTGGAGTAGTTAAAGGTCAGCACATTTTGTGGCTGTCAGGGGAGATTTGTGGTTCCCATCAAACTCAGTCATCTGTGATTCCCTGTCCCAAAGGATCAGCTGGGTCAAGGGAAGGCAGCCTTGGATGGAAATTTGCAGTAAAAAATTCAACTTTTCCACTGCTTTTGCAGCTTTAACCCCATCCCTTCTGCCCGGTTCTAAAAGCACCTCCAGAATGGTTCCTGATTTGGTGTGCAGGTGGGTTGGGCCAGCTGGAGATCAGAGGGTGATAATGAGGGCTGGGTGAAGGGCAGAGCAGAGGCTCCAGCCCTTCTTGTGGTCCCAGCCTCTCCATTTCTCAAAAGCTTGGATCATTTGTTCATTTCAATCAACCTCTTAATAAGTTATTTCCTCCCTAAAGCTCTAAAAATTGCTCTTTAATATGCAGAGCTATGGAAAAATCCTCTTTTATTCCCATTTTTCCTTGACAAAATGAGTATGTTAGTACTTATTTGAGGAGTGTTTTGGGTTTCCCACACAACTCCAGATGATCTGAGCACCTCCTGCATAAAATCACATTAGGAAAAGCCCTTTCAGACTTCACAGGGGAAAATTCAGGTTTTCTGGAAGGATCACTGGGATTTGCCAGGCTGTTCAGGAGGGTTAGGAACATAAAAGACTGTTCTGACTGTCCTCTGGTGGCCTCGTTTGGGAAGCAGAAGTTGCATTTTCTCAACACTTGGTGCTTCTCCTCTGGAAGGTGCTACAGAAACACAGATCATTGGGAGTTAGAAAATACACCATCATCCCTCAGTGATTTTTCTGAATGAACATCTGACCTCGTTCCTCTCCTTTTAACCTCTTGGACTGAATATTTTCTTCACAGAACAAGGAAAAGTTGGAAAAGCTGAAGGGCCAGGCAGAGCAGTTTTGCCAAAGACTGGGCAAGTACCGGATGCCTTTTGCCTGGACAGCCATTCACCTCATGAACATTGTGAGCAGTGCTGGCAGCTTGGAAAGAGATTCCACAGAAGTTGAAGTTGGCACAGGAGGTACAGGACTTGGCATCTGCAGGAGGGAACCAGTGTGGGCAAATCCAGAGGTTTTGATTCATATCCTGTAGCTGCTGTTGCTCCTTTTATTGCTTTCCTCCCCCTACTCTGATGGTCTGGGGTCATGGTTGAACTAAACCAGAAAAGTCCATGATAACAAATGGATTTATCTTTCAAGGATTTTACTAGCAAACCATCTGTTATATTATTTAAAACCAGGCTTGTGAGACTGAGGGAGCATTACAGGCTGATGAACATTTTCCAAAGGAGTGGATTAATCTTTGCGAGCCACATAGCTCATCCGAAACTGCTCTTCAGCATCCCCAAAACTGCCAACTTCATCATCTTTCAGAGCAAGGGAAATACATAAATCTCAGCATGATAAAGACTTTTATAACAGCAGGAAGGCGCTGGGGTGAGGTGGCTGGGAGGGGAGCAGGAGTCAGCTGTGCTCCACAGCCTCCGGAGCGGGATTGCCTCTCCTGTCACCTCATGGCATCATTCCCTCTCCTGCTCTGAAGGAAGGAGTTCTTCCTTCCCCAGGAATCCTACTCGGAACCAAAGTAGGCTCTTGGACTGTAGTTTTTCCTGCTTTATTTTTGATTCCTTCTCACTGTTGTGTTTGGCAGAACGTAAAGGGTCGTGGTCGGAGCGGCGCAATTCCAGCATCGTCGGGAGGCGCTCCCTGGAGAGGACCACGAGTGGGGACGAGGCTTGCAACCTGAGCAGCTTCAGGCCAGCCACCCTGACAGTGACCAACTTCTTCAAACAGGTCTGGCAGGCCAATGTCCCACCTAGGAGTTATTTCTGGGACAGGAGGATTGCATGGTGTGAGGTCACTGGGTGATTTATTTGTGATTAATTCGATTTCTGCTCCCCAGTCTCTGGGAGACTTTGAGCAGCATTCGGTTTGTTATGTTATTTATCAATTATCATGGAATAACAGACTGGTTTGTGTTGGAAGGGAGACTAAAACCCATCCAGTGACACCTTCACTGTACCAGGGTGCTCCAGCCTGGCCTTGGGCACTGCCAGGGATCCAGGGGCAGCCACAGCTGCTCTGGGCACCCTGTGCCAGGGCCTGCCCACCCCCCCAGGGAACAATTTGCCCCTAATATCTGATCTAAACCTCCTCCAAGTTATACATTACATAATATTATAGAATATATTAATGCTGGTAGTTGTGACTCCAATTCCTCAGAGGGATTAAGGTTGACATCAGTTCCTTGGACACATCCAGGGATCCCTGAGGAGAACAAAGCATTCTGCTTCTGGTGTTCCTTTGCTGAGTGGCAGCTCCTCTTAGCCAGAGCTTGGGATTTTCCTGAGCAGTGGATAACATGAATAAAGGGAATAAAGTTTTTAGTTAAGCTTAGCAAAAAGTAATGAGCTGAAAATTTTCTAAGGTTTGCTTAAGGTCACAGCTAGTTAAGGAAAAACTGGTCACTAAGTTAGTAATGATTTACAAAAGCATGTATTTATTTACTTTGTTTAGGTTATTTTTACTTTGAAGCGGCTCATTTTATTTAATTTGTCCTATAAAAACTCCCAAAAATTAATTTAAGATTTTAAATTTCAGATTCTTTATTATCTTCCTTTTCTCCTGTTCAGTATAATTAATTGAACACTACCCAGTGTTTTTCTCCTTCCATTTGCTTCTTTTATTTTTTATTTATGTTGTGATTTCTTACCTTTAAAATCAGGTATCTTCTGCTTTTGGGTGGCAGAGTCCCATTTTCTGTAATATTTCCAAAATTAGTGAAACTCTGAGCTATTAGAATGGGCATGAGGAAGACTGACAACAGACTCCTTGCACTTCCTACTTTTCCTGAAAAACAAGGCTGTTCTGGGCTCGTCCCAAAGGAAGGGCAGAGTAGAAGCAATGAGCATCACCTCCTGAGTGACAGACACTTTTTCAAACTATTACACTTGCTAAAAAATGGGTATTTTTGGGAAATCTCTTAGCAGCCATTTCCAGTTTGGAAAAAGATAATATTGATGGGGAGAGAAAAGGCTTTCAATTAAAAGTTCCTGCAGCTGTCAGGGTGATGAATAGGGGATGAAGGAAGGGGAAAGGATGGAGAAACGAAGTGTAATTTAACACGTTAATGGTAACACCTTGTTCTGGGAGGGGACAGCTGGGTGTCAGAGGGAAGAGCCTGTGGGGTGGAGGCTTTGTTCACTCTGGCAGCCCTGGGGGGTGTTTGGGTAACCAGATGTTGCTCCTGAGCAGGAGGGGGATCGCCTGAGCGATGAGGACCTGTACAAGTTCCTGGCTGACATGAGACGCCCCTCGTCGGTGCTGCGCAGGCTCAGACCCATCACAGGTATCCAGCTGCCATTGTCTCTGCCTTTTAGTGAGGGAATGGGGCCACCATGGGGCTGAGGACCATTTATTGCCCAGATAAACATCAGGCTCACAGCCTGGGAGATTTTAAAGGAGCAAGCTGTTGGCCATAGCTCAAAGTAGTCACAGGTTCTTTGTTACAAGGCAATAAATAACTTTCTAACCCAATGGACAGCTGCCACAGGGTGTATTTTGCTTTTCTAACCTATCACCTTTACTTACTTCTACTGCACTGAAGTACTTACTTCTACTTTTACCCAATGGGCTACTATCTGTACACACAGATGCTTCTATTAGAACTTCTAAACTCTCAACTTGCTTTGTACAACCTCACCCCTGCATTATAAACCCTTCACCATCTTATCAATACAGTTCCTTACTTAAGGAGTATTCTTTCTTACAACTGTAGAAACAGAAATCCATGGATTTTCCATTTAATGTCTGTGCACTGTAGCTTCACATCAATCCAAGCTTCTCCCAAGGCAGCAAGGACACAGTCTCAAGCTGTGTCAAGGGAAATACAGGTTGGATATCAGGGAAAAGTTTTATACAGAAAGGTGATAAAGTTCTGGAATGGCTGCCCAGGGAGGTGGTGCAGTCCCCATCCCTGGGTGTGTTTAACAAACCTGGATGTGGCACTGGGTGCCAGGGTTTGGTTGGGGTGCTGGGAGTGGGTTGGACTCCATGATCTTGGAGGTCTCTTCCAACCCACTGATTCTGTGTAAATCAAACCCTTCAGCGTCTGTGGAAGTTTCTGGTTTTCCAGTTCCCACACAGCCAACCCTTCTGGGCTCAAAAGTTCATGTGTTTGCTTAGTTCCTCACCCAAGCACCCCAAGGAAATCCTTGAGAGCAGTCCCTGGGCAGCAGGAGCACGGAAGGTGTGATGGGGCAGGTTTGTCACTGGCACAGTGAGGGAGGTGTCTGTGAGGGGGGGATGCAAACCCCAAAGCCAGGAACCTCTGTTTCCCACTCTCCATCCCAAAGGAGATCTCTTCCCTGGTTAATAGGAACAGGCTCCCCCTCTGTTTGAGAAGGGGGAATAGGAACCCTGGCACACCTCAGTGAAGCTGGTCCCTGACCTGTGCTATCCCTGACAATGTTTACATTACTTAACCTGCTCTTCAAACTCTCCAGGGACAGCAATCCTGCCTCTTCCTTGGATCATCTCCCCAGCTCTCAGTTTGCCTTGCAGCCAGGTTAGGTTTTAAGAAAACTTAGCAAAATTATCTTGCTGCAAATTAATGTGACTCTGGTGTGCCATGGCCTGGGGCAGTGACCACAACCTCCCAAGCACTTGAATGCTGTGATCCCAATTCACCTCTGGTTTGTAGCCTGACCAATCTCAGGGTTTTTCAACCTTTCCTCTGATGGAGTTTTGTGTGTAACAATAGCTGGGCCTCCCAGGAGCATTATCTGGACTGCATTTCCCCAGTTTGCTTATGAAGAAAGCATCTGTGCCTTGTTAAAGCGCATATTTTCTGTTGGTTCTTACTATCTGGTCCCCAGTTGCCTTAGATATCAGCTGGATCCACTGATACTTGTTAACAAATCCACTTCATCTCTACTTTATCATTTGTTGATTTATTAAATTCATATATAGGATGTCAATGGATGAATATATAGGATATTAACCAGAAGAAACAAAGCACTGTTATGCTTTTAAAAATTAATTTCTATTTATTAATGAATAAAACCCCTTTCTTCTTGCAGCTCAGTTGAAGATAGACATATCTCCAGCTCCAGAGAACCCCCACTACTGCCTAACCCCAGAGCTGCTGCAGGTCAAGCTTTACCCAGACAGCAGAGTCAGACCTACACGAGAAATCCTGGAGTTCCCTGCCAGGGATGTCTACGTCCCAAACACCACATACAGGTCAGAGTTTTGAAATCCATTTCACTTTCCAGGGCCTGACACTGGCAAGTGTAGAAATTCCTCCCTTATCAGCAGGCTTGTTGCAAAATCTGGTGGATGGGCAGAGGTGCTGTGCCAGAGGCATGGGAAGGGTTCAGGCTGACACAGTGAAAAAGGCTCAGCTGGGAAGGGACAAACAGGTTTGCATCAAACTTGGCTGTGAATAAGAACACAGCAGAGGTTTCTCCATTTGGTTAAATTCTTTTCAGTTTTATGTAGAGTTTTTTTTTTTCTCTGCTGAAGTAATTTTCCTACTGGTTTTATTAATTTATGTCACTTTCAGTGACTTTTTTTTCCTTTAAAGTGAGGGATAAAAATAGAGAAAATATATAATCCCTTTGTTCATATTTCCATTTTGGTTTCCAGGTAATTTTTTTGTTTACAATACTTGACAGAAAATCCTCTGAAGCCCTGAAAAATAGGAAATTTCTCTAAATATTTTGGGAATCAATAATCTTTATATAACAAAATCCAGGCTGGAACCAGATTTCTTTTCATTCTGTACCATTATTAATTTAAAGCTTTTTCACAGTATCTTTGAAGACATTACATGGCTGAGTGGAATTGTCTTCATCAGCTGAGTGATTTCACCAACTTAGCAAATCGTTTCTTTAAATTTAGGTACAAACCAGGTTTTTACAAATCAAAGCTTACAAGAAGGGTTTAGCCAAGGTCCATATCCTGTATTTTGAAAAGTGTCAGCCATTTATTTATTTGTCTATTTACTTATTGGACAGGTAATTTAACATTACAGTAAACCAGTACAAATAAGCAACACTGCATCATCTCATCTCTGTTACAAACCCATGAGAAGGAAAAGGATTTTTATTGCAGAATTTCTGTAATTAACACGTTCTGTTCATGGGGTTTCACTCTGACAAATGACAACCAAAACCATTTCCTGTGCTGAGATAAAAAACCCACACTGTACAAGGGTTGGGGAAGATAAACAAGTCAATATGACTCAGGGGAACTGCAGGACTGGGGTTTGTCAGTCAGCACTTCCAGGGCCAGCCCAAGGCTGTCACTCCGTGTTCTGCAGCTGAAGTTCAACGTGTGAGTGTCCCCAGGAGCTGGACCAGCCCTGTGCCATGGGTTGTGCCTACTGGGTTTGTGGGTTGGCACCCTTGACCCCATTGGAGCAGCTGTTCCCTAAGTGAAAGGTGTTTTGGTGTGTGCTCACTTGGTTGTTTATTTAATTCCTTAGCTGGATGGACTAAAAGGTCACAGAGGCTTGGCTCTGATTCATTTCACGTGAGGAGAGCAGATCTCTTCCTCCTTTCAGTGAGTTTGGCTCCTCACTTGCAGTGGGCAGCCCCAGCTGTGCAGTTGCCCTGTGAGATCCAGGGGAGCAGGGCTGCTCTGACCCCCTGTGTGTGACACACCTGCACACAGCTCCAGAAGGCATGGATTGGCCTCAGCTACACTCCTGGAAATACCCAGAGCCCTAAAACGAGGAATTACCCATCTTTCATTTGCTCCTGAAATGTTCCACAACAAAAACATGAACCAAACATTCAATTAGTTACTTCAAGAAACAAAATTTCTTTTTTTTCTTTCCCTAAATGTTTTCAGTAGGGTTTCTCCAGCCCTTTGTTCCCAGAAAACACTTTTTGTTTTCCCTACTACACAACCCAGAAAGGAATGCACAGCCTGAAAACCCCTTCCCCCAAACAATATTATCCAATGTGTGGCAGGTTGGCTCCAAGACATTAGAATTTCACTGTGAGGAAGGAAAAGCTCCACAAAAAGTTGCAGCACGTTGACATTGGGTCTTGAGGGAATGACAATACTCACCAGACATTTTGTAAGACCATCTCAGATGCCTCAGGTTTGTGTTTTGGAGGAATTCCATGCAGGGCATGGGCTGGGACTTGGCATCTGTTGGTAAACACAGCATCAAGTCCTTCGGTGTGGTGAAGTTCATTGTGTTTGTTCTGAGTTCAAATGCAGCAGGTTCAGCACTCAGTCAAAGCTTTTTAAGTCTGTTGGGTGGATCATTATTTTGGTGGACTTGAGCAGGTAGTATCTTCCTTTCTTAGGCTTCCAGTACAGACCTTTTCCTCTGTCCAGCCTTCCCCTGGACCTTGGTGTGACATAGTTTCCATTCAGGTTGGTTTCCTCACATTCACTGTGCCACCAGCCTCCTGAGGAGAAACGTGGGCATGTCAGTCTGGGCAGAGTAAACAGCTCCTCTTTGCAACACAAATCTGCTTTAGACCCTAAATTCCAGCTCAGTTGGCATCTACCCAGGATTCCCAAATCACTGAATTGTTTGGGTTGGGAAATTCCTCCAAACTCACTGAGTGCAGCCATTCCCCAGCACTGCCAAGGCCACCACTGACACATGTCACCAAATGCCACACCTGCCTGGATTTTAAGTCCCTCCAGGGATGGGGACTCCACCACCCTGGGCAGCTGTGCCAGGGCTGGACAGCCCTTTCCATGAAGAAATTTTCCCAAATATCAATCCAAGTCTCCTCTGGTGTAACTTGGGGCGTTCCCTCTGCTCCTGTCCCTGTTCCCTGGAGCAGAGCCCGACCCCCCTGGCTGTCCCCTCCTGGCAGGGGCTGTGCAGAGCCACAAGGGCCCCCTGAGCCTCCTTTGCTCCAGGTGAGCCCCTTCCCAGCTCCTCAGGGATTCTCCAGCCCCTTCCCCAGCCCCATTCCCTTCCCTGGCCATGCTCCAGCCCCTCAATGTCCTTGTCCTGAGGGGCCCTTCCCTGGGCACAAGGTCCCCCTCTTGGCATTGTTTCAGGCATCCACAATTTTCAGGAAGGCCTGGGATGATGTACAAAGTGTTTGTTGCATGAAGCAGATGGCTGGAGGACAATTTTGTCTCCTGTGATTCAATCATTTAATTGCTTCTTCAGTTGTTTGCTTTCTGCTATAAACTGGCAAATAGAAAAGCTTTGTAAATCAGAGATTTACAAAGGGTTTAAGGGTTCTTAATTAAGAACCCTTTAACCAAATTATCTCCAAAGAGAAATGGCCTCAGCCTTGCATCTTTTGCTCTTTTGGGAGTGATTATATTGTGTATATATGACAAGCAGCTAAAATCTAAGCTTACCAGAGCTTGATGGCTCTGGGGGCAGCTAAAACCTTTGAATGGAAACTCACTCATTATTAACTTTAGGGTTGTAGCCTAAATGGAGTTAGAAGTCAGTTTGTCTTTAAGTTTTTTGCAAAAAGGGATCAAACAACTCAACCTGAGGCTGTCACACCAGACCAGGCATCATAGGAGGGATAGCCCTTTGCTTCAGAGTTTGGAATCTCATCCTGGGGTTATTTCATCCTGGGCTGCCTGTTCTGTTTCTGGCGTTGGTTGCACCAGGAGGGCAGGATTAGATGGGATATTGGGAAGAAATCAGATTGGGAAGAAGTTCTTCCCTGTGAGGGTGGTGAGGGGCTGGCAGAGGTTGTCTGGAGAGACTGTGGATTCCCCATCCCTGGAAGTGTCCAAGGCCAGGCTGGACGGGGCTTAGAGCACCCTGGGATAGTGGGAGGCATCAGGGTTGAAACAGAATCACTGGATTGGAAGAGACCTTAAAGATCATGGAGTCCAGCCCAGCCCCAGCACCCCAACTAAACCTGGCACCCAGTGCCACATCCAGGTTTGTTAAACACACCCAGGGATGGGGACTGCACCACCTCCCTGGGCAGCCATTCCAGAACCTTATCACCCTTTCTGGAAAAAGCTTTCCCCTGCTATCCAGCCTGTATTTCCCTTGGTGCAGCTCGAGGCTGTGTGCTCTGTTCTGTCAGTGCTGCTGGAGAAAGAGCCCAGCCCCAGGTGAGCACAGGCACCTTTCAGGAGCTGTGCAGAGTGATGGGGGCAGCCCTGAGTCTCCTTCTCTCCAGGCTGAGCCCCCCCAGGCTGAGCTTTAGGCTCCCTTCCCAGTGGGGCAGAGCAGTGGCCATGCCCTGGGCTGTACCTGGGTGGCTCTGGGGGCAGCCGGAGCCCCCGGCCGTGTCCCCGATGGAGAAGCGGAGCCGGGCGTGCTCCGGCAGCGCGTTGGGAATGCTGCCCGACGTCCTGGCCAGCTGCAGGGTAAAGTTGGTGCTGGGGCCCCCCAGGCTGAAGCTGTACTCGATGTGCCTCCTGTTCCCTCTCCAGTCCTGCAGCTCGATGCGCAGCACGTAATTCCCCTGCTGGGTGATGGAGTAGATCTTCTTCAGGCCCAGCCAGAATTCCTCTGCAAAGTTGGAGGGAAGAGATGGTTTTATGGATAACCTGCAGGTAGTGTGTGTGAAGATACAGTATTTAAAAGGCTGTATTAATTGCTTTAATTAAATCAGTGATTCGAGTCTTGGGGACTGTTGATCTTTGCAGAGGTCTGCTGCTACATTCTTTTTGTTTACCTCTGCTTAATTGCACACTGATGATCAATAAAACAGGAGTTCTAAATGAACTGGAGCTTCCCCCTTAAGTTTCCCACCTCGTGTGGAACTCTGAGAGGGAGCTGCAGACATTTAAGAGGTGTGTAATTGGAATGTGTGACAAATGAAGCCAGTGACATTCATAAAACCTAATGGCAATTGTTGCATTTTGGGAGGAAAGAGCTGCAGAACCAAACTGGGGTTTCAACACCCTCCTGTACAAAGGGAATTTTTCTTTTGCTGGAATTTCTGATCATTAGGTTAATTGGTTTCATATATTATATTCATTAAGTAGCTTATTATCACTGCAGGTAATTGCCACATGTACAAAGTGGGGCTGAATGTGAGTGCCATGCACACAGCTGGCATTTAAAGCCATAGAGCTCAAGATGCTTGAAGAAAATACTCCCTAATTTCCAGGTTAGGAGCTGTAACCTGGTTTACTTTATCTCCTCAGAAGAGCACTGAGTAGGACATAGCTGAGAGCAGTGAAATTCTCTGTAAAATCCAACACTGAAAACATTTGGCTGCTTTTTGGTGCAGTATTTGGGAATTGGGAGACCAATCACTAAAGCATCCAGCAGGATCAGATAAACTTTACAGCTGAAAGTCTACTTCAGCTGGGAACTCGTGTTCCAAAACTGAGGGAAAGGTTGAGATCCAGCAGCTCTTTATTATAAAAGATGTGGAAATAAGTCAATATTGCTGCTCACCTGGGTGAGGTTTAGATCTGTGCTATGCTTAGAAAGTCAGACTATTTCCCAAACAAGAGGTCACTCATCTTGTACAAGAAAAACACGGAGAAGATTCTGGATGAGGAGGCTGTTGGGCAGCACTTGGTGCTAGAAATTCTTTGGAGTTGATGATTAACAGGGCAACGTGGGTGTTTCCTCACCCTATCCAGCCATGGAGGGGATTGGCCACTCTGGAGAAGCCTGAGGTGTTTGCTCAGGGGAGCACACACAGCCTTGGGCTCTCCTGAGGCTGCAAAAATTGAGTGGTTTTAAGGGTAACAGGATTGCAGGAAGGCTCAGAGAAAGTAGTGACAGCAGCTTCGTGAGGTTTTGCCTTTGTGTGTATTTGAAATGCTTTGGGAGGTGCTTTTATAAGCAGTAAAATCTTGGTGAAATAGTGTTTAAAGCATTCTGGCCTTGATTCAGTTTCTAAACACACATTTGAAGGGATGTCTTTGAGAATTTCACAAGCTGTGTGTTCTAGTGAGCACTTCCTGCTGTTTCTGATAAATCAGTCAGCTGCTAATTGCAGGTTTAGTCTGCTTTCCTTTCCATAAGAAGATTCAGCTTCTCAAATCAATTGATACACACAAAAAAAAGGAATATTTACCATTGAGGTCACCAAAACCATTTGTGTAGGCATCCCAAGTTTGGTTGAAGTCCAGTGATCCATCCACCCTCTTCTGGATAACAGTCCAGGAGGTGCCTGTGAAAAGGGGAATTCAGTCACTGCTGGGCCTTGGCCTCATTCCCTGTCCCTGAGTGTGCTCTGGGATGTTCCCATTTTGAGGTAGAATGAGTTAATTGAGGTCTTGATGAAGGGAATTCAAATGAGCCCAACTGGAGAGAGCCCAGGGCCCTCCAAGTGTCCTTGACCACACCCGGGGTGACTCCTCTCACAGAATTATTCTGTTAGGCTGCCTTAAATGGGTTTTACTTGTTTATGAGGGCTGAGAGACGGAGAAATTGATAAAGAAGAGATAAGAGCCCCAGACATTGGCTCAGAGGGTCAGACTCTGCTGATAGTGGCTGGCTGCTGGCACAGCTCTGGGGCAGGGATGAGGTGCTGGGGCTGTGTCCAGCTGCAGCTCCACGAGGGTCTTCCCTGAGCCCAGGTCATGACACCCTCACTGCAGCTGCTCCAGCAAATGGCAGCAAAGGAGCTTTCTGCAGAGGGCAGCCCTGGGAGCTGTGTGTGCACATCCAAACATGTGAGGTGGCCCCACATGCTCCCCAGCTCTCTGAGGGCATGGGAAGGGATGGGGGGCCGGCACAGAGCAGCTCCGGGGATGCAGAGGAACCAGGGAATGAGGGAACTGGCCAAGCTGTGGGTGGCAAAAGGAACAAATTTGGGTTCCTTAGGAAGGTGACATGACACCTGTGTTCCTGGCTGCTGAGCCACCCAAACGTGGCACAGGAATCCCATCCCAGGACTCACTTCTCTGGGTTCAGTTTGGCGCAGCTCAGTCTAAAGCACAGCCTGTTAATGAACAAAATGTTACTTCTGTAAAAGCAAATTGTTTGCCGTTTGCTTTTCTTTGGGAAATGCATTCATGGTTGCCCTGTAGTGGGTTTTATAATGACCATTTTCATTGCCTACAGCTAATGGGGCCTGGGATTTGGATAGCCTTAATTTATGTCACGTGATTGAATGTCCTTTCCTCAGTATAAACAAGAAGGGAGTAAAGAATGGGAGCATTGATAAGGAGATTTCAGGATATGGGAAACCTGATTAGAGCAGCAGGCCACTCAGAGAAGTCAAGAAGATACATGAATCATAAGTTTTTGTGTACTTTGGGAGGAGACAAAGTTGTTTGGCTTAGAGAAAGATATTTGTGTGTAAATTAGATTGTTGCTGGCACAGCTCTTACCAAATTTCATTTCACAGTAGACATTGAAAGCTTCTGAGCCATTGGGCTGAATAGTGTAGACCCCACTGGCCTGCACCCCGGTGTGGTAGAGGGCAGTGCAGTCAGCAGCAGAACCTGGGGAGCAATCAGCCTGTTAGAAATCCTGCTTGGGGTGTGCTGAGCTGAGAGCCAAAGGAAAAAAATGAGAATGATCATATTGGTAATTCTATTTTACAATAAACATGATGGAATGGACAGACTGCTTTGGGCGTAATAGTGCAGCTGCCAAGGTGTGCATAGGTTGTGGTTTTTGAGTTAGGCAGGGCTTCAGTTTGGAGGATTTTGGAAAGTTTCTAAGGCCTAAGACTAGACTCTGGCAAATGGGCTTTCCTACCCCTTGTAAATCTCCTAGTAAATACCATGCTCACTGCTACACTTCATCAGTGCCTTTCAACTTCAAAGAAAGGACTCCTAAATCTTGTAATTAGCCAGTGTGGAGTAAATGAGTTCTCTGTTCAGGCTCCACAAGAGAGACATGGGTAAAAGCATGGCCACAGCATGTTTACAAGAGGGGAATGGATCCTGTTACTGCATTCTTGGACATTGTTCCTGTGTGTCACCCCAGAGACAAGTACAGCTGGAGTAGGCCTAAATAGATAATGACATTTTTTCCAAAGAAGGAAATCTAATTCCTTCCCACAGCCCAGTGTGTAACATAAAAATCTTCTCCTTTTAGTCTTTGGCTCCTACAAACCAATCCAGGGCTGTCCCAGAGGGTGGTGGGAAGGCAGCACATGCTGTAGTCAGTCTCAGAGATGGGGTCTCACCATCAGCTCTGTATGTCCCAGCCGTGGGCCTGTGCACAGCAGAGGGGATGGGCTCTGCCTCCTGCTGCTCCCCCAGGAAGGAATTCTCCAGGAGCTCCCGGAGCTCGATGTGGTTTAGCTGGAAGAGCCATAATGACACTGTTAACTTCCCAAGGCTCTGGAATGATGGGGTTCATGGATCAAGACAATGTCATGCAGAGAATAATTTTTCTTGTGAGTGTAACCCTGTGGAATACCCAATTTACCACATAAAAATAACTGCAGCTCCATGCTGGTGGATTTTAGGTGTGGGATTGTGTGTGTGCCACTGCTCTGGCAGGGTTGGATTCATGAGGGGGGGAAATGACCCCCTTCTCTTGTGGTGCACCTTAATGGGCAAACAGATTTAACTTATTTAATAATAATTTTTAATGGGCAAACAGATTAGCTTATTTCCTCAGGTGACATCACTCAGACAAATAATGCCAACAGCTGAGGAGGACAGAACCCACAGTTCCTCAGGCTGAAATGCATTTTCCTCTCAGAATAAATTAAACCTGATCATGCTGGTTGTACTGTATTATTGTGATGCAGACAGTGATGCAGACATCCACTCTGGGAGTGGGTTTTGGAAATTAAGAAAGAGGTGCAGAGCAATGAGACTTCCAGACCAATGGAAGAGCAATAAGGTGATAAATAATAAGAGGAAAAACCCCAAATGAGCAGTCAGAAATGCAGCAGCCTGGTGTTGAGACAAGGCCTCAAAGCTGTTGTTGGCCACAGCTCCTGCCTGGCAGCACTGCAGCCTCTCCCCAGAACAGGTACCTCAGAGTGGTCCCACCTTCCTCTGCACCCCAAACTCAGCAAGGGGTGCCTGACCCAAGGGTGGGACCTCAGCTCCCTCAGTGTCAGCAGAGATGGAAGGAGAAGCAGGGTGGCTCCTGTACCTTGTCCTCCAGCTCCATGATCTGGTTGTGCTGCCTGTCCAGCTGCACGTGCTGGTCCTCCACGATCCTCAGGAGCTGCTTGATGTCGTTGTCCTGCTGCTCCACAAAAGCCTGAGGATAGGGATGGAGGAAGGTTAGGAGCAGCAGAAGACCTTCAGCACTGGTGCTGCCTCTGTAACTCTTGTCCTGGGGCCAGTTTTGAGAGGCACAAACCACTGAACGTTCCCTTCCCTTTCCAGAGAATCCTAGAATATCCCTAGCTGGAAGGGACCCACAAGGATCATCAAAGTCCAGCTCCAGAGGTTTGCCTGCTTTGCCTCTAAAATGAAAAGTTTCTTTGCTTCTGGAGCAAGCACCAATTTTTTGGAGACAAACTACCGGCAGCTTTGTAGACTCTTTTTTTAATTGCTCTTTTCCTTGTCTTTTCACATGCAGAACAATTATGATCTGTGGAATTGGCCCTTGATTTAAAATAGATATATGGCAGTGATTAAAAAAGGCAAAAATTCCCAGCATTTAGGGTATCAGCTTGGGATTTGAGAGATCAGGATTCTTCTTTTTGGTTTGACACAAATATCCAGTATTTTCCCATACAAAATGCTTGGCCTTTTTATACTTTTGCAAAATACAGTTAATATTTCCTTTTCCATAGAAAACTGTATACCCACTTCACTGCTTGCACAATTAACATATTAATTTTATTAACACCTGCAGGGTTCTTTGGTTCTGGAGGTCCTACAGGTGCTATAAATGGTCCTCTCTAAAGGTTTAAGCTCCCTGTTTCTGCACTGGGCAGGCAGTTCCCACTGCACTGATTTGGGATGAGCTGGTGATGTACAAACCCATGGCCTTGGAAATCTCATAATTTTCCCGATTGCAAAACTTTTTTATCATTATGATGACAAAATTCCTTAAAATAGATTTGCAAATCAATACTGAAAATAATACAGAGCTTTATAATTTCACAATTTTTCACTGATTTCTCTGGGGAGTTTTACTGCAAAATTAACGCCGTGTCAGAGTAAGGCAGTGATTTTTTTTAAAGGTTATTACAGTCATTTCTTCCTTAAAAAATCAGATTAGTACCCCAGAGAGGAGCAAGGGGAAGCATGAGCTTCTATTGCACAATTTCTGATGATGGCATTGCAGTGTATTTTGGCTCAGTGTGTCAGGGGCTTTCACAAGTCACTTACTTTGAGTGAAGAAATTTCTTTTGTCTCTTGCACCGGAGGCTGGAAAATGGCCAGTTTGGTGACCTTGTCCTCCAGTCCCCACACTTGCTCCTGCAGCTGGATTTTGTTTTGGATGAGGTCTTCAATCTTCAGGTTCATCTCCTGTGAGAGGTTCTTTATCTCCTCATTGTTGATTTGCAGCCTGGCCGTGGTTTGCCGGAGCTGTTCTTCTTCCTCCTTGATTTCGCTGGCTTGCAGGGAGAGCTCGTAAAAGGACCTGTCAAAAATGTAGAGTTTCTGAAAGATGTCGTTCATCTGCCCCTTGGTCTTGTGGACAAAGTCTTTGAGGCCGTGGCCCAGCTGGAGGAGCCCATTGGCCAAGATTCGGACGTCGTCCAACAACGCAAATCTCGATTTCGTTTCGGGAGATGCGGCGGAACCCACGGAGAAAAAATCCTTGTCAGCTGCAGCTGGGAGAGCCAGCGGGGCCAGGAATAGTAAAACTGGAATGATCTTCATGTTTCCTGCTCCTGGCTCTCTTTGCTCAGGATGCAGAGGCTTTTCCCAGTGACAGCTCGTGCTCTGTGGCTGTTCTGGGTTGCAGAACTTGATCTATTTATACTCCTGTTCATTTTAGGAGAGGCAGAGCACGGGTTGATCATTAAGCTGTGTGTGTTTGAACGAGTGTAACCTCTCCTGAATGTAGGTTGGTACCTGGGAAGATAAAATTGAGAGACGGGCGCGTTGCTGATTAAACTGGTTCTGAACTTTTCCATCTGCCAGGCCTTCTGGTGTAAAATGTTATTGATGACACGGTGTTTTTCACATAACTCTTTTTAATAGGTTAATTTTGGGGCATAATCTGGGTAAGGGCTTAAATTGCACCTTGTTTGTGTTGTTTGGTTCCCTTTATTGCCTCAGGAGTGTGAAAGGATTTTACCATGTTTGAGAGCACTGGATGTTCAGGTTGTGAAGCTCCTTGATGAGCTGTGGAAGGGCAGAATATTCCCAGATGATTCACACAACTTGATTTTCATCTCAGGCCGTTCTCTGATGTAACTCATTGTGCTGCAGTGGATTTACTTGTCATCGAGCCCAGATTAAGTGAGAAAGAGGGAATTAGGTCCAGAGATTGCCTGGATGTGATTCTGCTGTGTTAAGGTTTGTGCAGTAATTTACACCATATAAAACTTATTTTTTAAGAGCTGTTTTGCAGAGGTGGGTGAGATAAATAATACCTCGCTTGCATTTCTCACCTTAGCATTCTTTTTGCTGTTTAGGATTCACACTGCATAAAGAAAGGCTGCAAGTGCTCTGCAATAAATGCCCAGTTCTGCAGTGGGTCTCTGCATAAAAACATGGGGTTTTTGGGTAGTACTGCAGTGTGAGTCAAAGGTATTTCTCTTTCTGGACTCATTCATAGCAATCCAAGAAAACAAAATCAAACATTGCACAATGTGCTTTGGAGAGTTTTCAGGTTTTTGCCAACTTCTTGTATGTTTAGAAATTCTTCCCCTGGACTTTTTGTTGTGTTGATGTGCATATGCACGTATGATATGAAGCATCCATAGAAAAAATGTTTAAAAAATGAAATTTTTACCTCATATGTTGAATTTTTTGTGTGCTTAGGGGTTTGTGATATCCAGGTAACCTTCCCATTCACAATTAAATACTGTGAAAGTATTTTAGATCTCAGATTAATTGCTGGGGAATATTTTGTGCCAGTATGGTTGGGATCAGAGTTACTGGAGTATGGAAAAACAGCAGAAATAGGGAGGTGATCAGGCCCAGCTTTGATAGGGATTCCTTCAAAAAAACCAGTTCTGAATTGTTTCTCTGGCATCTGACACAGGGATTTTGGGCTGCAAAACTTGAAGAACTGGTTGTAAAATTAAAAAAAAAAAACAAACAAACCCAAACCAATGTATAGGCATTCTTCAGTCCACTTCACAGTCCTTAAGTGGCTCTGGTTTTTTGTGGTTTCAAATGAACCATTTTCTTTTTTAACTATTTAATGTAAGAAATCTTCCTGGTTTATTTTGAATTCTTCCAAACCCCATCACCCCCAAAAATCTTCCTTCTTGGCTTAGTCTTTCTAAAAATATAGGGAGTTACTGAAGAGATAGCAATGACCAAACAACTGGGGATCAGACATTTTGCCAGGTTTCTACAGCTTGTGTGTCCCATGTGCTGCCTGTGCTGCTCAGACATGACACTACCTCTGGGAAAGGTTTGTTTTCCAAAGGGAACAGGCAGCCAAAGGCCCTGATGTCAGATATTAATGAAGCACTAATTAGCTGCCAAGCACGTTTCCATGTTAATGCCAAGGCCATGGAGTCAGACAGTGCTGAACTCACTACAGAGCACCCCTAGATGTCACAACAGGCCCAGAGTCCAGAAGAAAAGTGGGACACAGGAAAGCAGAGAGGAGAAAAGCTTCTGGCATGACTAAACCATAAAATTCAAGAGCTTTGGAAGCCCTGAGAGGGAATCCTGCCTCTGAGAGTTGTCAGGAAAAGATGTATATAACAAACATGATCCTGAAGATCTTTCATGAACCTGGGTGACCCTGATTATGTGGGCTTTAAATGATTTTTATAGTAGGAATAAAGCAAAGAAAAAGCTCTCTGGGTTTTACTGAAACGGGAAATTTTCATAATAGGAAAATTCATTCATAGGAATTTTCATTGTAAGAGTTAGGAGCAGCTCTTAATGTTTTAATGCCTTTGTGAAGGATTTTGCAAAATGGCTGCAATGATATTACATAAATATTTAGAGGAGTGCCTGGTACCATTATGTCCGTGGCTTGGGAAGCCTTTGCACTTTAGCAATTTATTTTATGGAAGTAGAAGTACTTTTGAGATCTGTTTGAGATAATAGGATAAGCTTTGCATATAGTTGGCATGGCATTTTAGTAAAAGCTCCAAACACAAGTCCTTGGGTTTACAGCTCCTGCCTGAAACTTTATTGATGGAAATCAAGACATTCATAATGTTCTGTCGCTTTTTCAGCCATCAGTCCCTTTCCATGACTGTGTGTAGACAGGAAGATCTGAGATTTTTAGTGATGTGAGGTAGAAGAGAGGCTGGGAGGGCTGGGGACGGAGAAGAAAAGGCTCTGGGGAGATCTTAGAGCTCCTTCCAGGGCCTAAAGGGGCTTCAGGAGAGCTGGAAAGGGACTTGGGACAATGGCCTAGAGTGACAGGACAAGAGGTGATGGTTTTAACCTGAAACAGAGTAGTTTAGATGAGATTAGATATTGGGAATAAATTAATTTTTGTGTGGGTGGCGAGGCCCTGGCCCAGTTTGTCCAGAGTTTCCCCATCCCAGGATGTGTCCAAGGACAGGTGGGACAGTGTTTGGAGCAGTTTGGGACAGTGGAACGTGTCCCTGGACATGGCAGGGGGTGGAATGAGGTGATCTTTACATCCCTTCCAACCCAAACCAGGGCTCCAACCCAACTTGACCAGTGGTAAGGTCAAGCAGGATTTTTCCACTTGGGGGTCACATTCTGATTGCTAGCTGGGCATTTTTTCCCCTTTTTCCATGTAAGTTTTCCACAAAGGGAAGATGCCTCTAATAGGAAACCCTCTGGAGGGAGGCTGCCTGAACAGGGGGAACATCCCCTGTCCCCTATTCCAGTGGGATCTGTGCATCTCGAATCCCATAAGCACCAAGAGCTTCTTCCCAGTGAAATGCCCTTAATGAGGGCTTGAAAAGCAGTGGAGAGGGAACAACCTGTCCCTTTCCTCAGCATAAATCAATCCTTTGCATAAGCCTGCCTTTAACATAGGGATCCTGTAGCCTGGCTTCACAAATACCTTAAATCTTTCTCTTAGGCACTAATAATACTTAATAAAAGTTTTATGAGCAAGGTACATTTTAAAGTAAATTTTCATATCCATTTTCATTTTAAAAGAACATCAAGCAGCAAATGTATTCATGGCAGAACAAAGTAATTTAGGAGAGTCACAAAAATGGCCCTGGCCCCCTCTGAAATAGTAGGAGAGTGTTGATTTGGCAAAGTGACCAGTGGGGATGGGATTCCAAAACTTAATTCACCATGAAGGACTTGAGAGGGAAGAAATTCCCACTTGCCTGCTAAGCTTATTCCTCTGCCTGCAGGGGTGAAGCAGAGCCTGGTTCATGAGGCTGCCCCAAATGTCCCTGGAGCTGCTCTGCTCTTAGGGAATTCCTTGGGATCACCATTAGCTGGGGCTGTGTAGACGGGGCTGTTTGGGGAGCAGCTCTGAGGAATTGCCATCAGAACCAAGGCCTTGGGTGGGGTCCGTTGGCCAAAATCTTGTCAGTGGTGCCATTTCAGGCAGGCGGGGGCAGCCTCCCTTTGCAGCTGCTCCTCCAGGAGTGTGTCCCACCAGTGCAGGTGTTTTGGAAACTCCTGGCATCTAAAAGGCACCAGGTACCTTCCCTGAGTTACTTCCCTCCTGAGAACCCAAAAAAGAGTCTTTTTGTTATCAACCTCCTGCTGCCAGCACTCGACAGCAGCTGCTTTATTACCCCTTAAAAGTTGTCCTGCTGTGCTCCTCACTTCACTTCTGAGCCCATCTGCCACCTGCTGTCTCTGTGGGACAAGGAACAGTTGGAAACCACTCACAAATTGTGTTCAGAACCACGGAACAGTTCCCAGAGGGAAGGAACCTCTTTTTCCTCTTGCCTCACAAGCCAGGGCTGTTAGAGGGCTGGTTCTGCAGTGTTTGGCCAGAATGCAGCGTGCCAGTTCTTCATCCCTGGGAGCTGAGGCAGCACTTGAGGCCCTCCCTGAGCTCCCATGGAACCATCCCTGCTGCATCCCCTGGCTGGAGCCAGGCTGGCCAAGGAGGATGATGCTGGTGTGCTGGGCAGGGCTGGGTGGGAGGTGGAATGGGGATTGCCAGGCTGGTTTTTTAAAGACGTGTAACAATTCATACATTTAGAGTGGTTTGGCAGCAAAAGAACGTTCATTTCCTCTGAATAACTGAGTGTTGAGGTGCAAAAGTCTGCTTTTATTTTTGTCTTTAAAAGAACATCAAGGAGCTTTGTGTAGGTCTAAATGGCTTGCACAAAAGACAGGTAGGGGTTTGTAGTGGACAGTTTTGCTGATGGAGTGTGAATCCAACTTTCACCTTGTTGGCAAGGGCCCAGCAGGGCTCAGAGGACAGAAAATACTGCAGAATTTTGCATCTCTCATGGCTATTAAAGTATTCAGGGACTTGGAGAAATGGGACTGGAAGGGGTTTGCAGAATGTGTGTCCCCTGCTCAGCAAAGCTTGAAGTTGTCTTTAAACCCACCTGATGAGTGTCTGCCTCACCTGTCCTGAGAAACCACCAGAAAAATGGAGGTTTGACACCCTCCAAGGCAATTTGTTCTACTGCTTTAACTCTCCTTACAGCCAGAACATCTTCCCTTGTGCCTCACCTAAATCTCCTGTGCTGCAATTTCCTCCCATTAGGCCCTGCCACATTCCCTGTGGATGTGATGAGCACTTTATTACTTCAGCCTTTGAAACAGTTCTTTAGCTACCTGGGGGTGTTGGCATTACCTGAAGCTACATGTATCCATTCAGTTTAATCCATTCTCAGAGGAAAAATGTAACCTGAAGTTATAGTGATGTCAGGAGATTTAAAAAAGAAAAGAAAAAAAAAGCCGCAAGAAGGAAGGTATTTAACAGAAACCAGCTCCTCTGTGTTGAGCAAATAAAGTATATCAAGTAGAAGTAAATAAAGTTTTTGTATTCATGTTTTCTTTCCAATTGAACTTAGATTGTAGAATCACTGGGAAATTTTTGGATGGATTTTTCAAGTACCCTTCCACACAAGAACTGTTTCAAAATGTGATGAGAGTTTAAAAATTATGTCTTTTGATGTCTGAAATAAGGGGTCATTACCAAAGACAATTGTTTGTCTGGGTGTGCACTGCATCCGAGAGAAAAGAAAATGTCAAACCCTTCACTGTTTGCCTTTCCACAGTAGTTTAAATAACAGCATTAATGAAGGTGTGACCCCTCTCATCAGCTGCTGCCTTTGTCTCTTGCAGGAATCTCCTTTATGTGTATCCACAGAGCCTTAACTTCGCCAACCGGCAGGGATCTGCCAGGAACATCACAGTGAAAGTGCAGTTCATGTATGGAGAGGATCCCAGCAATGCCATGCCGGTGAGGGGGGCCCTGTGCTCCGTGGGAAGGGACCAGCACTCCTGGCAGGCTGTTCAAACCTCACTGAAATGCATTTCAAAGTAACAACTTGAGAGGAATAGAAAATGGTATTTCAGAGCAAAGGGTGCAGTTGTGCAGAGTTTGCAAGGTGACAGTGGAGCAGCTGAATTTTAATGTGAGGTTGTTGATTATAAGGGTGGTGAGGCCCTGGCAGAGGTTACCCAGAGAGATTCTCCATCCCTGGAAGTGTCCAAGGCCGGGTTGGATGGGGCTTGGAGCAACCTGGGATAGTGGAAGCTGTCCCTGTCTCATTCCTGAGATGGGATTTAAATTCCCTTCCAACCCCAACCCATTCTGGGATTCTGTGTTTGCAGCAGACACTGCTCGTGGTTGGAATAGAAGTTTTGCTTCCATGACAAAGGATTGAAGGTGACAGCTTTGTTCAGGGCCAGCAGTGATCCCCACTCAGAGAGGATCTATGCAGGGATGGTTCCATCCATCAGTTCTTCTGCCATGTCTGTGTCCATGTGTCACTGGAGTTGTTAAAATGGTGCCTTTTCAGTGACTGAGTGAAGTGCTGCCTGTAAGGGAAGGGGCAGGGAACAAGCAGGTATAACTGTACAGGTGCACAATAAATGGAGCTCTAAATGTCTCTGCAGGATTATGGAATAAATTCTTGGCACAGTTTTATAGGGGTGGTTCTGTGGTTTTTTCCTCTTTTTGCAGGTCATCTTTGGCAAATCCAGCTGTCCTGAGTTTTCCAAGGAAGCATACACAGCTGTGGTGTATCACAACAGGTAAACACAGTGTGGAAGTGCAGTTACTTGTCAGTGACTGGTGTTAATTATTTAACAATCAGCGTCTGGACAGCACTCACAGTGACTGCAGTGCCAGTTGATGCTGTCCTTAGAGTTTTGTGACAACTGGGAGACAGAGTCTTTGTTTGCTGTGGCACAGATCAGCTTTGTGTGATCCTGAGCACGTAGCCCAGCTCAGCAGATGCTCCAAGTACAGCTCCAGTCAGCAGTCATGAAGATTTATGTTTCAAACTCACGGGAGCAGGTGCCCCCGTTGTTTTCTTGGAGCATTTTAGACATTAGGTACAAATTGGAGCTACTTGATCTTGAAAGTAATTCCATTGCAGCTGGGGTGAGGGGTGCTGAGTCCAGCAGGAACGTTTTCCTGGCTTTGCAGCTGTGCCAGGGAGAGGTGTTCCAGGGGAGATTCCTGTCCTGCAGGTCGGGCTTGTGGCAGTGTCCACGTTGAGACAGGAGTTTATTGCTCATGTGGTTCAGAGTGCCTGTGTGAGGAGGAGGAGGCTGCTGCCCATTTTTTTGTGGATTAGAAGTTTTTCCAGTCCTTTGTGATCAGAAAGTGAGCTTTAATCCCTTGGGATAGCCCATACACTCCCTTCCCTGCAGATCCTTTAACTCAAAGGGTTCAGTCTGGAGCACAAGGTAGCAAACTGCTGTGGGTGACTCAGCTGAGGCTCTGCTCTCTGCGCAGATCTCCTGATTTTCATGAGGAAATCAAGATTAAGCTTCCAGCCACTTTGACAGACCACCACCACCTGCTTTTTACTTTCTACCACGTCAGTTGCCAACAAAAACAAAACACACCCCTGGAGACTCCAGTTGGCTACACCGTGAGTGTCTTCCCATCCTTATATTTTTCAGCACAGGATTCATTCAAATGCATTTGTTGCTTCTTTGTTTAGAACTCATATCCCATTGGAGAGCTTGAGCAATTGGCAAAAGCTCAAAGAAAGCCTTAAGTAATGAGTGTTTTTGTTGTTTTCTTCTCTTTGCAGTGGATCCCGATGCTGCAGAACGGCCGGTTAAAGACGGGTCAGTTCTGCCTGCCTGTGTCATTGGAAAAGCCACCACAGGCTTATTCAGTGCTTTCTCCAGAGGTGAGCTGAGTTCTGCCTGCTGGAAACCAGCAGAATACATGGGAGAAAAAATGAGAGGATGTGCACACATATCTGTGTGTGTGCATTTATTTATTTCTTAAATAGCGTTAAATTTAGACAGAATTTTAATGTTTGTGTGTGGCTATGTGCATGTGATCTGGCCAAAATAAATGAAAATAAGTTGAATTGTAATTAGCAGAGCCTAAGCTCTGCTCTCTGTCACATCCTCTCTGATTCTTCCTCAACCTGCAGGTTCCTCTCCCTGGGATGAAGTGGGTGGACAACCACAAAGGGGTTTTCAATGTGGAAGTTGTTGCTGTGTCATCCCTCCACACTCAGGTGGGTGTTGAGAGCAGTCACTGGAATAAAATAATCTTCTGACAGCTGAAACACTGTCAGAGTTGATGCTGTGTATGACAATCCCTTGTAGTGAAATTACAATCTCATTTTCAGTTCTGAGCCAGCACACCTGTTTTTCCACATTCTGCTGTGAGTATATTTGAGAAGTTCTGCTTAAAAATATGAGTGGTTTGGCCTTAATTCACAGGGGAGTGAATGGCCAACAGTGTTTTCAGCCTGTTGTGTTTGATACAACAGCTCTAACACAGCCCAGGCAATTGATGTTTTCTTGTTCTTGTTTTCTTCTTGTTTTCTTGTTCTTGTTTTCTTGTTCTTCCCTTTCCCCTCCTCCTCTTTTGTTTCCTCCCTGTATTTTCCCTCTGTCTGCCTTTGATCTGAAAATAAAGATGACAATCGCTTTGTTTAATCATTTGAGCTTTTGTTTTATTAATTCCCACTGTGTCATTTTGATGGGCTGGGTGTATTTTATTTGTGCTGTAAGTAGCAATGTGATTTTAGTGCGTTTTTGTCTGGTTTGTCTAAGAATACACAGTCTGTGGGTCCTCTAGTTTTGCCTTTATAACTTTGAAACTAGAATTAGAATTAAATATGGACAGATCTCTCAAAGATGTTCAGTTTCTGCTAATTTTAAATGGCCAGATAGAAAAATGAGGGTGAGAACCCATCCATGAGACACAAATCCATAGAAAATGAAGGTATCTTGGGGATTCTTACTGATTATTGGCTTTTTGCTTGTTGTAGGACCCTTACCTCGACAAGTTCTTTGCGCTTGTCCATGCTCTGGATGAGCACATGTTCCCTGTGCGAATAGGAGACATGAGAATTATGGAGAACAACTTGGAAAATGAACTGAAGAGCAGCATTTCAGCTTTAAATTCCTCTCAACTGGAGCCGGTAGTGCGATTTCTTCATCTCCTGCTTGACAAACTGATCCTTCTGGTAGTAAGACCTCCTGTCATTGCAGGCCAAATAGGTATTTTATTTAAGTTTTATAGAGAATTACATAGCTGAAAGTTTGACACTTCCAATTTTATCATATTTATGTAGAAGTAAAAAAGTCCATTTTTATGCTTTATTTTAGTGCCACTAATATACCAAGTGTCTCCCAAATAAAACATGCTGGCATCCAGATCTAGGGTGATATACACAGGAGCCATATTTAATATTTAATAGAAAGCCTCTAAGAAGGACTGGGAATTTGGTGTCCAAATTGAGCCACCAGAAAAAGAGCCTGATTTTCCTGGATGCTCAGCATGTTTTTAGCACTGGAGTTTGTTAAGGTGTCTCCATCCTGACAGAAAATAGGGATTTCAACCTTACTGGTCACCTTGGAAAATCTGGAAGTAGGTGAAGTAGGAAACTACAGATGCTGCATGTTCCTGTTGTGGATCTGATACTGCCAGCGTGAATAATCCCTTCTTTTGCTCCCTGTGAAGGGCTAAGCTCTGGCAGTACAGAAAATCTCAAGTTTAAGTCAGGATTAGATCCTTACTATTTAAAATAGCAGTTTTTGCAGATTTTCTTTTGTAGGAAACCTGAGTTTGGACATGGTGGAATATAAGGATCTAAGACTGCTTTAAAAATACTTTAAAAAGTATTTTCTTAGCTGTACCATTTATTTATTTAATCTTTCTGGGAAAGAATTTACCTGCATTTTTGTTTTATATTTTAATGTTCTTTAACTCTTTCAGTGTTCTGTATTGATTTAGTTGTCTTGTATGGAATATTATGGACATTAGTGACTGAATTTATTTAAAATAAGATTTTCATTCTCTAGCTACTGTCTTCTTCATCCCTAATTTTTCTAGAATATCTGCTTCAGTCTGTGTGTAGTTTTTTGTGCTCATTTTCAGAGCAGCTTTTTTCTCTCAACAAAATGAAATTGTTCATTTGATACAGTTTGTATTTTGGCTAAGGCTTAAATAGAGGAAATAATTAACTGAGAAAAGCATGATAAATATCCAAAGGGTATTATCCATCAATTAAACAAAGACTTACTCTTGTTACCATTGCAGTTGATGACCAAAATTGGGCTGATTCCAGAAATGGAGCCTAAGTTCATTAAGTTTATTTTTAATAAAAGTGGCAGCTGATCACTGGAGCACTTTATATGAGAAACTGGAGAACTGGGGAACTTTATATGAGAAAAGCTTGCTAGGCTCTAGGGAGCTCCACCATTTGCCCTGCAGGAGGTGGATGAACAGCACATTTTGGATTTTTCCTGGGTCCTGCTGCACTCTAAACCAAACTTCTCCCTTTTTGCTTTCAGTGAACCTGGGCCAAGCATCTTTTGAGGCGATGGCATCAATCATAAACAGACTTCACAAGAACCTGGATGGCAACCAGGACCAGCATGGCAGGAACAGCCTGCTTGCTTCCTATATTTATTATGTTTTTCGCCTGCCCAACACCTACCCCAACTCACCATCACCAGGTAGCTCTTTTGTTTTTTCATTTTATTTCAAGTTTGGTGAAAAAAGGCAGAAGCCACTTACTGGCAGGTGCTCCTGAGCTTCAGCTGTGTGGCTGCTTCCCTGCAGGGCCCTGTTATTAATTTGCCAGTGTAGCCACTTAAAAGATGTGTTTAATTACTGTTAGTTGTGTGAGAGATTCAATTATTTGATGATTTGAAATAAGTGTCACTGCTGAAGAGGGAGTCTGGGTGAATTATGGCAAAAAAATGGGTTTTAAGGTTTTTTCTGTGAGACAGGTGTGATGCACTCCTGGCCTGTCATGTTTCCCAGTCTCCTTCATAAGAACTTTTATACTTTATTCCAGTTCCAGCAAAAGTTTAAACACTGTCTGGATGGAATAGGTATCCAAAGGGAATTATCCATCAATTAAACAAAGACTTGCAGTTGATGACCAAAGTTGGGCTGATTCCTGAAATAGAGCCTAAAGTAATTGAATTTATTATTAATATAATATTTTACATATTTTAATGTATGTATGTATATATATATATATACACACATATATATACATATATATATTATATGGTTTTATTTCTATGTATACCTAAAAAATGTAGATATTATGTATTTAAGGCAGGAGTGCAAAATACTAGAAAACATATGTCTGGGTGCAGGAGGGAAATAAATTAATCCAAGGTGAGAGCAAGGGATGGGAAAGAGGTGGTGTGAGTGACAGCCATGAAAAACCAGGTTTTGGAAAGAATGTTCATGCACAGACGGGGAAGCTCTGAGAGATGTTGGGAAGGTTTTGTACCTAAAACTGTGCCCACTTTGGGTGGGTTTTGAGTGTGCAGTCTGGAAAACATCCTGTTAGCCAAGGACAATCCCACAGGGAGCCTCATGCTTCCCTGTGGATAAAACAGCTTTTAATTCCCATACTGGACTGACCAAGCAGGGCTGGGTGTCCTGAGGGGGTCTGGGTGATGGAGGATGGCCAGAGTGACCAGGCAGGAGAGGCCTGAGTGTCCTGAAGGGGTCTGGGTGATGGATGGCCAAGCAGGGCTGGCTGTCCTGAGGGTGGGGGATGGCTGGACTGACCAGGCAGGAGAGGCCTGGGTGTCCTGAGGGGCTCTGGGTGAGGGGTGGCCGCACTGACCAGGCAGGGCTATCCTGAGGGTGAGGGATGGCCGCACTGACCAGGCAGGGCTATCCTGAGGGTGAGGGATGGCCGCACTGACCAGGCAGGGCTATCCTGAGGGTGAGGGATGGCC
>NW_005054345.1:4832006-4861867 GCF_000277835.1 Geospiza fortis | reverse complement strand
TCAGCAACAGCAACCCCGACATCTCCGGCACCCCCACCTCGCCCGACGATGAGGTGCGCTCCATCATCGGCACCAAGGTACGGCTGTCTCGTCCTGTCCTGTCCTGCCAGGGACCCCCCAGAGCCCCAGCACCTCCCAGGCCTTCCCGAGTACCAGGGAAGGGCTTGGGGGTGTCCCAGCCCCTCCTCAGCCCTCTGCTGGTGGTTTTTGTTGGCACCACAGGAACGCTGCTCCTTGGAAATGTTCCTGACTTTTGGAGCCATCCTGGAGTGCTGCTTCCACAAGTGTGGGGGCTGAGGGCAGGAGTCCTTCTGGATTTGTCTCCCCCTCACTTCTTTCATGGCCAGCAGCCAAATCCTGAGCCCAGCTCTGTTGTGTCTCCCCAAACCTTGCACCTCTTACCCCACTCTTCTCTCCCAACCCCGAACTCCCTCCTCTCCTCTGCATTCAGCTGCTCAGGTTTCTCTAGTCCTCATGTCCAGAGTGGGTGTCCTGCACATAGCAGGAATATTCCTGCTCCCTGCGTGGCCCAGAGGGGATTTGGGGTGCTTGGTGAGGCGCAGTCTGGCCAGCTGAGCACAGGGACACTGACTGCCCATCCCAGAAAGTGATGTTCTAGTGTGGGTGCAGAGCATCCAGCAGGGCTGTACTCTGGCTCTTGAGTAAAGAGTAAATTCACTAAATTTCAGTAAATCCATCTCCTCCTGCTGACTTCTAACTACACAGAACCACCACAGTCCCAGTCTGAGCCCTTCATTTTGTGCCTAAAATAGGTGGCATGAGCCAGGACAAAGCAGTGCTGGTAATTCCCTCCCTTGAGAAGGATGCCCAAGCTGCTTTGGGGTTTCCTCTTTTCTTTTTTTTTTATTCTTCAAACTGTGATAACTTCACCAGGGTGAGACTCTTCCCCACCATGACCTTTCACTCTTCCAGCAGAGGTGAATTCCTGAGCCCTTTCAGGGAGCTATTAAGTTCCTTTGGAAGTTTAGGGAGCAAGGTTGTTACCAAAGCCACCACCCTGACCAGACAGCCTTGACGTGGCTGATGCTGGGTTTTATGAGAGCAAGAAAAACACAGTTTGAGGAAGAGGTTACCAGTTTTGAATGAATAACAGCATCATTTGCTGACCAAATAAGAGGCTGAAGAATTGTGGGTAGGCAAATGATTATTTCTTACATCAAAGTCTGGACTTAGAAGTCTTGAAATATTTTCAAGACCACTTCAGTATCTTGCTAATTAAACAAGCCTGACCTTTTGTGAAATGCCACAGGCACTGATGTGCATATGGAATTTACCCAGGCTATCAGAAGTTTAACGTGTGCTGGCTTGGTGAATAATGTCACAGTACAAAATGAAGAGAGATTTTCTTCCAGAGGTGTACTCCAGGCTTTAAAGGAAAACCTGTTCTGTGGATAATTGTTGAGGGAAGAATTTCCTTTAGGGTAGTCTAAGCATCAGGAATTAACCTCAGTCTGACTATACAGACTTTTGGTTGAGTATAATTATTTCTATTTCTTAATAGACAAAAATAAGACAATTCTTGAGATGCTGGCATGAGTAAAAGGGTGCAAAAATCCCTGTTGTTTCTCCAAGTAATGGTTTAAGGAATATTCCCAGATAGATTCTAATTTGAAGTGCAGGTTCCCTATCACAGGAAGTTTTCTGCTTAAAAACAATTTAAATTGTGGGGTTTTTTGTTGTCTGAGGGAGGTCTTTGAAGTCCAGTCTTGTGTTATGTTTTATTCTAATGTAAGGTATTTAGAGGTATGGTATAAGTAAGTCTCCCTTATCTCCTCTTACTTCATTTTGAAAACTCTTTACAGGATTTGGAAGATTTCTGTTTATTGTCACAACAGAGGAGGTCTTAGGTCTGTCACTTGTTTTGCCATCATTAGTGAATTGAAACCATGTAAATTTTATTCCCTACTGAAGAAAATGTATTGAAAGTCTAACAAGACATGTTTAAAGTGATCCTGGAATGCTGGAGATGTGCTGGGAAAAGCCCAGAAGACGTTGTGGGGTTTTTCATTGCTTTGCCAGTGAATTTTCACAGGTGTGGGTTATGTTCCTGCACAGACCCAGCTGCAGGTTGAGCCCCAGGGGCAGCACAGAGTTTAACAACAGCTTTGTGAACTTTGGAGTGACTCTGCCAAGCAATAAGGAGCTCCTGTACTCTTTGGTTTTCTGAAGAGGAAAGAATCGTTCCCTTTCTAGATTTTTGCAAAATGACTTTTGCTTCTGAAAACACAGTGTGTGTTTAATTGTTCTCCTCAGAACCAGAGTGACAAGATAAGGAAACCCTGAGAGAGAAATGTGAGGGGGATAAAGGCATTTTCAAAATTAGTCTTGATTTTACAAAACAAGAGCTTAGTTCAGCATTCTGCAAAGCCCTTTCGACTTTAAATCACTGTGAGCAAAATAAAGCATGTTTATGGGGCTGAGCAGGGCACAGGGCTTTGATTTATTCCTGCCAAAAAGTAATTGAGATTAAAACACTCTCCTTATGTGTTCAGTATTTTTTTATTGGACATCTTAAGCAAAATTACAGCACTGCTGAGCTCTGCCTCGAGGAGCTCGGTGGATTAATGGTTTGAATCCCAGGTTACAGCTCTCACGCCAGGTTCAACCTTGAGGTGGATTTTAGTTTGCTGAGAGAAATAGATGATTTGGCTTGGTGGACTTTGCAGCTGATGCTGATCACTGGGATGAAATGGGCTGCACCTTTGCTTCGTGTATTGGGAAAAAGCCCTAAGTTAGAACAGAAGTGAGGATGGAAGCTCTTGCTCAGGTGAGGTTGGCAAAATCAATGTGTGGTATTTATAAGGAATTCTGTCTGTCAGAACTACTTCCTGGGACCCAGGGAAATCCACTCCATCCCACTGAATGTTCCTGTTGGGAGCAGCCTGAGTGGCAGCAAAAGTTTAAATTTTTCCTTTTTTCTGAGTTTCCCAAGGAGAGGAGAGCAGAGAGAGGAGGGATCTGCAGGAATTTTGCCAAAATGGTCCATTGCAGTAGAATTTGGAGTACAGGCTAGATTGAGCTTTTGAAAAGCAGGTTGGTTCCAGAAAAGGTAGGTGCTCTTTCCTCCCTTTGCCGCAATGCCCAGAGGAAATGCCCAAGTGAAATCCTGTCCACAGGTTATTCTGCCAGCAGTGCTGGACTTTCATTCCATAGGCAGGTAACCCTGTGAGGATTGACAGTCAGCTTCTTCAGTTTCTCAGCATTTGTGTAAGAATTGTAGAGCTTATGAAATCCAGGCTACCCTGAAGGTGCCGGAAACCTCAGACAGCATCCTCACATCTCAGCACCAGTTTTCCTCTGTCACAGTGTAAATCTCACCTGGCTCCATGGGAATGGGTTTAAACTGAGCAAAGGACAAGTGGGGTTTTTCAGGAGGAGGAGAGTTTTTGAATGTCAAGCATTCCAGACAGGACAGGCCAGACCAGAGCTGTTGACAGGATTAATGTTCTGTATGTATGTGAGATATAAAATAATCCTCTGGACTCAATGTCTCGACAGGCACCTGAGAACTCAGGTTCTAAGTGCTGATGTGTTTGCAGTGTACCCACTTTGATTGCTTGTAAGGACTGAACTCTGACTGCTGTATGGCATGCAACATGTAATATTTCTTTCCTTTCCCAACTGCTTTCTGTCACATGCCCAGGGCTTGGACCGCTCCAATTCCTGGGTAAACACTGGTGGTCCAAAAGCAGCCCCATGGGGATCCAACCCCAGCCCAAGTGCAGAGTCAACACAGGTGGTGTCTTCGGTAGAGGTTTTTCTGCCTTTGTTTTCCCTGATGTTTCCCTGTAGAATATCTTCCTTTCAGTGCATATTCCAGTTTTGGTGGTTTCTTTTTGTTTGTTTTTTTTTTTTTTTTTAAAACTTTTCAGTTTGATTTTATAAATTCTCATCTTGTCCCCCACCACCCCACCACACTGCATGAAAAACCTCCGATTGCGTGAATGTGTCCCCCTCCTTTCATTTCAGTGGTTGCTGGTCTGTGAAATGTAAATGCTGTGACTGCTTTTGTTTTCTTTTTTTTCTCTTTCTCTCACACTAGTTTCAGCTTCAGGTGGAGCACATTTCTAAGTGGGAACATTAATCACAGCTTCATAGTTTTGTCCATGTTTGCCATTCCTTTTGATGTCGTGAACCATTTTGCCATTCTCATCAAGCATTTAGTACTCATCGTCCAGTAATCCTTCATGACTTGTTTGAGTGGAGTATTGTGAACCCAAATTGATTGCCACATATGAAATTCTCGATTAAAACGTGTCAATTTGCGTGCTGGAGGCAGTGATTTGCCAGGGCCAATTGTATTGTTCTGTGTTGCAAAGTATGAAAACTTTACAGCGGCTTCAGTCAGGAAGAGTTTATTTAGCCCCCGTTGCCTGCTGCTCTCCCCTGCATGGTTGCCTTGAACGTACCTCTCAACTGCTCCTCATTCCCAGTTTATCAGCATTCCCAAAATATTTAGTCCAATTCACTTGCTCTTGTGGCAAATTATTTCCATCAGAAGCAGAACTTGAGTGATTTTCCCCCTTTGCCCCTGGCAGCAGCAGTGTGGCTGTGGGTACATCCCCCCCACACTTGGCTTCTGGTAGATTGAGAGGTATGGGCTGAAATTCCAGATATTACCTGTGCATGTTGATAAAATGCAACAATGAGGTTTCATGCTTTGCAGCATTGTCTTTGTGCATCAGAACATGCAGTTCTTTAAGTAACCTGTATGTCTTAAAACCAATCAGAATTGCTGTCGTTTTGTTTAGACCCAATCTGTAAATGCCTAAGAGTTTGAGAATGCTTAAAAAGCTGTAAAAACCCTACAGTTGGAAGAGTATTTTTGTAAACGTTCGTTGTCCTTGAGCTGCAAAACCCATCCACGGCAAACTTTAATGTCCTGTCATCATTCATTCATCTCCACTCCGTAGGCTACGGATCGAAGTTGTAATCGTATGTCTTCGCACACTGAGACGTCAAGTTTCTTACAAACATTAACAGGACGATTACCAACCAAAAAGGTAGATTTCAGTGGAGACAATTGATATTGTGGGGCAGGGAGGTCAAGTCATTCTGAAAACGTGATGCAATTGATTCTTTTATTTATAGCCTGATTATTTTTTTTTCCCTCCCGAGGTCATTAGGAACTGCTGGTGCTTAACACCTCTGAATATCCAGGCTGTAGGGAATGTGAAGTATTTGGAGTTGAATTGGGAAGAACTAAATGATCAGGAGTTGCTTGTCTGATTTAATGGCCATAGTGTTTGGGGCCAGTTTATTACTGGCTTTCAAAAAATACGAATAGCACTGTCTAGACACGTAAATGATGCATTTTGTGTGCAAAATGAAAATGTGTTGGATGGCTCAGTGTGCTGAGCTCACTTATCCAGGTGTTCATCCAGAGAGACTCCAGAAAGGGAATGGGAGTCACTTTGAAAGTGAACTCTCTTACAGGAAATGAGGACCTTACAAACAATGTCAGAAGGGCAAAATGCCAGAGCTTTTGTGTAAAGAAAACGTGGCCACTGCCACTGTCAGTCTGTGGGTTGGTCTTTTCTGAGAAAAGAAATCCAAGAGCTGTTTGAGCCCCATGTTTCTTTCTTACTGTGTTAAGTCCTTTCTCGCAGTAAATATACATCTTTGTACAAATCACTTTATGTGTCCACTTTTTACTCCTTTTTCCTGCGAAAATCAGACCAGGCAGAAAGGTAGACTTTTTAAACTAAATTAATTTGAGCACCAACCTTTTCTTTAATTATTATTTCTTGGGGGCGGGCAGAAAATTCTTTTGACACTGGAGATTCAATCCTGGAGCGAGATGCTGTGAAACGTTTCTCACATCACATGTCATAACCTCATCCCTCATTGTTAGCTGGGGATTTCTTTATGGGATGCCACCACTGCTGTCACGTTCTCAGTTATTTAGTTTGCTTTACTCATTGTTTGCCACACTTGCCACGGACCGTGCTGACATTTCTCATGGGGGCTGTGCTGGGAGCTGCTCTGGAGGCTCGGGCTGACTCTGGGTTTGACTCTGTAGCTTTTCCACGAGGAGCTGGCCCTGCAGTGGGTTGTGTGCAGCGGGAGCGTGCGGGAGGCGGCCCTGCAGCAGGCCTGGTTCTTCTTCGAGCTGATGGTGAGCAAACACCTCCCTGATGTCTCCCAGCCCCTGCTTTCAAACAGAGCCAGCTGCAGCTGCAAGTGGCTCTGCTTTAATTTATATCCCCGTAGGTGAAGAGCATGGTGCATCATCTATATTTTGCTGACAAACTGGATGCGCCGAGGAAGAATCGTTTCCCGGAGCGCTTCATGGATGACGTGTCTGCACTGGTCAGCACAATCGCTGGTGATATAGTCTCCCGCTTCCAGAAGGTGATGGCAAACAATTACACTGAGCCCTGCTCAGCCACCAGCCTTCCTGCCTCTTGTTTGCTTGAAAACACACAGGGTTCTTCATCTGCTTTCTGGTTTTCCTTCTCTCCAGGACACGGAAATGGTGGAGCGGCTCAACACCAGCCTCGCGTTTTTCCTCAATGATTTGTTGTCCATCATGGACAGAGGATTTGTTTTTGGTCTTATTAAGACCTGCTACAAACAGGTGAATGCAGATAAACATTGTGGCTTAACTGAACCATGGCAGAGCCTGTTAGTGTTAGATTTCTCTGGACAGACAGTAAAATATGGACACAGAATTCCACTGTTCAGGTCTTAGAGCAGGGCATTCTCAGAGGTGATTTAGGGTTTACGCCTCTCTGATTACACTGTTCACTGTTAATTAGGAATCACTCCCTGGAGTGAATGGACAGGCAGCAGGAAGGGAGAATTATTCCCTCTGCTCACCACGTTCAGAGTAATTGAATCAAAAATTAGTGGGAGGTTCTGTGAGGGAGCTCAGACTGTCGTGGTCTCTTAAGGACACGGTGACCCTGGATGATCATGTTGATCACTGAGCTCCTCTTCCATCCTTTGGGGCATGCAGGGTGTCCTTCCCCATAAGGAGGGCTCCTCCCACATTTGCAGTGTGGCAAGGAAATCACCCTGAACCACAAGGTTTTGTTTGACTGCAAATATCCATTCTGATGCTGTGTACAGAGGAGATAACAGGGGATCAGTGAGAAGTGGGCTAAGCTTAGACTCATTTTCCCTGTGGACCCTAAAACATTCTCTGTAAGGGGCAGAAGAACAGCAAGAACATTTAAGATTTTAAGCTGCCTGCTGTATATTACATATATTATGTGTCATTAATTATATTTTTATATATAAAAGATATATATATAAAAACCAACCTGCATCTTAGAGCTGTTAGTGCATCACACTGGTTCCCACAACTCCCTGCTGAAATCAATAGGATGTGGGAATTACAGAATCAAAAAACAGTTTGGGTTGGAAAGGACCTTAAAGATCATCTTGTTCCAACCCCCCAATAGGTGAAGCCCACAGTTCTTCATTTGGTTATTTAAATACTACTGGTGTATAGATCTTGGGTTGAGAGATATGTCTGGGATGTGTGTGGCTTCTACACATCAGGAACTGAATTTCTGGCACAAAAAAGGTGCTGTGGACGTGGGTGTGACCATTTAATGACACCAAGCTCTGCAGTTCTTGCTTTGGGGGTGATTCTGGGGAGCAGGGGTGGGCCAGGGGGCTCACCTTGCAGTTACACTGTCTTTTGCTGCTGACTTCAATGCTGTGGGTTGGATTTTCCAGGTGTCCTCAAAGGTGTATTCCTTAACAAATCCCAGCAACCTGGCATCTCTCAAGCTGGACTTCCTGCGCATCATTTGCAGCCACGAGCACTATGTCACCTTGAATTTACCCTGCAGCTTGCTCACACCGCCTGCATCTCCATCACCATCTGTGTCTTCAGCCACTTCCCAGGTACTGAGAAATTTGGGAAATACAAGCTGAGCTCGGACCTGAGAATGAAATCCTCTGAGGCAGTTGTATCACTGTACCTTCAATCCCCTTGCTAATATTTTTGGAAGTGTTTAGTTAGAAATCAGTTTTTCCTGCTGTAGAGGTTCTTATTTCTTTTGAGCTTTTATTCTTGAGGAAACAGTGCCCATATCCCTCTCCTGGTAGTGACAACACACTGTCCTTAGGAACCTGGTCCCCTCTTGTATTGGACAAACACAAATAAGCCATAAAGGAAAATACTTTGTCCAATGTTATCCTTTTCTGGCAACACAAGAGACTTCTGAGCTCCCTGCAGCTTAGTCCTGGCCTGCTCAGAAAAAGTAATTTGAACTAGTGTGTCATTCAAGTGGATTAATTAGTTGCAAAATCACATAAACAAAATCAATTAAAGCCTTCTTCAGCCTGGATAAGAGCATCTTCGAGTTAAAAGTTTAACTAATCCACTTTTAAAGGTTATTTGGTTTAACTTTCCTAACAGGGGAAGACAGTAACAACAAACAGAATTAATGGAAGGGTTACTGAGCTGGGATGGAATTTAAGTGTAGATGTGCCTTGATCCAAACAGAAAAGGGAAAAGGTGTGAGGTTTGTCTTTAATTCTGAAAACTGCTTCTTGTGTATTTCCTAACCTTTGACTCTGTTCATGATACAGCTTCTGAAACTTGATTTTTTCAGAGTTCTGGGTTCTCCACAAATGTCCAAGACCAGAAGATTGCAAATATGTTTGAGTTGTCTGTGCCTTTCCGCCAGCAGCATTACCTGGCCGGGCTGGTGCTCACAGAACTGGCTGTCATTCTAGATCCTGATGCAGAAGGGTAAATCTTCACAAAGTTTTGTTTTTCAAAGAGCTTTCTGTAATTCCAAGCAAATGGTGGATACAAAGAAAGTCCTGGCATGGCCAGAATTTATATAAATTAATAAGCTATGATACAAAACCAGTGATTTAAGCATCTTCTTTCTTCTTTATCCCAGACTCTATAAACCTGATTTCAGTCACATTTTTCCAGCTGAGAAGAGGGAAAGTCGTTCCTGCTGGAGCCCCCAGATGCCACAGGGGCACTGCTGGAGCTCTGAAGGGAAAATAGCTTTTCTCAAATGTAACAGGAAAATAATTTCCAACATTTAGGAAGCCTCTCTTGCTGGTGGTTTTAAATGTTACAATATATTTTGCCTGTGGTTCCCCCAGCTCTTTTTAACTGTAAATTATGCATTGATGAGGCCCCTGTGGGTTACACAAATAGACAAATAGAGTCAAGCATGCAGAGTTTGTCAGTGACTCGCCTGGCTTGTGCAGCAAATAATTTTCTGCTCTAGTCCTGACATCCAGCTTGTTCCTTGTGTTATTTAGGGCTGTTTTCTGCCTTGCCTCTTTAAAATGGTTTGCAATGGAAATTATTGATTGCTCCCACAGTCCTGAGTTCCCTCACAGACATTTTTCTCAAGGTGGACTCAGAAATATCAGCCGAGTCGACAAATGCTGATGATTCATGGTTAATTCTGCCCCTTTGCCAAGAGGTCTCTGGAGTTAAACATTCATTCTGTTTCCTCTTGGAGAAGAAAGTGATGCCATAAACTGGAATATTTTCTTGTATATATACATAACACGCTGCAATCCCATTTGTTTGGCCTGAAATGGAAAAAGCAGCAAATCTTTACCCATTTGTGCTGTCTGCAGAAATCCTTTTTGTGCCAGAGGAGCATCCTGCTCACTGGTTAGAAATCAGGCCCTGTCTCTGAGTGTGTCTGCCCTTGCTCTTCACAAACTTTCTGTTCTCTACCTGCCTTCCAAGCCCCTAAGCCTGGCTCAGAATGGTAATCTGTGCACAGAGGAGCTTGCTGCTGTCCTCTGGGGACACAACTCCTCTCTCAAACCTTGTCTAGCCAAAAAAAGGCCGCTGGTACCAGTTCAGCTCTGGAGATGCATTTGGATCCAAGCTCCTGAATTTGGGGGCAGATGTATACCTATAAAACATTTACTTGTTACTGTTTTTCAGAAAAACCTGGAATTTCAGGTTTGTTTACTTTTCAAGCTCAAACCCTCTGCATTTCTCCTGGTAGATGTATCAGATAGCAAACCAAGTGTGTTCAGATCTGCTCTTCCCTTGCTGTGAAGACTTTTAACAGTCATGCATGATCACCAGAAGAGAGTTCACACTTGCCTTCCATAAAATACTGTGGCCACCACTGGAGAAAGCTCAGAATTGCTCCCAGTTCATTATCCTGCAGCGGGAGTGGAAGGGCTGTTCATCTATTTGCTTATTGTGTTAGAGACCTGCTTTAGGCCTTGATAGGTCATCCAGAGCCTTAAATGTGTTCTGGCCTTGCTATTTTTGCTCCATTAGCAGGATATGTTTCATTTTAGCTCATTTTTTAAGAACTCTTTGGGTTGAGTTGGACAGAAGAGGAGTCAGGTCCGTGGTGCCTGCGGTGTGTGTTGGATGCATCCCTCAGTGTGACCGGGTACAGAGCAGCCCTGCAGAGCACCTGCAGCCTGAAAAACAGGGCAAACAAAGCGTGCAGGGCAAGGGATCCAGCTGAACGTGACAGTCCCAGCAGCTGGGCCCTGCACAGTTGTCTCTGCAAACACTGCAGGGGTGCTTTGGCCATCACACACAGTGCCCACGCTGCCCATCTTGGCTGAGGGTGCAGGCCAGAAGTGAGAAAATCAGAATTCAGCCCTCAGAGTTCAGTGCCAGAGTCGGTTTTGCACAAGTGTGGGTGGGTGTTGAGAGAAATCCAGGCCAGGGCTGAGATAAGGGAGGGGAGGGAAGGAGGCAAGATCGATTCGCTGCCTTATCAGGCAGGAAGAGCAGGGGGCTGCATTTCCTCCTCTCCACCAGGGATTGATCCACCACAGTGCCCACCCAGCTCTGGGAAAGTGACAAAGAAATCCATGGATCCCTAGGCTGGAATGACACAGCCTTGCTTGGATGTTTTCCCCATCTGCGGTTTTATGGTCTCTGGGATAGTGTCCCTTGAATTTTTAAAAACACAATTTAGGTGCCACTCCTTCAAAATAATACAATGACTTTTCTTTATCCTTAATCTGAAGGAACCAGTCACTTAAATAAGCGTTTCCTTCCTAGTTGTTAAGGCTCTCACTAATTACACAAGCAAGCAATTGTAGGATCTCATTATGGCTTGATTAAAAGCCACAGGGAGGACCTGCAGCTCCAGTAGCTGATGTCCTCCCAAGCTGTACTGCTGCCTTATAGTCAACTTCAAACCCCCAAAAATCCAGTCAAAGCCTCTTTTTTTAACCAGAACTCACCTCTACTTTTCAGGTAAAGTGGATACTGCCTGAAATTCAGCACTTGTTTTAATACCTCAGGTCTGAACATTGCAGCTTATGTTTTGCTACTGCCTAATGTCTGAGCTTCCTTGGCTGCTTCATGCATGGGGTAAAGTGTCTTCTTGGCTGGTTTGCCTACAGAAGCAAATAGCTGCAGAGAGAACCTGCTATTTGCTCTGGGAGAGTTTTGCCTCTGCGTGGTGGCTGAGGGGATTGAAAGGAGCAGAGTCCTTGAGAGATTCAGGGGAGTTTTTTGTGTTTTCAAGGAGGGTCACATGTGGTACTCTATAGAAGGGCTCTGCCAGTGTTTGCATCTGAATAATGACAGAAGCCATTTTGGCTATTTTTCCTTCTATCCCTTCATGTCTTTGCCACTTTTTATATTCAGAATTTTGGGTCTGTAGTCTCCTGTTTTGGTTCAGTATTTGCATGGGGTAGGGTGGGGAGCTGAAGCAGAAACTTCCTGATCATTTGATTAAAGCAATGTTCTGGTTTAGGAGCGTTTGTCTTTCTGTAAATGGTGTTAAAAAGAAACGAAAAAATAATACAATGAATAGTTTTACTGAACCCACTGTCCTCTCAAGTTTCTCTCCCTGTTTTCCATATTCCCTAAGTTTTTCTAAGAGATTTGAGTAGATTCAATGCTTCAGCATAGCAGTAACTGGGACTTTGAGGGTTTTTAATGGAATATATGAGAGTGTTCACATTATATGGGTGTGCATTCCATGAGATATTTTTGCCCATTTTACAAGGCACAGTGAAAAACCAGCCAACCATCTGTAAAATCCATGGGAGATCAAAAAAACCCATGCAGCGGCAGTTCGCCTGAAGTTAAAAATAAAAGATGGGATTTTTTTCCTTTTTGAAGCCCCTTAGTTACAAAAGAGAGTTTGCTTTGAAGATATTAACTAATGTGCATGACCCAACTGTATTTTAACAGATTATTTGGATTGCATAAGAAGGTCATCAACATGGTACACAACCTGCTGTCCAGCCACGACTCGGACCCGCGGTACGCTGACCCCCAGGTAAAGGCCCGGGTGGCAATGCTGTATCTACCTCTGATTGGCGTGATCATGGAAACTGTGCCTCAGCTCTATGACTTCACAGGTATTTGATATTCTCTGCCTTGGCTGTCTGCTCACCAGACTTGGGTGTTTGGGTTCTGAAATTGAGTTATGAACGCCTTTGCTGTCGGACGAGGTTGTTTCTGAATTGCGATTTTGGCGTTTTTTCGTGTTTGGTTTCACTTGCAAAATGTGTCTTCAATGCCTGTTAACACTCAAAAGTTGCATTTGCCCACTTGTTGGCATGAAATAAAAAAAAAGCAGTGCACTTTAGTTTACATCCCACTGGCTGATGTAAATGCAGAGCCAGCTTCCATCTGTGTCTCTAACCTGCTTAAAAAGTCACCCCTCAAACTGTACCAGAGTCCCTAAATCCAAAGGATGAGCAGAGTTCCTAAATCCAAAGGATAAGCAGAGTTCCTAATTCCAAAGGATAAGCAGAGTTCCTCTTCTTCCTCCTATCATGTGCTCCATCAGCAGTTCATTTTCAGGGGTGCTTTGCAAAGTGTCCCAAAGAGCAGCAGAGGTTATTTCAAATCAGGGCAGGGAGTCCAGTCAGAAATAGTTTGGAATTTAGAGTTCTCATCTACATCCTCTGAACTTCATGACACAGTTAAGCTGCAGGAAGGGATTTGGAGTATTCAAAGGGACAAGTGGTCTGTTGTCTCTTATTAGAAGGGTTTTAGGCACTGAGGTTGTGTAGGTTGCATTTGGGAATTACTTTCTTTGCTTTCATGGTCTCAAATCATTGTCCTGTTCTTTGCAGGACCCCTCAAGTGGGATGATTTTCAGTTTGAATTCCCAGTTCAGTGGGACCAGCACTGTGGATGGAGGCTGGGGGGTGAAGCCTTGGATTTGGGGCTTGACTAAAATCCTGTATTTCTCTGCAGAGAGCCACAACCAGCGGGGGAGGCCGAGCTGTGTCGCCGTGGACGATTATGAGAGCGAGGGTGGCAGCATGATCAGCCAGACAGTGGCCATGGCCATTGCAGGGACTTCTGTCCCCCAGCTCACCAGGCCCAGCAGTTTCCTACTCCCTTCTTCGGTACAAATCCATCTCTCCCCATTTCCTGACCCTCAGTCTGTGTCAACCAGCAAATATTCAGCAGGCTCTGTGGGGACCCACATCAGTTTGTAGTTGGGTGTGCAGAGGGGCAGCAAGGGGGACAAAGCACATTGGCATCTTGCTGTGTGTGTATCAGAGGGGCATAAGAAAATGCCAAGGAGGGATAGGAATCAACAAACCTCAGAAAGTGGGAGAATTCTCTTTCCTGATAAAGAAGCAATCCTGTAAAAGCTCTGTGAAGTGCAGTAGTCACTATGAGCTTTAAACCCTAAGAACAAATTCTACCCCAGGTAAATCCCATCTGGCTGAAGATAAGGAGGGGTCGTGTTCCCTGTTCTCTGCACAGAGAGGGAATCCTGATTCTGGTAGCAGGCAGACCCTCCCATTTCTGCCTTCTCTTGCCTTTACTCCATGACTATGACCCCATTTTGCTGGGGTTCAGGTGCACTCTCAGTGAGACCCTGACAGATGCATGAGGTAACATGCAGCCCCTCTGCTTAAACCCTGAGCTGCTGAGGTTATTACAATTATCTCAAGGGAAGAAACTCCCACTCTGTGGTGATTGGAATGTGATCCCTGTCCTGTCCTGTGTTTCAGAGTGGCAGGCAGCACTCCACCTTCTCAACAGAGTCCAGCCGCAGCCTCCTCATCTGCCTGCTGTGGGTGCTGAAGAACGCAGACGAGAGCGTCCTGCAGAAGTGGTTCACTGACCTGTCAGTGCTGCAGCTCAACCGCCTGCTGGACCTGCTCTATCTCTGTGTCTCCTGCTTTGAGTACAAGGTACTGCCCAGCTGGAACCCCCTGCAGTCCATCCCGGGCCCTGCCGAGGACCTTTATGCTCCCATCCTTTACACGACTGCAGAAAGGCATTTCCTGTCCTCTCCAAAGTATTTCCTGTATTCACAATCCCAAGGCCAGGCTTTTCCCATGTTTACTTCCCAGCCATGTGAGTGTCTGTGCCTTGTTCCACTTCTCAAGCAGTTTGTGCTGCTTGCCCCTCATCTGGGAACTGCTGCAGTGCCACTTTGAAAAGAGAATTTTCTGTAGCAATGCTGGAATTTAAGTGTTTTATCCACCTACCAACTTAATCTGTATTCCTTTCTTACTGCATGTCTGTAGATATTTTGAGTTGTTAACTCTTAGCCAATATCCCAAACTGAAAGAGTCTTCCCTCATGGTTTTGTTTGGAACTTGCAGGGCAAGAAAGTGTTTGAAAGAATGAACAGTCTGACGTTTAAGAAGTCGAAAGACATGAGAGCCAAACTTGAAGAAGCAATTTTGGGCAGCATAGGGGCAAGGCAGGAAATGGTCCGAAGAAGTAGAGGACAGCTGGGTAAGTAAAGGAGTCCTCTGTGCCATCCCTTTTCTTCCAAAAGCTGCTCCTCCCATCCCCAACAAGTATTTGCACCCATCTGTGGTGTGGGATACAAAGAGGCCCCTAGGAAAGCTGTTTGCAGCACCCTTCCCTGGGTCTGCAAAATCTAAACAACCTTTCCTAAATTGCAGGCACTTCATTTGCTACTTGATTGCCTTTTTTAGTGACATCACATCTCATTTATGGGGTGTTCTTGCCTTAGTTTTTTACAGCATCTTCTGGAATGTCCTGTTCAAGGATCAGAGAGGAAAGCAAACTGCCTGATCTTGCTCTGACAGCTCTGAAAATGCCTGGGCATTTCTGCTGACTTAAGGAGACCTGAAGTAGCTGTAGTTGGACTAACAGGCTCCTTCTGATGATTTCTACTGTTTGTAAAACCCAGTAATTTTTAGGAACACCCAAAATTCAAGGGGTGGCTCAGGGGACAAGAATCAGAGCTGTGGTTTTGTCTCCTGCTTTGCCACACGAGCCTGTCCTTGTGGGCTACGGTGGAAAAGTAGTTTAGAGCCATAATTAAGGAATCACTTCAGAGATGGGAACCTTTATTTTTTTTCTTAATGTGGCTGGATTACTTTTATTACCTGAAATTCCCCTGCCCTCCCAGCAATGAGAATAAAAGATTGTGAGGTGGAAAGGGGGGGTCTTGGCACCACCCTGAGAGCATTCCTGGGTGCCAGTCAAGGACAGAGTGTTGGAATGCTGAGGGTTGGCACGCTCAGGCTCCTTGAGCAGTCCAAGGAAGGGACTCCTCTCACCAGTGAGTGCCTCAGCTGCCTCTCTGTGTCTCATGCCACTCAGCAGTGACAGAATTAGGGCCATGTAAACATCCTGGGTGAGTGCCACAGAGCCTCAGGCTCCAGAAAATCATCTTTGTTGCCACCTGCCACTTGTGAGCAGATCTGGAGCTGCTGCTTGTGCAGCTGAAGTGAGCACCAGCTGACTGCTGTTGTTTTGCTGTTTCCCTGCAGAGAGGAGCCCTTCTGGGAGTGCCTTTGGAAGTCAAGAGAACCTGAGATGGAGAAAGGATATGACTCACTGGCGGCAGAACACCGAGAAGCTTGACAAGTAACTCTGCCTTTTCCTTCTGCTCTACCCCTGTGCCAGGCCTGTGAGAGCAGGGTCCCCCTCCCCTCAGAGGGTCACTGCCAGCTCAGGTTTGAGCCCTCAGATGCACAGGGCTGGCATTGCAAAAAAAAAAAGCAAATAGCTTTTACTCCAAGCTGCCCTCCCAACTCTTTGCCTTTCTGCTGTCCCTTGCTTCCTTAGACTTCCAAATCAGATTTAAAGAGATTTATATGATCCATTACTGTCTTAAAACCCTGCCCTAAGCTGTAATTTAGAGGGAAGATCCATTAAGAGTTTCCACAGATAGCATTTATATCTCATGTCATATTTCCTTTATTCCATAAGAGCATTCTGGAGTTCTCAAAGCTCGCTTTCCTTTCCTGTCCTAATCCATCACTTTGATTGTTTTTCCACATGTGCTGTGCTTTTAGAAGCCACAAACCAGCCAGGTACTGTAGCATTGGTGTGCAGTTCTTACAAATTGCCATTTTGTACATCTGCAGACTCAATCATCACAGCATTGTTTGTGATGCTTGGCAGAACTTCTCAGTGTGTGTGTGCAACTGACTGGAATGAGCTCTTTTGGCTTATTACACCCATTTCCTTGAAAATTCCCTCTCTTGGTGTGGTTTAATCCAGAGGGCTCAGGAGTTGTGTTTGAGCTTTGCTGTGCACGTTTTCTGTCTCCTCAAATTGCAACCTGTAGTCTGCAAAAGAATTGTTCCTTAATCTAGGGAAGCAACCTCAGCCCAAGTGAAGCTCTAAAGAAACTGAGGAATGGGGTCCTCAGAGCCCACACAGAGATCAGGCCAAGTTTTATCCTTGCAGACACTGACTCTTCCTGGACTAGAAAGCAATTCTTCACAGCCTTTAGTTGTTTTGTCCCACGCAAAAATGTAATTTCTCCTTATGACAAGTAGTGGCTTTTTGTCCTGTTGAGTCATTGGGAAAGCCAAATGCCCAGGGTATTTCACCCTGCTGATGAAGTGATGTAGATATAAATTCCAGAGTCACACCAGATTAGAATTTGGCCTGAAAGACTCAGCAGCTCACTGCCAGCACTGGGTCTGAGTCCTGTCCTTCCCAGAAGGACCTCAAGTACACATCTAACAGCTGTGGAATTCCTTGATGGTCAAAGGATGGTGTCTCACCTCACAAAATGAGCTGCTTAGATAAAATAAAACTCTCTAGAGCTGCTTTCTAACCCCTGCTTGCTGTGACTGGCTCTGCTGTGTCCTGTGTGTGTAGGTAGAGCCTGGCCCTTTGAAACCCCATAAACAAGACTTTTCACTCCAAGAGCTCTGCACAGCTCTCTTTTTATGCAGATGATATTATTTTGTGGGGGATCAGGTCCCAAAACTTCCTGTCCTGGAGATGTTGGGGATGTGAGCCAGCTCCCAGAGAACGTGGAGTGTGGCAGGGAAGGGCTGCTGCAATACAGTTCCAAGAGCCAAATCGTTTCTTCCTTTTTCTGTGTGTTTTTCTGGGATTTTGGTCACCCTCCTGCTGGGATTTGGCCTGGCACGAATCTGTCAGGGATGGCACCTGTGGCAGGGCCGGCCAGGGTTGGGCTGTCTGAGTACACCCCTGGATCTGTGCCCAGTGCAGCTGGTGCCACTGGAAGGGGCTGGTTGTGCTGAATTCCTGGAATTACAGGTGTGAGTGGGTGTCTGGACCCTGCAAGGCTTTCCAGGAAAACAAGTGCCTGGCATGGAACAGCAAAACGTTGTCCTTTAGCTGAGAGGGGAAGTTGTGCTTCAAGGATTAAATGCAGTGTTGCTTGGAGAGATAAGATTGCAGCCTGGCAGGCTGCACTGTGCTGCTCCCAGGGGGAGTGCAGGTTCCCAGCTCGTGTAGCACCACCGTGTGTCCACAGCATAAAGCCACATGTCCTGTTCCTGGTCGTGCTGTCGCATGCCTAACGATGCTGCTGAGCCAGTTTGGGGTTGGACTGGGCTTCTAAACTGTTGTTGTGTTCCTGGGAGAGTAGTGAAGTGTCAGAGAGCAGTGTGAGCTCTCCAAGCATGATGAACGTGAAGCCTCTGTAAGTCTGTACTTGCAAAAAAACTGAGTTTTCCTTCCTGTCCTCTCAGGGGGTGCATTGAAATATCTTTGTGGTGTTGTCCAGTGATAAATATGCAAACTGTAACTGGGAGTTTCCTGCTAGTGAGAGAACATTTTTGACTGGAAAATATGTAGGTCTGTTCCTAAATCAGGAAGTAATTTTATTTCTTTGTTTTCTTTGATCAGGTCAAGGGCAGAGATAGAACATGAAGCACTCATTGATGGGAATCTTGCAACAGAAGCCAACCTGATAATTTTGGATACTCTAGAGATAGTTGTACAGGTGAGGCTGATAAGAAAATGGAGATGTAATGGCATTGCAGTCACCTGGCCAGGCAGCACTTTGTTAAACAAAACTGCCTCAGTGCTGAGGGAACTGTTCAGCTGCAGCAGCAAGGGGGTGATGTCTCTCCAAATCCCAGCCTGGAACAATCTGGTTTTACATTGCAATACCTTCCTTCAGTCTTGAAATTGAGAATTTTAAGATTCTCCCTTCCTTGTAGTATAAGAAATAGTTATTCAGGAATGAACTGTAAAAATTTCCAAATCTTGCCTTATCCCAAACAGTTCCTCCAGTTTTTCCCAAACCTGCCTCAAACCGCTGGGTTCCAGGTCAGCCTCCTGGACCTGTACTCACTTTGTCCCCTGATTTCTGTACAGATGAACCTGGGCACAGACTGGGAGCAGGCAGGACCATGCTTCCCAAATCCACCTCTGATCTGCAGAGAGACCCAGGAATGGCAAGGATTGAATTTGTGCCTGAATAACCCAGCTACAGCCCACCTATGGGCTTTCCCTCCAGCAGAACAATGTCCCCAAATGTGTCACTGAGGACAAAGAATCCCCACTGCACCTGCTTTATCCAGGGATCAGGTGTTCCTCACCTGGGGGTTGCCTCAGAACGGGGCTGTTTGGCAGGCCCAGCTAAGTGGGTCATTTCCCCATGCAAAGGGCTTTTGGTCAGAGCTGTTTGCTCTCTCCCACATGGACAGGCACGCAGAGGGTTCATTTTTCTCATGGAGTCTTGGTTTCTCATTTTTCTCATGGAGTCTTGTTTTCCCTGTTTCTCATGGAGCCTTGTTTCCCTTTGCAGACCGTGTCGGTGACGGAGTCCAAGGAGAGCATCCTCGGCGGGGTGCTCAAAGTGCTGCTGCACAGCATGGCCTGCAACCAAAGTGCCCTTTACCTCCAGCACTGCTTTGCCACGCAGAGAGCTTTGGTCTCAAAGGTGAATCCCCTGTGGGGGCACAAATCCCCCCCTGAGCCGCACTGAGGGAGGAAGGTGTTGTTTCTTCCTTTGTATGGGGCCACTTCCCCAAGCAATTATTATGTTGGGCAGTGTGAATTTTCAGACAGCATAGCCTGGCCTGGTTTTCATGGGCAGTACCTGCATTTCTGCATTTTGGGCTTGGCTGCACCAAAAAGTGCAGCTCACACACCATGGATGGGATTTGAGTTCCTGCTGGCTGGCACTGAGTGGGGAGAGGGGAGCTCAAGGCACAGGTGGGGTTGAAGCTGGACAAATCTCACTTTAAAAGGATTTGTTTCCCAGTTTCTGTGGGTGTGTGGGGAGAAGCTCAGAGTTTTAAGCCTGAGATTTTGGGAGTGATGTAAATCAGTGTGAGGGTGTAGATGTGGGAGCAAGTTGGAGGGGAAGGTAAAATGAGTTGCCTTCCAGTGCTGCCAGTTTTGCCTTACTGTAAAGTGATTGAAATGAGCATCATTCCCCCAAAACAGAGGGTTTGGGCTCCCTCTCATTACAGTGCACCCTCGCTGCTGCCTGTTTGAGTGCTCATTCCTGCCTGTTCCAATTTCCTCCCCTGCTGTTTTCCAGTTCCCTGAGCTGCTGTTTGAGGAGGAGACAGAGCAGTGTGCAGACCTGTGCCTGAGGCTCCTGAGGCACTGCAGCAGCAGCATTGGCCCCATCAGGTCCCACGCCAGTGCCTCCCTGTACCTCCTCATGAGGCAGAACTTCGAGATCGGGAACGTGAGTCTGCTGCTCTCCCTGGGTTATGGCAGATAACGGGGCTGGGGCTGCTGGCTGTGGGTGCAGTCCTCCACAGAAATGGGGGACACCTTGCTTCTGGCCAGGGGCTGTGAGGGGATTGACAGCACAGATAATGGGATTCCAGTTTTTAAGGCTTGACCAAACCAAAACCATCCTGGATCAAGGATGTTTCATGAGAGCGTCATCCTGTTCAGGGTGTGTGAGAGGAGACCATGTGCAAACAGACAACATTAATATTTTTGCAGGAAAACCTTTATCTGGAACTAAATAATCATCAGATTTTAATGTTCGGCTGCAGCAGGTTTATTCTAATAATTGCTCTGAGACAGCTGTTCTTGCAAAACTTCAGTTTTCTTTTCTCTGTCAGGTCAGGAGGAGGGTGCCCTAACCAAAGCACTGTCTCCAGGCTGCTGAAATCCCATAACAACATCTCTGTTGCAGAACTTTGCCAGAGTGAAGATGCAGGTGACCATGTCCCTCTCATCCCTGGTGGGGACATCCCAGAACTTCAATGAAGAATTCCTGCGGCGTTCCCTCAAGACTATTCTGACATATGCTGAGGAGGATCTGGAACTTAGGGAGACAACATTTCCTGACCAGGTAAAAGACATAAACCACAAGACAAGCAATATGTAATTCATTACCAGGCTGTGCCTAAACCTGCATCTAGGACTGGAATTTGCAGGCATTCCCTGGAAAGGGTTTGGGTTTTCGTTTTTTTAATCATCTAATCACATAAAACTCAGGTTTTTGATTAGTTCTGACAAGATGCAAAGATTCAGAGTGATTGTGTTCCTCACATAACAATGGTAGCTCAATTTCCATTGCCAGTTCTTTACAGCAGCCTATTTTTCACAGGTCCAGGATTTAGTGTTCAACCTCCATATGATCCTGTCAGACACAGTTAAAATGAAGGAGCACCAGGAAGATCCAGAAATGCTGATTGACCTGATGTACAGGTAGAGTTGGCACTGTAGGGACAGGAGATGTCAGTGCTCCACATGGGTTTGGGCTCAGATGCTGCACATTTGGGCACTTACAGGACTTGATTGTGGGCCAGGGTGAGTCTCACTGCTCACAGACCAATATGTGCCTGTCTGTTGTGTTTGAGTGTGGTGCTGAGAGGTTTTGTTTGGCATTTGGGCAGCTTATCTTGGATAAAAGTAGTTTTCATTCCCCAGCCATCCCTGAAAATCTCATCTTCCACCTGAGTAGGGAACTCTCCCTGCTTGCTTCAGGGAAAGCTTGGGGGCTCTTCCAGCACTTGGTTGCCCCAAATGGTGTCCATGTGCAAAAGATATTCCAGAGCCAAGTTAAGCTCCCAAGTGCCAAATTCCATGCTGCTGTCTGCACAAATGGCCCTGAGGGCTTCTTAGTGGTCAGCAGAGGGGTTTTGCTGTAGGGAGCCAGGCAGGTGTGCTCTGATTGTGCCACACCTTTGGATTGCCACTAATCTCAGGTGAAACATGGGCTTTGGTCAGGAGCTTCAGCATCACCCACTGCTCACCCACCACTACTGGCTCAGAAATCTATAATTCAGGGTGACTTCCCATCTCAACAGCTTCTTGTCTCAGGGATTTCCAGAGCACCAAGGGGGTTGGTGTTTAAGCAGAAGTGACTAAATACAGTGTGAAAAAGCCGTGCTGAAGGGCTGTGCTGGTTCAGAAGGAAAGGACATGGAAGCACAGAGGTTTTGTCTCCCTTCAGGATTGCCAAGGGCTACCAGAATTCCCCTGACCTGAGGCTGACGTGGCTGCAGAACATGGCAGGGAAACATTCTGAGAGGAGCAACCACGCCGAGTCTGCCCAGTGCCTGGTGCACTCTGCAGCCCTGGTGGCCGAGTACCTGAGCATGCTGGAGGACAGGAAATACCTCCCTGTGGGCTGTGTGACATTCCAGGTGGGCATCATCCTCCCTAAGGGGTTTCTGGGCTTTGCTGCTGAGCTAAATAGTGTTTCCATGTGCTGGGAGTTCTGTGCCTACATCCTCAAAACATGCTCGCTGTTTGTTGCATCAATGAGATGCTGCTCTGTGAGGAATGTGTATTTTATACAGATCCTCTACAAAAATAGATGTATTTTATATATGCACTACAAAAATAGCAATATTTTACATATATACTCTAGAAAAATAGATATATTTTATATATGCACTACAAAAATAGCAATATTTTACATATAAACTCCACAAAAATAGATGTATTTTATATATATCCACTACAAAAATAGCAATATTTTACGTATATACTCTATAGAAATGGAAAGCCATATTTTACGTATATACTCCACAAAAATAGAAAGCCACCTCTACACAAATTCCAGGATTTGACTGCAAATCAACTGTCTTTCAAAGTATTGAAAGTGTTGAGTGTTGTTTGAATTGAGTAAACGTATTTTTATCTCTTGTATCTCCCCAGAACATATCTTCCAATGTTTTGGAAGAGTCAGCAGTTTCTGATGATGTTGTGTCCCCAGATGAAGAAGGAATCTGTTCTGGGAAGTATTTTACAGAAGCTGGTCTGGTGGGATTGCTGGAACAGGCTGCAGCATCTTTCTCTATGGTAGAAGACTCATTTCTTTACCTCCCTTCTCCAGCAGCCTCACACTGCTGGGCAGTAGGAAGGAAAATGTTTTCTCTCTGAGTGTATAATTCTATTGTAAATGCTTAATTTGCACAGAGCAATTGGAGTTTTAATTGTTTAAAACAGCCTGATTTGCCCTCTGGAGTAAACCAAGGAAAAGGAGTGAATTAATTCCCAAGACACAACATGAAGTGTCATTCACTGGGCTTAAGCACAAGTAGCAGTAAATCCAGAGCAAAAGCCTGGAGTTCCTGCTCAGCCCCTCTGTGCAGTGGCTGCCCACAATGGGCTGGACCCACTCCAGGAGAGAGATCCTGGGGATCTTCCAAAGTCCATCTCTTCTGGGGTGCCAGAAGGGGATGCAGAAGTCACACAGGCTGAAGATGTACTGAACAGAAGGAGCTGAAATGTGCGCTTCAGCTTTTCCATATTGAATGCTCATAGGTTTGGTTAGGATCCTGTTTAGCTTGTTTTGCTCTGGTGCCTATGTCCATCCGAAATATCCCAGGATTGGTTATGTTAATGATCCTAATTACTGACAGCAAGGTGTAATGCACCAGGCTCTTGATTTCAGGGGTAACTGAGGATTTTATTCCATTTATCTCTGGGTACATTTGAAGAAATGATGTGATTATCCCACAATGGAGTCTCAGTCACCTTTTCATTTTGCAGTTTCATCATTTAAATGCTGTGTGTGTAATTCTGGCTGTTGAATTGATGGAGCAATCTGATGGGCCTTATTTTTGTAGGCTGGCATGTATGAAGCAGTTAATGAGGTTTACAAAGTCCTTATTCCTATTCATGAAGCCAACAGAGATGCCAAGAAGTTGTCTACAATTCATGGTAAACTGCAGGAAGCATTCAGCAAGATTGTTCACCAGGTAATGGTTTGAATTTTCAGCTGCAGGGTGAATTGTGAAGAAACTTCAAATGCTCAGTGCAAGGAAAATGAAAAACCATTATTCTCAGATTCCAGAGAATTGTCAAATGATGATCCATGGTAAATACAAGGATCATCAACAGTTTTTTTTCTGGAATTTAAAATGAGAGAACATCACAAACCAAGATTTGTGGTAACTTCAGAACTATCCAAGACTTAAAAATTCCAGTTTACCCTTTCAGATGTTCTTTTAAACTGTATTTTGCATGCTGGGAAAACCCACTGTACCTTGCCTTTAGCCTGGTAGGTAACATCCAGAAGTGCTGGGGGGTTTATTTGTTTGTTCATGTGATGGTTAAAGAATTGAAGGAGCCTTTCCAAACTTGGATGGTGCAAAAGCCACCAGCTTAATTAAGGGCTGTGAGGGCCTGGCTGTGCTGGGCCAGAGGAGGCTGCTTTGGCTGCATGATGACTTAGAACCATTGAGACCATTGCAGGCTTATTGCTGGTCATGTTTTGGCCTTTGAAACTCTTTTTTTTTGGTTTCTGTGACATGCCCTTTTTACTTTTTATCACACAGAGTACTGGCTGGGAGGTAGGTAACTCCATCTTAGTTAGCAAAGAACACTAATTGAGTTTCCAGATGACTCACGCCAACGCTTGCCCACATGTGCTAGCTGTGGGTGTTTCTGTTGCTGTCTGCTGTTTAAAACAATTCATTAACCAAAGAAATCCCAATAAACCGTGGTTGTAGTAGGAATTTCTTCATAAGCAGCTGTAGGTAGTGCATGGATGCTGACGTGTTCCACTAATGAGGTTCTTTGGTGAATGAGCCACTGTATCATTACTAGTTTGTTTTTATAATTTGTTTATATTTCTTTCCATCAGCATTGACACAGAAAATCATCCCTCCATACCATATTTTCACCCCACCCACAGGGGTCGATTTAAGCACCAATGCTCAGAGGTACCAAACACAAACCTGGTTTGCTGCAGGTGCACCTTTGATCTCAGAGGAGAAACTGCTTCCTTCTCTTCTCAGTCAATCCATGTAGGGCTTTATCTGGCAGTAAAAGGGCTCAGTTGTGTTAACTGGGGCCAGTTTTGCTGCCTGGGTTTTTGAGGAGGCTGTGTGCTCACAGTTCTGCAACACGCCACGAGAACCACGCTTTTGGGTTAAAAATGGACAAAGCAATTGAATGATCTGCAGGGCCACTTTGACTCCAGCCCTAGTCCAGTTGGCACAGTGGGTGCATGAGCATGGAGAAGTCTCAGAAAGCACTAAAAAGCTCTGTGAATATGATGTTCTTTGTTTAGGCTTCATCTTTTCAGTTTATTTTTGCTTTTCTATGGATCAGGCAGCTCATTTTGGGCCACCTCCCTCCAGGTTTCCACCACACATTTACCGAAGCGAGGCTGAGACAAAAAAACCTTTGGTGTTGTGGGACATAATTAAGGCTGGTGATGTCTGAATGTCAGTTTCAATTCCAGCCTGGCAAAAAATGGAAATTGAGCAGCTTAAAATAAACCCTGACACTTCAGGGCTGGCCCTGGAAATCATCCCCTTGTCCCCATGGAAAAGGTCCAGGGAGACACAGCCCAGCAGAGAACCTGTGCTAGGTGTGGAAATGATGTAAATGTGTTCAAGCCAACAAGGCCTGTGAGCATCTGTTTTATTATTCTGCCCCTAAATCGACCCCTGGAGAGACTCCTGCCATTGGTTATGATTCTAACACCACTTGGTCATGTTTTACTGCATGGTAAAAGACACCGTGGGTTCAGCTCTCGTCTGTCATCGTGCTCCTTCATTGCCACACTTTTTCTGACCTTTGTGCTTTGTAGCTTTCAGGTTTGTTGCATGTTTTGCCCTTTTTTCCCCTGCCCTTATTTTAAATATTTTAATGGATGCTCGCCCCCCCCCTTTTTTTTTTTAATTTTAAAATTTATTTGCTGCCAATTTGCTGCTTGTTTGTTTTATGGAATTTCCCTAATTAAATACTTTCTGTTTTCTCCTCTATCGCCCTGGTTGCTGACCCTCCTCCCCACTCTTACTATTGTCTGTTGTGGTAAGTTCCTACTTGTGGAATTTTTTTTCCCTTTCTCTGCCCCTTTTTCCCCACCTCCCCTTTTTGTTTTTGGTTTGATTTTTTTTTTTGTTTTACACTGTGGAACCCCCAATTTCATTTTAGCAAAGAGCTATGCCAACAGCAGCACCCCCCTCCATGGCACAAGGGATGTGGTGTTGCCAACTACAAGCATTGCAGTGTCCTGGGGCTGGCACCAGAGGATTCCTGAGCTCTCCTTAAACACACCAACTGATGGGCTTTGTGTGCTTATTCATGGAATAAATGTTGAATTCATTCTATTAATTTGCTTTCCAATTAGGAAAATTAAGAAAAAATCTTTTCATGCTGTGCCACAAGAATTTAAAAACTCTTTTTAAGCTGTGCATGGGGAGGTTGCTAGTGGATAACAGGGCTCCAGGAGCTGATTCTTTCCCAAAAAATCAATATTGGAAGACTTGTAGTAGTTGGCAACACCTGCAAAGGACCTTGGGTTAAAATTGAGCAGGAAAATAACAGTACTGAGTTTGGTAAAGATGGGTTGGATTCTGCATTTTGAAGGAGTTGCTTTGTTCCTGCACCCTTCAGGCAGCTGCTGCTGTCCTGGAGGAGGAAGCAATGATCCCTCTTGCATCAGATTTATCTTTAATTTCCCCCCAAGTCTCGTTGGCAAAGCTTTTTGTGTGCGTGCAAGAGATAACCCCAAAACTTTATTCCCAGCAATTTGGAAAGATATTTACCATGCATAATAACAAATCATGAACCTTCATAAGTCATGGTGGCTGTTACCTGCTCTGCCAGTTGTGTGATGGCTATTCAGTGTTCACCTTCATTCTCTTCTCCTCCCCAAATCCTATTATTTTTTGATAAAATAATAGGAGATATGATGCTTTTAATAATTCCTCCCTCATATCTGCATTTTTAGCTCTTGCCAGAAACAAGACCACAGAGCACTTAATGATTTGTTCAGTTTTCCCTGCTGTGGCTGGGAAGTGGTTTGGTGTTGGCTGAGTTTGAGATGCCAGTACAGAGCCATCCCCTGTCCCTAGTGCCAAGCATGGAGCTGATGATCCCAGGGAAGTGGCAGCTCCTGAATGTCCCTGGCAGGCCTGGAGTGGTCTGGAAGTGTTTCCCCAAAGGGATTTGCTCCCATTCCCTTGTCTCCAGGCACAGATTTCCAGCAAGAGTTACATCAGGGGCTGGCCATGCTCCTCACTGCTGCCTCTAGGATCCCTTTTACTGGGATTCAGTGTCTGGATTTACCAGGGAGAGCCAGAGCAGCATGGGGATGAGCTGGGAGCTGACCTCACACAGGGACAGGGAATCTCACCAGGCTTCCCTTGAGCTCTGCCACTCCTGGGGCTCCCCAAAACTCTTATTTTTTGCATTTAGTAAATGCCAGCAGGACTCCTCAGGGATTTATGCTGATCAGCAGACAGCATTCTCTTCCTCCCTTATCATTTTTACCCTGCCTGTAACAAGGGTCTGCCTGGGCAGAGGTGTCCATGGCAAAAACTCACTTGTAGGGATCTGGTTCTTGCAAGTGCTTCACAGCCTGGAAACCCCTGGCCCAGGAGGGAGGAAACAGCTCATGAATTAGAAATCAGTGTGTCCTTAATCACCCAGTGCCAGGGTTGGGGCAGGATCCCACAAACTTTGGCTCTGGGGAGCTGATCCCTGTGGCAGCTCCCCCCAGGCAGACACGGAGTCATGGAATGTTTTGGGTTGGAAAGGACCTTAGAGAGATGAGGTTCCAACTCCACCTTGCCCCAGGTGCTGCCTTGGGAAGGACTTGGAGAAAGGAGCCCTGGAGTCAGAGCCTTCTGTCTGTGACAGTGAGATGGAAGCTGGAAATGCTGAATGTTCAAGGATTTTAGTGTGGATAATGTTACCCAAAACTGTGGCTTTGAAAAGGTAGTGATGAGGAAAAAAGGGTTCAGTAGCTCAATCCTGCATGGATCCAGAGGGATGGGCACTGCACAAAGGCAGGGAGTCCAGGGAAGTGGCAACATCCAGTGAAACAGCAGCAGCTCTGCAGCTGGAGTTCCCACCCTGGGAGGGCTCCTGGGCTCCTGGGTGTGCTGAAAGCCATGGGGAATTCAGTGGGGCTGGAGAAGTGCCCCTCTCTGCAGGAGGATTCCCAGAGGGACAGGCTCTAGAGCAAGGTCCAGGGAGCCTGGGCACAGCCAGGTGTTGCTTTTTTGGGATGAGGGCTGCTCCTCACCCCAGTGCCTCCAGGAGGGCAGAGCTCAGCTCTGAAGTGGAAGTTTTTGGCCCTCAGGCACCTCCAGGGGGGTGCTCCAGAGTTTCCTCCAGCCAGGTGAAGGCTGTGGCTCTGCCAGTGGTTTTTGCAATCTGGAGTTTGCCTGAAGGGTTTTTTTTATTTTAGTTTGGTTTATTTATCCTCTTTGCCTTCGTAGATCATGTTCACCATCACCACAAGAGATCAGTTTTGCCATAGCAAAATTCTAAAATAAAACCTGGCAGCCAGGACACCTGTGAGGGCTGTTTGAAGCCAAACCCTAACCCAGCTCAGGGACCCTGAGTGTCCTTTACTGCATCACATTTGTCACGAGAGTAAAGGTGAACATTTTGGAGTTTCTTGCTGAAAGGCATCCCTGGTTTGTGCATGCAGCGTGAGTTCTTTAACACAAGCAAGGTGTGTTTAATTTTTAAAGCATTTTTCTTCTCTCTCTCTCTCTCTCTCTCTCTTTTAATCAGATTTTCTCCGTTGCCTTTCCAGCAAAAAATCTTTCTTGTTTCTCTCCTTTTGTTGCGTTTCGGGGCCAAATTCACCACTGGCTCCCCTGGAAGCAGGTACATGGCACAGGATTGCATCTGCTTTCACCAGGAGTGACTTTGGCCCTCTCTCCTAGGCAGTTCGTAGAGAGTGTAACACCTCCAGCTGGAATGCTGGTTCAAGAGCACTTGTGTGTGTGTGTGTGAGTGAACTGGACATTGACTTGGGCCCAACCCTGCAATTCCTGGAGGGTGGATTTGGGGGGAATCCATGCTGGGTGATTCCAGGGATGTCTGACCCCTGCAGGGTCTCTGCACAGGCTTTGGAGAGCCTCAGATAATGATTCCAACAATAGGATTTATTTGCCTTTGGCTGCCTCTGAGAGATCTGATGCTTCTTAAGCTGAAAGAGATTAGATTTAGGTGGGATGTTGGGATGGAATTGTTCCCTGTGAGGGTGGTGAGTCTCCAGTTCCCAGAGCAGCTGTGGCTGCCCCTGGAAGTGCCCCAGGCCAGCTTGGACAGTGCTTGGAGCAGCCTGGGATAGTGGGAGATGTCCCTGCCCATGGCAGGGGTGGCACTGGATGGGCTTTGAGGTCCCTCCCAACCCAAACCATTCCATAATTCCATGCTGGCACCTCCAGGCTCCTCCTGGGTTGGGAGAAGTCATTGCAGGGTTGGGCTAATGGTCGTAACTGATCCATAGAATTCCATGTTAGTTTATAATTCCATTGTGGTGTTTGCTGCTAAATGCATCCATGCTGAGTTCCAGGTGTGGTTTTTTTTTTCTTTCCCTTCTTTCTTTCTAATTTTTTTTCTCTTGTTTTATAATTTCTTTTCATTTTTGCATAAATTCAGGAGCCTGCGTGCAGCTGTGCTTGGGGGTGTGCGTGTCTCCACCCTGAAATAACTTCTTGTTTCTCCATCCCTAGGATGGAAAGAGGATGTTTGGCACCTACTTCCGAGTTGGTTTTTATGGCACTAAGTTTGGAGACCTGGATGAGCAAGAGTTTGTTTACAAGGAGCCTGCAATAACCAAGCTGGCTGAAATCTCCCATCGGCTGGAGGTGAGAGGGTCTCACTGGAAGTTTAACTGCATCCTATCAGTTGTTTCACAGGAACAGCCCCTCAGAGAAGCAGTTTGGGTGTCTGAGAGCTGCGGCTGGTGTCCCCTGCCCTCCTGCTGTGTGAGGAGGAGGAATTCCCTGATCAGAGGCTCTCCCTGAAAATTTGTGGAGTTACCATTATCTTTCTCCTCCAGTAGGGTCTTCCCAAGGCATAGACTGAATCTTTAGTCTCTTTTTTATCTTCTGGTTTCTCCAAGATACCCTTGTGGTGCATGAATTCTGCATTCCAGGTGTCCAGCCTCATCTCTCTCCCAAGCTTTATTCACTGAAGCCCAGCAGAGCTGGTTTATCAAAACTTAAAGCTCCATTAATTTTCCCAGGCTGTGCTCCCACAAAAGTAGGTTATGACAACGTTCCTAAATGCTGGCTGAGAGCAATTTAGGAATATCACAGTATTTATAATTTGTATATATATAGGTTATGATTAACACAATTAATTTAAATGTTAATTAAAATCATTAACTGAAATTTAAACATTCTATTTCCAACACCTGTGGATCCCAAACTGACCCATTTTAGTTGCACACAGACACAAAACAAGCCCAAATACCTCGTTCAGAACCAGGCACTGTTGGAAGGCCCTCCTGCTTTCCAGGGCTTGTTTTGTCCCATTG
>NW_005054345.1:4827861-4831958 GCF_000277835.1 Geospiza fortis | reverse complement strand
GGCATGTGGAACTTCACCTGCCCTGAATGTGCCTTTGGCCCCCAGCCCCCACCAGGGCTGCATTTGATGTTTTTTTCCTTTCTCCTTGGTTGTAGGGGTTTTATGGAGAACGGTTTGGGGAAGATGTGCTGGAAGTGATCAAGGACTCAAACCCTGTGGACAAATGTAAACTTGATCCCAACAAGGTAAGGGCACAAGGGCAGGTGTGAGGTAGGACTGGTCCTGAATGGGTGAAAATGCAGTGGGACAAATTCTGCCCTGAATTTCACCACGTGGGCAACAAAATCCATGTACTGAGAGTTTTGTGGCTGCCTGGGGAGGAGAGTTTGGGAAAATAATTCCAGCAAGGGATGCAGGATTGGCCATTCCCTTCCCTGCCCTGGTAGTGGTGGGTGGGAAAGGAGGAGGTGAAAGGACAGAGGCTGTGCTGGCCTTGCTCTGCTGGGTGCAAGGCAGGAGGGGCTGGGCCATTCCCTGGCTTTTGTGCAGCTGCAGCATTTTGTCACCTTTGTGCCACGTCCTTTAAGAGCAGCAGAAAGAGCAGGAGCAGGCCTGGGAAACAGGGCAGGGCATGACCTGCAAGGAAGGGTTTAGATTGGGTACTGGGGAGAAATTCATTGTGAGGTGGTGGACACAGGGTGCCCAGAGAAGCTGTGGCTGCCCCTGGATCCCTGGAAGTGTTGGAGCAGGTTGGAGCCACCTGGTTTAGGGGAAGGTGTCCCTGCCTGGGGCAGGGGTGGGCTGGATGGGCTTTAAGCTCCCTCCCACACAAGGCATTGCATGATTCCATGATGTGAAAGGCATGAGAAGGGAAGGACAGTGAGCTGTGCTTTACCCAGCCCACAAACCAGTGGCAGCACCTGGGTCCCTCCAGCGTGAGCAGGATTTCTGAAGGCAAAGCCCAGCCCCAGTTTGTGCAGTGGTGTTGGGAGGACACAGCTCCAGCTGAGGAGCACATTCCCTGCTGCAGGCCTACATCCAGATCACCTACGTGGAGCCCTACTTCGACACGTACGAGATGAAGGACAGGATCACCTACTTTGACAAGAACTACAACCTGCGGCGCTTCATGTACTGCACGCCCTTCACGCTGGACGGCCGCGCCCACGGTGACCTGCACGAGCAGTTCAAGCGCAAGACCATCCTCACCACCTCCCACGCCTTCCCCTACATCAAAACCAGGATCAATGTCATCCACAAGGAGGAGGTGAGGCCGGAGATGGGTGAGGATGGGGCCTGGTGGTGCAGGAGGCTCCTTCAGCTCCATTCCAGCTTAGTGTGGGAATGTTCTTCACTCGGGGTCACCAATTGTGGTGGTGTCTGCAGGGGTCCCAGGATGAGGGAAGAGATGAGAATCTTGACTCCATGTTTCAGAAGGTTGATTTATTATTTTATGATATATTAAAAGAAAATTATATACTAAAACTATACTAAAAGAATAGAGGAAAAGATTTCATCAGAAGGCTAGCAAGGAATGGAATGATAATAAAATCTTGTACTGCTTACAGCTTCGACACAGGTGGCTGTCATTGGTCGTCAAGTAAAAAACAATTTCACATGCTGGGTAAACAATTTTTTAAATCACATTCTGAAGCAGCAAAACATGGAGAAGCTGAAGCTTCTCAGCTTCTCAGGGGAAAAGATCTTAACCAAAAAATTTTTCATGAAATATGTCCGTGACAGCTTAGGAGTTGCCAGGGACTGCTCCCTGTTGCCATTTGACCCAAAGTAAGCCCAGACTGATTGGGGGCTGTGTCTGCCCCACCACCTCCACACCTGGTACATGGAGGGGCGCTTGGAGAGCTCTGCAGGCCGGGCTGGGTTGGTGTTGGAGCAGCCTGGTCTAGGGAAGGTGTCCTGCCCGTGGTGGGGGTGGAATGGGATGAGCTCTAAGGGCCCTTCCCACCCAACCCTTCCATCATTCTGTGATAATGGAGGTTTGCTAATTTTCCAGGGGTGGGCAGGATCAGGTGTGGTCACTGGGACTCTGTGAGCAGTGACCCAAAGGGACATGAGTGCCACTCAGAAACATCTCACACAGCTCTGGGGTGCCCAGAAACACAGTTAAAATCAAGCCTTATCTTGATGGCACTGAACCAAGATGATGCATTTCTGATGGTTTCAGAAATGTTGGTGTCCTCCACCCCTTAGTGGTGCCACACTGTGGGTTTTTTTAAATTATTTTTTGTTTATTAAATGTGTGAGATGGTATTTTTTTAGTTTTTAATTTATTTTATTTATATTTATTTTTAATTTTATTTTTTAGTTTTTAATTCGTTTTTATTTTATATAATAGTTTTATAAATTGTGAGTTTTGTAGTATTTTAATGAATTAAAAATGGAGTTGTATTTTCTAATATGGTTTTTAAGGATAAATTGTTTCATTAAGGAATTATATTTAAATTATTTTTATTTTTAATCTAATATTTCATTATTTGTGGTTTGTAATGTGGATTTTTTATTTAATTATATAATATTTAAATTTATGAAGAAGGTGAAGAAGAAGGATTAGTTTTTGTTTTATATATATTGTTTATATATATAACAAAATTTTTATATATAGTTTTATATATTTTATTATATTTTTAAATTTTTAAATTCTAAGTTTTTTATTATGTGATATTATGTACTTTTATCTAAATTATATATTTATAATCTTAGTCTTATTATTTAATTTTGGAAGCTTTCTTTATGGTTTTAGGTCAAATGTAATGTTCTCTTGGGGGTTAGTGCCTGTCAGCACAGAAAGTCTGAAATTCTCAGTGAGCAAGGTTCCAACACCACCACACTGTGGCCTGGGTGATGCTGAGGGCCTGTGCCTGGTTGCCAAGCTCAGCCATAACAAAAATCCTCTTCTGGCTCCTTGCTTAGATCATTTTGACCCCCATCGAGGTCGCCATCGAGGACATGCAGAAGAAAACCCAGGAATTGGCTTTTGCCACCCACCAAGACCCTGCAGACCCCAAGATGCTGCAGATGGTGCTGCAGGGATCAGTAGGTACCACAGTGAATCAGGTGAGGATCACTGTCCCAGCTGGGCTCTGCAGTGCACAGCCTTGGGCCTTGTTTCTCAATCCCCCTAGAATTTGTTCAGTCTGTGGCATGTGTTTAAGGTCACTTAGGGTAGGGCTAGGCCAGCTGTTCCCAGTGATTTTGCTATTTGAGTAAGAGTCTGGAAAATGTGGAAAGAAACTGGGAAGAAACATCCCTCCCTCAGTTACTGCTCCTTCCTGGCACTTGCAGTTGTTTCTGCCTGCTCCTCTTCCCTGAACTTTCCCTTTGTTAGCCAGGCTCTGCAGGATCGTGTCCTGCTGTGGATTTTCAACAAAATGGAAAGCAGTGGAGAAAAACTGAGGAAAAGCTGAAGGAGCCTGAGTAAAGCACAGTGCACAAGCTGGAACAAAAATCAGCTGCAGTTCTGAGTGCTGGGTTGAGTTTATGGTGCTGGCAAACACTCCCTGGCTTCCATCTGCATTGTTTAAACTTTGCCTCAGTTGTGAGTTGAGCAAACTTTGTCAGGAGTCCTTATAAAGGAAAACAAATGGAGAATCTGTGCAGTTTCTCACACTGTTTTCCAAAAGCAGAGTTTTAAATAAAACAAAGCAAGGCCCAAAGGCGACTCAGTTGTCACTGAGGTTGGTGATTTACACCAGATTTCCCAGCTGCAGCTCTTCAGGATGCTTTGTGTAAGGAAATACTGTGTTTTGTGGATGTTTTCTACGTGGCTGAACTTTCTCCAGTGATTGGATGTGACAGACAGTTCCCAGAAACTCACTGTGCCCCTTCTTCTCCTAAAGGGACCATTAGAAGTTGCACAAGTTTTCTTGTCTGAAATCCCCAACGATCCAAAGCTCTTCAGACACCACAACAAACTCCGCCTCTGCTTCAAGGACTTCACCAAAAGGTATGGAAAGGGTTCCCAGGGCACTGCCAGGTGCAGAGGCTGCTGCTGCCACCCCAGCAGGGCCACATGCAGTGACCCAGGGCTGTCCTGCTGTCCCTCCACCTCCCAGCTTCCATGTGCAGCTCCTTCCTCACCTGCCCAGCCCTTCCCTGTTGGTGCTGCTGCTCCCTGGCTTCGTGGCCCTGCTGTTCAG
>NW_005054345.1:4825642-4827829 GCF_000277835.1 Geospiza fortis | reverse complement strand
AAAATCACTCCAGGCCAGAGCTCCCAGCCTGGCAGAGTCAGGAGGAACTGCTGGGCTGGCCAGGAGATGAAATTTCCTTCTGAAGTGAATTTCTCCAAGCAGAGTGGAGGGATGCTGGCACAATTCCCTGGAGAAATGTGCTGGCTGCTCTAATTTCCTTGAGTCATGCAAACTGCAGCATCTTTTGTAGCACCAAGAAATTTTAAAAAGCACCAAAATAATTGAAATGAAAAACCTGTGAGCAAATAGATCCAGTGGAAGCATAGCTTTCCCCTGTGAAATAAATGGATTTACTGATACAGTTGTTTTCCTACCCTTTATTTAAATTACATCTTCGCAAGCAGGAGAGTTCTTGATGAACATCCCAGGCTGCTATTTATTAATCTCTCCTGATTCTATCCATCTTTAAATCCTCTGGGACTGGAAGTGGCTCTGTGGAAATTAGCTTTTCATTTCTCTTCAGAGAGGATAAATGTAACTGGAGGGAGGGTAAATGACAATAAAAAAGGAGTGGTCACTCTGGAAATAGGAGATGTGACACCCTCTCCTTGCCCCCTGGACACCAGGTGGTTCAGCTGAGCCCTGATGACCAAAAGCCAAGACAAAGGGTATTCCCTGTGATCCCAGAGGGACAGAGTGGCTGTTTTTGTACCGTTGGATGAACAGACCTGCAGCAAGGGGCTGTTTCTGCGTGCCCAGCTCTCTCTCAGAGGGTTTGTGTTGCAGGTGTGAGGATGCCCTGAGGAAGAACAAGAGCCTGATCGGGCCGGACCAGAAGGAATATCAGCGGGAGCTGGAGCGCAACTACCACCGGCTCAAGGAGGCCCTGCAGCCCCTGATCAACAGGAAGATCCCACAGCTCTACAAGGCAGTGCTGCCTGTCACGTGCCACAGGTGCATATTTGGGGTTCCTCTCGGGGCACAGGGTGTGAAACTGAGGGCTCTCTCCTGTGCCATCCGTTTGTTTTCGGTCCTGGCTCTCCTGGCTGAGCCCATCCCTGTTCTCTTCTGTCCCTCCTGAGAGCACATTCCCTTCCCAGCAGCTGTGGTAGGTGGTGTTTGCAATGTTCCTTTTGTTCCTCAGCTAGGACAGTCAGTTTTTTGTTTGTTTCCATCCTGCATCCCATTCCTTTTAGATGCAAAACCACCCTCAGCATGGCAGGACTTTATTCCCGATGAAAATGGGATCAGGCGTTCCAGGGGGGGAAATTGTTGGTGCTGGAAGACCAGGAAGCTGGAGATTGGGTTTGTGTGAGACAGGACATAAAAATCCCAGTGGGAATCACAGGATCACAGAAGGGTTTGGGTTGGAAAGGTCTTAAACACCATCCAGTCCCACCCCTGCCAAAGCAGGCTGCTCCAACCTGGTCTGGAACAATTCCAGCTTTGGGGTGACCAAAACCTCCATGTGCAGCTCATGGATGCGCAGGGGATTTGGGGTACAGCCACTTTCCAGCCAGGCTGTGGCTCCCAGAACAGGGCCAGGAGTGGTTCCCAGCAGCAATCTGTGAGCCCTGTGGAGTTCCCTGGCAGCAGGGCAAGGCTGGATGTTCCTGGAGCTGAACTCAGGGGGTTTCTGGCTGGGAGTGCTGCAGGAAGGTCCCTTCCCTCCCTGCCCAGCTTTGGGATGCTGCAGCTCTCCCCAGCTCTGTGTCCCAGCTGTTGCCTGGCAAATTTTCCTGGCTGGCATGGTGGGAATACCAGAGCTTCCCTCCCAGCCAGGCACCCTGCAAATGCTTTTGGTGTGGTAATTATTATCTGATCAGATAACCAGCCTAATACAGGTATGACATAAAATACCCTGAAAATCATAGAATATCCTGAGTTGGAAGGATCCCGCAAGGATCACTGAGTCCAACTCCAAGTATTCCTGGCAAATTCCACTTTAGGGATGTGTTTGAAAGATTTAAATAAGGTTTCAGTTGTGCAGGTGTTTGTGCTGCTTCTGTGTGTACACAGGAATTAAACTTTCTGTCAGTGCTCTGGATCATCCCAGATACAAACCCAAACCCAATTCCTTGGAAAAGCAACGAGTTTTAATGCCAGTGGATTTAATTTTTGTTGTAACCAGCTCTAGGAAATACTGGAAATCAATTCAGAGTCATTCATCTGGTGAGGCTTCTTATTTCACCATGGAAAATCTGAGCTCATCATTGTATTTTCTCTCCCTCAGAGACTCCTTCAGCA
>NW_005054345.1:4821616-4825631 GCF_000277835.1 Geospiza fortis | reverse complement strand
CCTTCGCAAAATGGAAATCAAAAAGAGTTAAAAACCAAAATAAAAAAAAAAAAGCACTTAAAAAATTAAGGTTTTGAAAAGAAAAAGAGCCTTGTTATCAGCGCTGGGAATCAAAGAAGTTTTATTGTGAAATAAAACTTGGACTTCATCCTGGACATCCCACACACCTCTTCCTCCATCCAAGTGTTCAGTGGCCAAAAAATCATTCTGAAATGTCAAATGTAGACTTCTCAATGTTTGAAAAGAAAAAAAAAACCATCATGGCAGTGGTATCCAGAGTATTGGTGATGAGCTGTAAACTTACCTGTTTTTTAAGGCATTTTTATGACTCAAAGGTACACTAAACGCATTTACCTTTATTTATAGCATTACCTAATGTTAAATTTATTTTACTTTTAGTTCCTATATTTAATTTATATTAGGACCATACGCAAATGCATTTTGGAAGTTTTTAATGTAGTGATGATGCTGATGGTTATTTTGATGGTACTATTAAATATGTGAATGTTTACACTTTAATTCCCTGTGCATTGGACTTCAGGGCTCAGCATCCTTGGGGAAAAGGTTCAGAGCAAGGTAAGTCATGGTAACATTAATTAACAGAGTGCTGATTGTTTATTATCCCTGTTCTTTTGCTGCAAACATAAAAAAAATAATTGCACCTGTAGCCAGCAGCAGGTGGAGGCACAGCTTGGTACCCCCTCACCTCCTTCAGTCCAGCAGGGGAAGTTTCAGCTTCACTTGTGTGTGTTCATGGACATCTCCACCAGCTGGGAGGTGCCAGCATCTCCTCACCCCTGGAATTAGCAGTGTCCATGGAACTAAACTCATTTTATGTAATTTTTTAATTACAGCCTAATTTCACAGGGCAAAAAACCCTAAAATGGTGTCACAGTTTAAAAGGGTACAAGGCATTCTTTGCATTGCTGTTTATGTGAAGAAAGATGTGTTTTACAGCAGATATTTTGGGGTCTAACACTGCACTTCAAGGAAACATCAGATTTGGAGCTGAGTTCACAACTCCTAAATCTTGTCCTTAATATTTTTCCTCTCTGTGGTGAACAAAGTCCCCTGGAAGAGGTGGTGTGTGATTAAACACATTTGTTTTCTCTCCATAAACACCTAAGTATGCATAAAAGACAGATATACACACAAAACCTGAATTTGATAAACATACTCTTTATATATATAAAAAAAAAATAGAAGGAAAAATGGGTTTATACATGAAGTGGCCCCCTTCTGCAGCAGCACTAAAGTTTAGGGTGGGAAGGGTCTTTTTTCCCTTCCTGCTACTTATTTTAGGTTATTGGAGACTTCTCCCATGCTCTGTCATCCCAGCAGCTGCACAGTGGGGGTGCTTTGTGTGCCAGGCTCTGGAAGGTTCCCTGGAACACAATAATCCTGAATTGGTTCTGTCTCACACCTGCATGGAGTTCCCTGCAGAAGGAAAACTCCAAACTTTCCATGGATATTCCAAGGCTCTTGCAAAGCCCAGGGGTGCTGACAAGGCCTTGGAGGTGCTACAGGAGTCAGGGAGTCTCAGAATGGAAAATATGAAGGAAGGAGGGAAGGGCTTTGGAAGAGATTTACAGGAAGAGGCATTAAAAATATTTACACAGTGCAAACAAATCCAAGGAGCCATGAAAGGATAAAACTTTAATTTGCAGCAGTCCTGCTCCAGGACAGGAGTTACAAGCAACAAGTTCAGGGGGTGGCAAGTGGTGCTTGAGTGAATATCCCAAAAATCCACCCCCAGTCCCTCTCCCTGTGCCAGAGGAGGGGTTTTCATTCTTTTCATTCAGCATCTTCCAGCTGAGGCTGTTTTCTCTTCAGCTGCCACAAAGAATCTCCTCCCAGGCTGCGCTGGGATGATGGAAGGCAGCTGGGTCTTCCTGACATCCTATTTTGGTGTAAATAATGGTATTTTGTTTCCTTGGAACATTCCTGATGCTGCAGTTGAGTGAAAAAGATAAGAGTCTTGCACCAGGTGTAGAAAAATAAACTTTCATTTGCAGGCTGAAATTCAGCAAAGCCTAAAAACTTGCATTCTGTAATGGGATTGGGCTGCCCTCGCAAGGTAAGATTACTGATATTTTTGTAATGTAGCTTTTTCTTGGTTTTGACTCTGAAATTATTTATTATTATGGTGCAATGCTTTGGAAAAGGGAAAGTGTATTTTGTCATTGCAGGGTTTTTTTATGCTGCAAAATCAAGGCCTGTACAACATTCAGAGGTCAAACCTAACATGGAAAATGCACTAAAAGAGATTTTTCCTGACTTAACCTCCATGTTTATACAACATTATAATAAAAGATAGTAAAAATTAAGTATTGCAGAATTAACTAGGCAGAAGTTTTTAGGGGTTTTCCTGTAAATAAATTAATTTGTAGTGGAAAAAGGTGAAATATATCCAGGGCATGCTCAAAGCCTGCAGTGACAGTTGATGTCATTCCATCCATCCTGGGACAGACTGAACAATCCCCCTTTTTTGAATCAGATTTGTTAAGATCTTAATTATCAGTTTACAGGAGTCACCTTCAATTCTCTGATAGACAGTTTGGGATTGTCATCTCTAGTATTTAGTGCAAATGTTTTTGGTTTTGCAATGTTTCCCCTTAACCTCTCAACTGTGGTTAAAAAGTACCTTCAAATTAGGAGGTACTGTCCAAGAACCAGCTAAAAACCACAGAATGTATTCTAGGAGCACTTTAATTCTTTAAGATAATTTCCCAGCTTTTTGTTGTAACTGTTCCCAAAGCCCTTTCCCTTTCTGCTTTCCCCTCTCCAAACACAACAGGCTGCTCTGCTTGTCTCAGATGTGGATCATAACTTTTTTATTTCATATGTACATCCTTAACAAAGCATCAAAGCCAAATGCTCTCCTTTCCCCCCAGTTTCAGTGAGCTCCAGGTACAAATTAACTTCAGTTAGAAGGTCACCACTAAGTTCCCAACCACCCCAAACAGAGATGCAGATTTGAGGGCTTCACTCTTCAAAGTACAAAATTATTTTAATTACACTACACTCTGCCCTTGGTTTGAAGTATTAATCACATCTATTTACACTTTGCTCATTAACACCTATGCACCAAGATGCAAATTAGACCAGTCAAACACTTCCATGAATTCAGTTCCCTCCAATGCTCTGGACAAGGTTCCCAGACTTTTCTTTGTGCTTCAAGTTGCAAGGAGCAGGAAAGAATGGGAGCAGGAGAATAAACCACGTCCATTACCCAACGACTAAATATGAAATGTTACTTCCCAAGTTACAAAAATACACAACTTCTGATGCAATTTGCTAGTTAATATACATTTACTCCAGGGTATGAATACAAATAACTTTTATTTAAAAAAAAACAAAAAACAAAAACAGGGAAAAAAAAAAGGAAAAAAACCCAGAAAAAAATAGAGAAAAAAAGGAAAAAAAAGCTAATAATACAACAGGCATGTCTGAGACCTAGAGCTGCATTAAAACCACTACTGGGTGCTGTAGGCATTGTTTAGAATCTATACAAACTGGTATTTCTAAAAGGTCAGAGCACTATTCTCCAGCAGAAAAGTTATGGTGTGAGTCAAGTCCTATGTCATGTTTTGTTAATTCAAGTCGAGCCACTGGACACCGAAGGAAAAAAAGACCAGAAAGATGAAGAATCAGTAGCTTCAAAAAACAAACAGCCGTTGCTTCCAGGTAGTTTGGATGCAAATCAGAGCCAGAGGTGTATGCAAATCCCAAATATTTACAGTCCAAGTACAGCATCACTCTACAATTTTCTTATAAAACAGTAGGTAAGGAGTCGATGTAGATGACGACGTTGGAGAAAGAGAATTCAGAAAGTCCTTTTCCTCTGTGACCTTCACTTCGGAGTCATCGAAGAGCAGCCACTTGCCCTCGTACTCCTTGAGGCTCTGGAGCACGTAGAGAGCTTTGTTCTCCAGAGCTTTGTTCTCCAGTCCGTTGGCCGCCAGCGCCGGGGGCTCGCCCTGCTCCGCCCGGGGCTCGGCGCTGGGCTCGCCGC
>NW_005054345.1:4820969-4821416 GCF_000277835.1 Geospiza fortis | reverse complement strand
TTGTGGCCGCTGCTGATTGTGATGCCGCTGTGCATGACCACGGCGAAGAGCCCGTAGGTGTCATTGGTGGGCCGCGTGCTCCACTCCTCCAGGGACAGCCTGAGCGGCGTCAGCAGCGGTGTGTTGATCTTGGACAGGCCCCCGTAGCAGTCAAACCTGCTGAGGGACACAGGGCTTACACCTCCTGCCACAGCACCTCCCAAACACCACTTCAGGTGGCCCAGAGCTGCAGCCATATCCTTGCTCCTCAAAGATATGGATGGTGGGAACTGCTCCCTGCTGCTCTGGCCCAGCACCAGCATCCCAGGTCAGGAAAGGCATTTTTATGACTGTAATGTTAAGTCTTACAGCCCAGAAACTGTAAATTTTAACTATTTCTGAGATCCCATTTTTCTAAAGTATCAGCTAAAGATAACTTCTAAATAGTGATGATACAGGTTCAGCTGA
>NW_005054345.1:4813477-4820959 GCF_000277835.1 Geospiza fortis | reverse complement strand
CTGCTCCTATTTCTGCACATCTCCCCCTTCTCTCTCTCACCATCCTGTTCAAAAACAAACCAAAAACCTCTTCAACAGCCAAGGCTGAACCAAGCACGGTTGGGTTTGTTTTTTTCTCCTCCTGAAAGAGTCATTTACTAAATAAAGCATTACTTATTTTACTTTCAAGTAGCTTTAATACCACTCAGAGATGGTGACTAATTTTCCTCAGCTCCCCTCAGTGCACTATAGCTGTGCCAGTGGTGCTCACCTGGGATTCTTCACTAGCTGTCCTGTGGCATTCTAATTTTTCAAACAAATCTGTGGCTAATTTACTTTGGGAAAGCCTCTAGTATTCCATAAATATTCAGTATTTTGTTCACAGCACACAATTTACCAGGAGGGGGAAAAAATCCTTTCATTATAGGGATCTTCTACAGAGCTTGAAGAGAAAATCAGTGTTGGGATTTCACTGTGCATCAGCCTCCTTGAATGATTCTGCTCTTGGTGACTTGCACATTGCATCAGCCCAGATCAGTTAACCCCTTTATTTAACAATAGGCTGTGATGTCCTAATAAATTCCAGGGATGACTCAAAGTCTTACTCAACTGTGAGGGTGTTGCAGGGAAAAATACTGGGGAGTACAGACAAGCCCTGTAAAACTGAGGTTTCCAAGAGCTCACTGCTCTTATCATAGGAAAAAATAACTTAAATCCAAGGAAACTGCAGCCATGGCATAACTGCAGTTATGATTATTGTTTTCCCGGATTTAATTTTGGTTCTGCTTCACTCCTGTTCAGAGCCATGAACCCTGAGAGACACAGAAATAAACACAGTGACACACACAGATCCTCAGTCACTCCAGTGCAGTGAAACCTCACTTCAGACCTCTCTCACCACCACATTTCACTCCACCAAAAGGAACACAGAAGAGCACAGAATCAGAAATAATAAAACTTAAATCTTCTGAAAATCCCTATTAGCAGCAGGCAGAAATAGAGATATTCAGAAGAGAGTCAAGAAACACAGAACTGCTGGCGGATACCCTGGATTACAAATCCAGTTCCACTCAAGCACACTGGGACAATCATATTCACAGAAAACAGGAAAAAGCAGGCTCTACCTTTCTTCTCAATGAATCCAGCATCAGAAAGATTTGGAGAGGAGGAAATAAGAGAGGAAATCTTTTCCTATTAGCTTTTTGTTCTTCTTAATGATAAGAATCTGAAGACAGAAAAATTGCATGCCAAGTACTCTGCCTGCTCTGACTGATGCACTTCAAACACATCAAACCTGATTTCTGCACATCTTTTGAGACCATAAATTAGTGACATTCTACCCACTGCACTGAATTTCACAAGACAAAAAGCTGATTTTCTCACAGATTGTTAAATTTCTATAGTGGAAATGCTTAATTACATGTTACCAGTTAACAAATTCCTCCTAAACAGCTTCACAGCCTGCTCACACGTGGCCTGGCATTTTTCCCCACATACACACTTGCCAAAGAGAATGACTCCTCCCCAGGCAAGGAGATTTTCACACTGGCTGCTTTATTTAAAAAAAAAACACTTTGCAAAGCAGCATCTAGAAAAAATGAATAAAATCCTTATTAACTGCAAATATTTACAGTACCCTTCATTTCTCATTTATTTACAACTCAGTCACCAGAGAATTCAGTAGAGCACAACTGAGCAGACCAGATTCCCAAATTTTTGTGGGAGCTAAAAGTTATCTGAAGATTCTTATCTTAAATTTTTTTTGCTTAAAGCCAGTAAAGAGTTTGTTTTTTTAGCAGTGACAGGGTTTTGCCCAAGAGAAAACATCCAACCCAAATATCAAGAAACTCTTCTAAAGAGCTTCAGCTTCATTATAGTTTTTATGTCAGGTTTTCCACTCTGACTTCCTTAATTTCTGACTGGTAGCCCTTGGCAGAAAATTTATGGAAGGACTGAGAGGACACATGAGGAAAACCACAAGAGACTGGATTCACTCTGACCTGGAAATTGGTCTGAGTGTTTTGGAGCAAGGAGCTGAAGCTGGCCAGGACAGAAGAGGTGAGTGAGGCAGGAGAGGATTGGTTAACTGTAGGCCCTTCCTCATGGAAACAAGAAAATAGGAAATACAGGAGCAAATGGAGGATAATTTTCATGTTTTTCACTCAACTGTGACGATTTTTAAGTGTGCAGCTCTAAGTCAGTATATACAAATCCGTATTTAAGTAAATATTGTGGAGATCAATGAAAAGACCATTTTGTATGTTATGATTCTGGACATGTATGGAAAGACATTGCAGAGACAGAGGAAATTCCCTTTCTGCTTTGTCAGAAACCTGGATATTCCTGTACAGTGCTCTAGGGATGGATTTTTCTTTGTTTCCTCTCATCCCAAAGAAAATCCCTAAATTCTTAAGTATTAAAAAAAAGATAAAAAACACTCCCACAACTTCTTTCAAAACATAAGGATTGCTACAATTACAATGCCAAACTGATTGCTTTGTAATTTAATATCAATGATGCTGATACTGTTGTGTTTTTAAAGTAATTGTTCGTTTTGGTTTTTTTTTTAATATTAGCTCTTTAAAATATTTATCTGATTATTTTTTCCCCCAAAATTTTAGTGTTTACATTCAGGCAGAGACCAAAGTCTGCTTAAAGGAATTGGTCAATTTTGGGGTAACGAGTGTTGGCTCTTTAAAGTTTGTTAACTCCTGATTTTTTTTCCCCACTAACATTCATCTTTTTAGTACTCACATTCTGGCAGAGACAACATCAGACCCTAAAATGCAGATTTGTTCTCATTACTTGTTCTGGTAAAGCACTTAAAGCTGCCTCTGAACTCACAGTTTATTTACTTAAAACTTAATTATCCCCTTAAATAGAGGGATATTTAAAGTAAATAAAGTTTTAAGAAATATTACGTTGTTCTAAGAGTAGAGCTAATAATTTTTTGTTAAGGAGTCTCCTAAAAGTCAGTTTTTCTGGAAATAATTTCTGCCACTACCTGGAACAACACAAAGCCTTTATGGCATTGGGGGCTTCATCCCAGCAATTAACTCCAATCTGGGAATCTTTGGGAAACACTCCAATGCATTTCCAGCTCTTGGGGTAAGACTTTCCTTGCTGCAGGACCCTGTTTGGTAAGACAGGCAATGCATACTCACTCCAGGCCACTGGCAGCAAAGCACTTCAAGTGAATTGTGATCACTTCAGGCATTTTATCGAACAGGAGGCTGCGCTCCGCTTCCGTGTAGTGGTGGCAGTTCTCACAGAAATATTTGTCCTCTCCCACAATCCTCTCCACTGAGGCAAACTGGGAAATTGCCCATTTCAGAGTCTTCATTTCTGTTTTTGGCTCCGGAGAAACTAGAAAAGAAATTGCTGTATTCAGGGACATGCCAATATTTACATTTCCAACTCATCCCGCCAGAAGAGCAACAAAACAAAATATGCCAAGTTCAGACCACTCCAAACCTGCAACACTGCAAAGAACACTCAGTATGTGTGAAATATGTGATGTATTCCCATCTTTGGAGCATTTCAGGAAGGGATGAAAACATCCCTTAATGGATGTCATTACTCAAAATTAGGATTTTCCCAAAGCTCCTTTCAGATCACACAGTTTTGTTGCCATGTCTGGAAATGCAGAGCTTGTATGAGACCAGAATTTCACTTATTAAGGCAAACCCCCGAAATAACCAGAAAGTTCCCTCTCACTTCTTGCATTTTGCCTCCCCTGCCACCCTCACATTGCTGACAGGATCACCCGCTGTCGGCAGCACTTCACATACGAACATCACCCCACACATTTTCCTTTGAATCCTTCAGCAAAATGGGGAGCAAAAGCAGGAAAAGCTGCTCCAAATTAAATCAGTGGCAACTAAAATTAATTCCCTTAAAATTCTCAATTTCAAGATGTGTTTTTGGCACGCTTCCTTTTGAAAATAGCTAAAAAACTGCATATAGATCAATAAAATTTGTGAAAGAGACCACATGACTAACATTTACAAACATAATACAAATGGTATTAAAATACCAACAATCTGAAATACTAAGATTTTTTTTTTAGTAACTAAGGAAAAAACCTGGATTCTTGTTTCTTTTATTTCTAAGAAAAAATTTAAATGTTTCTTATAAAAAGAAGAAAAAGCAAAATTTCTTATCCAGGAAGAAAAAAGAAGACTCAAATCAAAGGAAAACCTGCTCATAAGGAGGAAAGCAGGTGCCTAAGTGACAGATTGTAGGCAGTCCAAGCCATGTGTTAAGATCTGGAACAATTTGAGTATTATCTGGATTTGCCAACATTATCACCACCATGTTTCCAAAGTCTAAAGTTAATCAGGACAGGAGATAAAAGTCTCTAATTTTACCCAGCACAAACAGGAGCCCTGCTCCTTCCTAACTGCAGCACTGTCCTTCCCCATGGCCGGCTGAGGCAGGAACACACCTCACAACCCTTTTTTTTTGAGCAAATTACTTACTTTCAGAACTCTCTTCACTTTTAGAAAGCTCATCTTCTTGCACTGGCACACTGATGTCCTGAAAGTCCTCCCTCCTTTCCGTGAAGCACTCGCACTCCAAGCACCTGGTCCTCAGCACTAACTGGCCCTGGAAGAGCTTCTCCACCAGCTCGAAGACAGCCAGCTCTGTACCTGCAGAGAGCACATGGGACATCATTCCAGAGACCCTTCAGACCCTGCTTATCCTCACAAAATCACTGTTACACCGTGGCCTTTAGGGAGCTCAGATAGGAATTCAAAAGCAAAGCAAATCACGAGCAGTTTTCATGGTATCAGCTGCTTGTAAGTAAATAAGGACCCTCTGTCTCTTGGGCCTCAAACTTTAATTTCTGTTCTAAATTGGGTTCTTGTTTTGTGCTTGAAGTGTGACAGTGTCACATTCTGGAATATTTGGATGCCATCAATGGACTGCTGAGCTCCTCAAGGAGCACCACACTGAGGGTTTGCCTTCTTTCTGTTCATTCTCAGTCCTCTCCTCCTTCCTAAATTTACTGGCCAGTTTTGGCCAAATCTGCAGAAGAAATGCAGAACTCAAAAGACTCTTCATTCCTTCAATTTTTTAATAAAAAACTGGTGGGTGGAAAGTTCCAGATTAGTAAGTACTGGATTTATACTGAGGGCCTTCCCTCAACATGTATCTTGTGTTTCATTGACATAAACAAAATCCAGACCTGCCAGCCAATTAGCATTTCTAATTGGTATCTATTAGATCTAAATAGATTAGATCTTTAATACATCCTGAGTCCTTCCTGGTTCTTGGGAAGGTTGGGAATATGGAAAGATAAAGGGAAAAAGTGGATACAGTGTGTAAAACCATAGCTAGTGGTGTTTGGTTCTGTTTGCTCCTGCCAGAAATATCCCTTTACATCTCAAATCCACTTGCTCTTTCTATGGATGACAAAAATTAGTGGTAAATACAAACCTGGTAATATTCAGCCTTTTTTATACATATTGTACAATGATTACAGAATGTTAAGAGAAATGCCTTGAGATCTAAGCTAAACAGGTCAAGTTCTAAGAGAAAAAAAATTACAAACACATATAAAAATAAATTCTCTTTCCTAAAAATCATCTTCAATTCCTGAAAAATCTAATTTTGTGTTTAGGGCTCTGCAGGCTGTGCAGTCTGAAGGCTGACTTCCCACGCATTGTACTTTCTTAATCCTACTAATTTTAAGCCCATCCACTTGTGCACCAACCTTCCTTTTTTGGTTCTTTTTCAGTTCCTTTTCCATGATGGCTTTCCACAGGAGATGCTGGTTCATGATATTCTTCTTTACTGTCACCATTTTCACACTTGACAGCCGACTCTTCAAACTCGCAGTCATATTCTTTCCCTGGCTCTTTGGATCCCAAGTTTGTAGTTAACTTTCCTAGACTGTAAAATTTGGACAGAATACTGGGCTGTTTGCAGGAAGATTTTAACCAGTTTAACCTAAGGCGCGACTTTTTCTGCGTGGGCTTGGCGCTCTCGCTCTCCCCGGAACACCTGGCAATGGCATCCATTTGGTTTTCCATCTTTTCTCCCGTGGCTTTCCTCTTGGACCTGGTTTGTCTTTGATTTTCTTCTGCTGCAATTTGCTCTTTTGATACTTTGGATTTTTTCTTGGCGTTGCCGCCCTCGGCGTCGCTTTTCCTTTTCCCATTTCCCTTGAGCAGCTTCTCCTTGGCCGCGTCTCCGCCGTGGCTGCCCGGGCTGGGATCCTCCTCCTCAGCAGGGCTCACAGACCCATTGCTCTCAGAGTTTTGGCTGGGTTTTTCCTCCAGTTTAGCTGCAGGCTCTTCCACAGGCAGTTTGTTCAGCTCTTCCTTCTTCAGCAGCTGGCAGGTTTCCTGGATGTTGCCCAGGATACACTGCAGCACCTCCTGGGCATCGTGCTGCAGGTACCCTTCGTACATGGGGTTCAGCTCTCTGTGCAAAGAAAGGAGCAAAAATGAGGGTTTGGTATCCTTTGCTAACTGGGGAATGTGATTTGAGACTGAAATCAGCGATTTAGAAGTCATGGAGGATCATGTGTCCTCTCTGTCAGAGCTGGGGGAAGGTTCTGCCTTAAGGATTTACACACACCCAGCAGTGGAGCTCCTCAGCTCCAAGGGGATCCTTCCCATCCCTGAAGTGTCCCAGGCCAGGCTGGACAGGGATTGGAGCACCCTGGGATTGTGGGAAGTGTCCCTGCCCATGGCTTTAAGGTCCCTTCCGACCCAAACCACTCTGTAATTTAATAACACTTCTGTACCTAAGCACTGTTTTAAACCCCTTGTGCATTACAGTCTTACAATTTATTTTCAAATTTCCAACGCCATGGTGCTAACAATAAGCACAAAAATCTTGCTGCCTGCAAGGCCACCCCAAATTTAAAGCCATCTACCTTGCACCAGCCTCTAAGGCTGGGCAATGTAATGGCCTGGAAATGTCAGGACAGAATTCTGTCAGCATTTGGGGGGTTTGTACCTGAGGGTGTTCAGCAGCCTCCGGGGCTGAGTGGCCAATTCATCCGTGTATTTCTCTGGGTTCAGGAGAAAACTGGCTTGAAGCTGCTCAACTGAAAGGATCAAGGAGTGCAAACTGCAGATGAGTTCATAACTTGCCAAGGGATCTTCTTTACAGCCTCCCTGCAATGACAATGGAAAGGGAATAAAAACACTTGCAACAGGTACATCAGTCACAAATTAACATTTTTCTCTCCTCTCCTCCCTTGGTTTTCTACATTTGGCTGAATTTTTTGTCTGCTATGGAAGGCAGGTGGGTTTCAGACAGTATTTTGGTTTTTTTCAAGTAGGAAACAAACATAAAGCCCAAACAGCCATTGGTTTAAAATCCCAAACCATCCTTGCCCAAACTTCAGCTCCAGGCACTGTTTCATAATTATCTATGTGCCAGAAGCATGGTCAGGTATCTTCCTCAAATTTCTTCTGTATAAAACTTGTGCTAAAGCTCAAAACAACTCAAATACATCTTCACCTGAAGTAACAGGGCAGAAAA